>NC_140591.1:13890550-14268050 GCF_964204655.1 Triturus cristatus
CCTGTCTCACCCACAAAGTCCTTCACACTGGTAAACAAGTCTGCCTGGCAGCCAAACTCACCAAGGCAGGCAGGCAAGAAACCCGAGGAGCACCAACAACCTAATCATCCCCCAAAAGACACATAAACAAAAATCCCTGGCTAGCTCCTTCTCGGGCAATGCCCCCCAAATCTGGAACTCCCTACCAGCAGATCTCAGAACCAACCCCTCCTTCATGACCTTCAAGAGAAAACTAAAGGATCTCCTCCTCGCTCTGCACCTTTAACCCTCTGGACAATATACCATAGCTCTTTTTTTTTAGCAGCCTACAATCAAGAACCTCTCGACTCTATTATCTGCCTTACATACGACAGCCTGTTTTGTTTTGTCTGTCTGCCTGTTTTTTTATTGCCTGTGTACATGTTGTAAAGTTCTCTGATACCTACGGGTCCTACCACTTCTATCTAAAACTCTCTAAATTAAACAAAATGTGTTCACCACTGGCAAGAATGCGCAATGTCAGCAGTTTTACACGCTGGGGTTTCCAATGCGACTCTATGTCGGAGACGCTTTTCATCTTGTGTGGATCTCCGGCCTTCAATGCTCCTTTCTGCCAATTCCATTTCTGCCTCCAGTTCTCAAGAAGATCAGAGACGACTGGGCTCAAGTCATTCTTGTGGCTCCGGATTGAGCACACTGAGTCTGGTATCCCAAGCTCTTGAGCATGACCCCTTACCCAAACCTGCGCACCCTCCACCTTCATGCAGGAAGATTGAGCGGTGACAGTTGACAGCTTTTGACCTTCCTCCTGAAGTCTGTAATGTTATTCTGACAGCCAGGCATTCCTTCACTAAGCCGTTGGGACAGGTTTGTGTCATGGGATTCCCACTCCCTCTCAGCACCTTTATCAAAGGTTCTCTGGTACACAAGGTCCTTGGCCCTGTTATGTTTCATATAGGTACCCCAATATAGGCTCAGGTAGCAACCTAACCTCTCACCTATATTTCCCCTGCTAGTACACTACGTAACGGTTCTTGGGACTGACCTTTAACCTAGTTACGGTACTGCTAACAGGACGTGGGGTTTTTACTGAAAACTAGCCTCATTCGTTATGCATAAGCATTCTTGGAAACTCAGCAAGACTACCATCTCCTAGATATAGTAAGTATGTATAAGGGTCATTCCTTCTGTCATCCTAAGTCTGACATGACACAGCAAGGTAGATCCCCTGAGGGTACCATTTTGGGTATATAAACACCATATCTTTGCTGAGGCAGCGAGAGGAGAAAAAGGACTTCCATGCTGACACACTAACTCGAGATGCTGAGGTTCCTGCACGCAGACACTCCAGCTCGCAGTGGTCTGACATCCCTCACGGTGTTTCCATCTGAAGACCAAGACGGGGTCCCACAGTTTCTCACTTCAGGTAATGGGGTTGACTTTATCCTAGAAGGATTCTTGGCTTTACACCTACATACATACTAGGTACACTTAGGTACATCTAGTTAGGGTCGCATTGTAGAAGTACGTATTATTAGTGTCATGTATTTTATATACTTACCTGTATTCATTGTTTCACCACGATGGTAGGGAACTACCATCCTTTTACTCTGTTGGTGCTTATAATCATTGATATCTGTGTCTGTCTCACCTATTTTACACTAGAATGACGATGGTTTAAAAAATGCTTAGTGGAAACGTCAACACTGTTTATTCTGTGTATCTCGCTGAGACAAAGTGAGCACGAGTGACTGAGCGAAAAGTACTGTACTATTTCCACGATCCCTGATGGGACAGAGTTGTCATGTTCGATAGTTGCCAAGAACTATTCTCTCCTTGGTAAGAGGGGTTTCTAGTGGCACTGTGAGCTAGATGGTATATAGGCAGACATACCCAGTGGGGGTGTCTGGAATCAGTCTGGACACCAATCCCACAGTCTATGTTGTCTAAACGCGCAGATCCTATATAGGTTTATAGGAACTACATGACAGCCCAGTTGGGCACCCTCTGGGCACAGTTAAGGGTTACCTTTCTGCCATCTCGACATTCTTGCGGTTGCTGGAACCACCATCACTTTTTAAATCACCTATTGCAGTGGTTCCCAAACTTTTGACTCCCGAGGACCCCCATTGAGTCACCACTGGAAGCCGGGACCCCCAAGCAATTTGTATGATTTTAAATTTCAAATTTTAAAACAGTAATTCGGAAAAAAACACATGTGCACACAAAACAAATACTCAAATTACTAAGGATTTTGGGGCCAGATGTATGACTATTTCATTTAGTGCCTCCCTATTTGCGACACATTGCGAGTCACAAATTGCGAGCCGCTAAATGAAATGTACAACAGTGTGTTTAACACTGTTCGCAATTCTCAATGGGGTCGCAAATTGCGAGGCTCATTAATATTAATGAGCCATTCGCAATTTGCGAGCCCATTGGGGATGCCAACCTTCCCAGGGATGGTGGCCTGCTGGGCTCAGCAAACCACCATGTCTGGGACTGCTTTTAAATAAAGCAGTTTTTTTTTTAAATGCATCCAGTTTTCCATGCATTAAAAAAAGAAAATGAAACGTTTTCATTTTGCTTGCATTTGCAAAGGGGAAGGGGTCCCCTGGGGAGCCCTTCCCATTTGCGAATGCATTACCATCTACTTGAAGTAGGTGGTAATTGCGAATGTTTTGCTACCGCAATCGCGGTCGAAAAACATTTGTACATGGTTTTGAGACTCGCTATTTGGAAGGGAATGCCCCTTCCAAATAGCGACTCGCAAAACCTATGTAGCGAGTCACAAAAAAAATGCGACTCGCAAAATAGGCTATGTACATGGCCCAATAGGTATTTGCATGCGCAAACGGGTTTGCGAACCCATTTGCGCATGCATGCGCACCATTTGCGCATGCATGGTGGTGTGACCTCAGTCCCTCTGGGCCGGTCACACCACCACGCACCGCGCACACTCCCCGTGGGTGTGCCCAGGCTGCCCCGATCCCGCCGCTGCCCGCAGCTGTGCTCCTGACCACTGGCGTGGTCTCAGCCTCCGTAGCGCAGCGCCGCTTCCTGCTGACTGCTTGGCTTTTCTCCCCTGTTGCCTGTTTGTAGCCTGCCACTGTCATTGCGGTATTGTTTCCCCTGTGTTTGTTGCTGTATCCCCTGTTGCCCTTCTGTGCCCAGCCTTTTCTCTTTTTTGTCTAAGTTTCGTTGCCTGCCGTTTTTTTCCCGGCTGTGCCCCCGCCGCGTTTCCCGCCACCTCCCCCTCCCCGCCGCTGCTCCCCTGCGGCCCCACCCCCTTCCACCTGGGACCCTTCCCATTCGCCGCCCCGCTCCCGCCTCCCAGCTGCCCCTCCCTCGCTCCACCCCCCCCCCCCCCACTCTCCTCATATGGCAGAGTGGCAAACGCGCAGCGTTGACGCGCAGCGGGCGCGCCCGAAGCGCGCCGAAGGTGCGCCAAAGGTAAGCCCGTCTGCGCCCGGACCGCGCCCAGTGCCAGGACCCCTGGCCCCCGCAGTCACCAGCCCACCCGCCGGACCTACGACGCCACCGAACTCAACGCACTCAACGCCGGCCGAACCCCGGGTTACTACCAAGCCACACCGAGACGCACCCACGGACCCTTCTGCTGCCACTACTGCAAGTTCACCTGCATCCAGACCTGCACTACTCCAGCACCGACCAAGACCAAGACGAGCAATAGCAGCAGCCACCTGCAATGCATCCTGCTCAACACCCGCTCCGTCCACAGACACACCGTCGAGCTCTGGAACCTGCTCGACACAACTTCACCAGACGTCGCCTTCCTCACGGAAACCTGGATGAACGCCTCTTCAGCGCCCGACATCCCAGACGGCTACAAGATCATCCGAAGGGACCGCATCAACCAGACCGGAGGAGGCATCGCCATCATCCACAAGAACACCATCCGCATCACGACCAACACCGACGACACCCTCGCACCCGCCGAGCACCTGCACTTCCAGGTCCACATCAACCCCAAGACCACCCTCAGAGGCACCCTCATCTACAGACCCCCGGGACCACGCACACAATTCAGCGAAGACATCGCCGACTTCATCAGCCCACACGCCCTCCCCTCCGCTGACTATATCCTCCTCGGGGACCTCAACTTCCACCTGGAGAACAACAACGACCGCAACACCACCACCCTGCTGGACAACCTCGCAAACCTCGGACTCAAGCAGCTGGTGACCACCCCCACCCACTACGCCGGACACACACTCGACCCCGTCTTCTCATCCAGCAAGGACATCACCTTCATCCACGCCACCGGACTCCACTGGACGGACCACAGCTGCGTCCACTTCAGCTTCAGAAGGACCACGATCCACCAGCAACAGGTTGCACGCAGAAGCTGGAACAAGATCACAGCCGACCAGCTCGCGGCTTCCCTGAGCAAGAACCCACCCACCAGCGCAACGAACCCCAGCCAAGCGGCCAACAACCTCACGAAGTGGATCAGCGACTGCGCAGACGACCTCGCCCCTGTGAGGACCCCGCCTAGCAGACCCGGCAGCAAGAAAGCCCCATGGTTCACCGACGAACTCAAGAGCTCCAAGAAGAACTGCCGAGCCCTCGAGAGAACCTGGCGCAGAGACCCTACACCGGACAACATGACTGCCCTCAAGCTCGCCACCCGAAAACACCACCAACTTATCCACGCCACCAAGAAAACTGCATTTAAGGAACGACTGGACAACAACGCACACAACAGCAAGGAACTCTTCAACATCGTTAAAGAGCTCTCCAACCCCAACGCCGGAAACAACGACATCACCCCTTCGCAAGACCTCTGCAACTCCCTCGCTTCCTACTTCCACAACAAGATCGCGGACATACACAACAGCTTCAGCACTCAACCGACGCACGCCACGACCGAACCACCGCCCCCCCCACCACCCTCCGCGCCTGGACCCTGATCAGCACCGAAGACACCGTCCGCACGATGAACTCCATCCACTCCGGATCTCCGACCGACCCCTGCCCTCACCACGTCTTCAACAAGGCCGACGCTGTCATCGCACCCCACCTGCGGGACATCATCAACACCTCCTTCGACACCGCTACCTTCCCGGAGAGCTGGAAGCACGCCAAACTCATCGCTCTACTAAAGAAGCCATCAGCCGACCCCACCGACCTCAAGAACTACCGCCCCATCTCGCTGCTCACGTTCCCTGCAAAGTCATCAAGAAGACCGTCAACAAGCAGCTGGCCGCCTTCCTCGAGACGAACGGATCCCTCGACGTCTCGCAGTCTGGCTTCCGGGCCAACCACAGCACCGAGACCGCCCTGATCGCAGCCACCGATGACATCCGAGCCCTGCTTGACAACGGAGAAACAGCAGCCCTCATCCTCCTAGACCTCTCCGCGGCCTTCGACACTGACTGCCACCGTACACTAGTGCAGCGACTCAGCAACGTCGGAATCCAGGAGAAGGCACTGGAGTGGATCATCTCCTTCCTCGCCGGAAGGACACAGAGTCCGCCTCCCCCCGTTCAGATCTGAAGCCACCGAAGTCATCTGCGGCGTTCCTCAAGGCTCCTCGCTCAGTCCAACCCTCTTCAACGTCTACATGAGCCCCCTCGCAGACATCGCACGCCAGCACAACCTCAACATCATCTCCTACGCCGACGACACCCAGCTGATCCTCTCCCTCACCAACGACCCCGCCACCGCCAGAGCCAACCTTCACAAAGGGATGAAAGAGGTAGCCGAATGGATGAAGAACAGCCGCCTGAAACTGAACTCGGACAAGACGGAAGTCCTCATCCTGGGATCCTCATCCTCCACCTGGGACGACTCCTGGTGGCCCCCCGCCCTAGGCAGCGCACCCAAACCAACAGACCACGCACGCAACCTGGGCTTCATCCTGGACTCCTCCCTCTCCATGACCAGACAAGTCAACGCCGTCTCCTCGTCGTGCTTCAACATCCTGCGCATGCTACGTAAGATCTTCCGGTGGATCCCCACCGAGACCAGGAAGACGGTCACCCAGGCCCTCGTCACCAGCCGTCTGGACTACGGCAACTCCCTCTACGCCGGAACCACCGCCAAACTCCAGAAGAGACTCCAGCGGATCCAGAACGCCTCAGCACGACTCATCCTGGACATCCCCCGTCGCAGCCACATCTCCGGACACCTGTGAGACCTGCACTGGCTCCCGGTCAACAAGAGAATCACCTTCCGTCTCCTCACCCACGCACACAAAGCCCTACACAACCAAGGCCCAGGATACCTCAACAGCCGCCTCAACTTCCACGCCCCCAAACGCCAGCTTCGATCGACCGGCCACGCCCTCGCCGCCGTCCCCCGCATCCGAAGAGCCACCACAGGGGGACGGTCCTCCTCCTACCTCGCCGCCAAGACATGGAACTCCCTCCCGACCCACCTCCGCCTGACCCAGGACCACCTCGCCTTCAGGAAGCAAGTCAAGGCCTGGCTGTTCGAGCAGTAGCGGACCCCCCTCCCCTAGCGCCTTGAGACCCTCTGGGTGAGTAGTGTGCTATATAAATGCTTTGATTGATTGATTGATTGATATAAAAACGTGTCGTACATCTGGCCCTTAGTATTTTATATTGAAGGAATTTGCAAAAAAAGGAAAACATTTAATGGGAAGGTTGGTGCTGCATCTCCGTGACTAACTTTTAAATTATTGGTTTTATTTCGCAGTACGAAGCTCCTGCTCCTGCCAGGGCCAGGCTGGAAACCCAAAGCAGCCCTGGCAAATGTTTTCAGACCAGTCCCCACACAGTGCACACAAGTGCAGGGAGTGAGCCTGACCACATTAAAGGGTGCTTTGGGAGGCTCTCCCCCTCAAATATGTAGGAAACAATGGTGCATTCTGCAACACATTTTTCATTATATATTGAATTGTATTAGCTTTTAAAGAATAGTAAATGAAGACCTTACTATGCACCAGGATGCGACAATCTTTGTTGGGGTTCTTCAATGATTCCCTTATTATCACCCCCCAACAGTGCCTCTCATCTCTCCATAGCCCCTCTGTCACATGTATTTCATTTCTTTTATAGCATCTCTCATACCATGGTAGGATGTCAGAGCACTTAACATCACACACATATAGAGACAATGAATCATACATGTAAATCAGTGTATAGAAAATGTTACCTAAGGGAAAGGGGTAGGCATTTTTAAAGAGTGCTTGGTGTGGAAAAGCACAAACTCAGGATTCAGAACATAACACAGTGGCTAGCACTGACTTTAACATTAAAAATGTATTTCCACCCAAATAATCCTTTTAAGCAGCATCAGGATCATGAATGACTGGGAAAAAACACAAGTTACTAACTTGTACCGTGCAGTTTGCAAGCAGCTCTTTGACAGTTTTTAAGTCCCTCTGCTAGATTACGATTGTCACTTATGAAGTGCACAGTAACAAAAGAATCTCTGTAACAAAAGCAGTAACCCAAGGACCTATGCACATAAAATACTGCTTTTTAAAATGCATGTTACACGTTCTTTGCAGTAGACATATTAACCCTCTGTGCTTATTTCTCTCCAGCAGGTACATTAATCACTGGCATTATCTTGACACTTTTATTGTTGCTCAGAAGATGCTAATTATACAAGAAACGTTGCTGTGATTTTAAAACTGCTGCCTACGGACCCCTGGGAGTCCGCGGACCCCAGTTTGGGAAACACTGACCTATTGTGACTAGGTTCCTTAAAGTCATGCAGCATATGTTTCCACCTCGGGCCTTCATCAAGCCTCAGTGGGACCTCAACCTGGTCCTCATCTTTCTCAAGTGTGCACCATTTGAGCCTGTGCACAATTGTCCTCTTAGGCTCTTGACTATAAAAACTGCTTTCTTAGTGGCAATAACATCGACCATGAGGGTCAGCGAACTGCAAGCACTCTCTGCGCACCCTCAGTGATACCTCCTTTTTTCTGGACATGTGCCTCCTTCTTTCCAAAGGTTTTGACACCTTTCCATGTAGGCCAGAACATCACCCTGCCTACAATCTTTGTTCCTCCTTATCCCTCCAAAGAGGAGGAGAGACTTCACCATCCGCACAAAAGAATTCTGTGCGGACGATCAATTCTTCGTGGGCTATGTGGGAGCAAAAAAATGAAAGGCAGTACAGAAAAGGACCACCTTGCGATGGATTGTTCAATGCATTAAGATCTGCTATGCATTGGCCAAGAAGCAACCCCCTTGAGGGTTTGCGGGCTCACTCCACCAGAGACAAGGCTACAATCACTGCATTAGCGGGCGGCATCCCAGTCCTGGACATCTGTCAGGCAGTATCTTAGGCGTCACTGCATACATTCACCAAATACTACTGCCTGGACAGTTAGGTCCTTTGTGATGGGTACTTTGTCCAGTCCTTCCTGCACAACTTTCTTATCTAATTGGTCTTATATTCCCACCTACGAGGAGGCATTGCTTGGGTATCTATTGTAAGGTAGGGAATCTGCGGGTAGAAGTTTCTATCAGATGAACAAGTTACTTACCTTTTGTAACAAATTATCCGGTAGAGCCTCTGTCTGACCGCATATTCCTTACTCCTCCACCCTTCCTGCTCTGCTAAGACCCTGAAAAGGATGTTCCCTATTCCGATTACAGTATATGGAACATCCTCTTGAGGGCCTTAGTGTTCATCATGGCTCCATCGTTCCTTGCGTGGAAAGTTTGGAAAGCAATTGATATCAGGCGGCCGAGGTGGCGTCTATATAGGTACTGCGCACGTCACTTCCAGGTTGGTAGACACCAACCGGCGCCAAATGACACCACATACCGGCACATAGGGGTAATGCTCGAAAATCTTTCAAATCCAGTCTGACACCTGGGGATTATTCAAAGGTAAGGAATCTGCAGTTAGGTAGAGTTGGTGTGTTTTGTAAATATAACGGTTTGATTCTTCTCCTCGCCTCACCATTTTAACTAGCGCCCACAATCGTTTTTAGATGACTCGTTTTAGATTTAATATGTTTCATCAGTTAGTGGCCTCTCCTCCTGGCTTTGTAGCATGAGCCGAGGATAGAGGGCCCAGTGGCTGGGACAATAGGTCTCCACAGGATATTTTACACTTTGTCTTTTTATGCAAATATTTTACGTATCCCAGGCGACTGTATCTAAACCCTATTTAAAAGAAATGGGATTTAGACAGGCTCGAATTGCACTTTTGCACATGCAACATCTGCAAGATGAACACACTTTATTCGTGGTTATGTATTTTTTAAGATCTAGGAAATCCAGATATAATTGAGACGGAGGCGAATATTTGTGAACAGCTCTATGTTCACACAGGACTCTGGGAATCGGTGAGCATTTATAGTCGTGTATGTGTCAGGGGTCTTTTAAGATGAGAGTATATCATCCAATGTCATTGTAGAGTTGTTTAATATAATGAAATATGCTTTTTTTCTTTTAATGAATGTGATACTGTTTTAATGTATTGCATCTTTTATGGCTGTGTTCATTGCCGAATAAAGATTGTTTTAATAATCAATCCTCGTCTCTGCAGGCCTTCCTGGAGCGTTATATCAACCCTGGGCCAACATTACAGTATGACAAGGAGCGCTGGTTTGCCCGGCAGTGGACTCTCATCAGTGATGAAGCAGTCACCAACACTGTCCATGATGGATTGGTTTTCGTGCTCAAGTGCTTGGACTTCAGCCTGGTTGTTAACACAAAGAAAATCCCCTTCCTGAAACTTTCCGAGGAGTTTGTTGATCCCAAGTCTCACAAGTTTGTTCTTCGGTTGCAGTCAGAGACATCTGTCTAAATGTTTCATCTCTCAGCCCGGAGTGAAGTGTACTGTCAGAGGTCGGAGCAGACGTGGCCATCTGCACTTTACCAAAAAGGATGCCTGGGGGCTGACCAGCAGTGCCAGGTTTGGCCGTCACTGTACTGACCCGGTCAAGAGATCATTCCGTATAGTTGATGTCTTCTACCGTCTTCTTATTGAACACCTTGGGAAGTGATCAAATACCATCTCTTCTGTGCATCACGTGGCCTCCAAACTCGAGATCCATTAAAATCCTGCATTCCAGGTCCATCATCTCATGCACATGTTTGGGTTTGGGTGACCCTTTGCCAGAATCCTGTTTTCCAGGCCTGTCAACTTCTGCACATATCTGGCCTCAATCATTTTTTTGCCAAATCACACATTAGTTGCCTGTCACTGTGTGTGGCACACTGTGGGAGTACAGACTACATTTTCCTAATTTGGTTTTGGGCATGTGCCTTACAGCACTGGATCTCCTCGTGTCTCCTCCTCAGGTGCCTGGCACCGTTTTGACTCCAAGCCCCAGACTCTTGAGCGCTCTTTGCAAGAGTTCTGGGAGTACCTGGATAGAGCTCTATGCATGACTGTGTGCGCACAGAACACTTTATGTCTCCAGTTTGTTGTGGGAGGCAGCTGAAGTGGGCAGTACCCTGCGTTGTACAGGTGGACACATGTTAATAACAAAGCTTTCGGCCTCTAGGCCTGATAGTTGACCAATCTCCTGCATAAGAAGAATGCTGGTGACAGTGCCAACTATTTTTATACCTCTTAAATGTATACATATGTTGTGACGAACTGTCCATAACTTGTTTGAAAAAGCTTTTTTAGCAGCCATGCTGTTTCATGAAAGACCTGTTATGTTGTAGGTGTAATTGTTGTACGAATGTCCAGACACAAAGATGGCATGTGACTTAGCTTGTAGAGGCAAGGTAAGGAAACCTTTTGTCCTTCACTCTAGGAGCTACTACACAAACCTAAGTTTGTATGTTATGTTTGTCGACTACGGATTGTGTCTTTAAAGCTTAACCCTGCCCTTCCTGGGCATGTTTTCCGTTAACAGGTGTCATGAGAACTCATGGTATTACCTGCTTATCTCAAACAGGTATGTTTCACCATGAGCATCTGCCCGCAATCTGCATGATAAGGGTACTGGATTACTCAGCAGGCCAGTACTATAATCCATCCCACCTCCAGCACAGTTTTTATTTGTTTCAACATAGTTTTGATACTAAAACGTCCACTTCTCATGGGGATTCTTCTTCTAGGCATGTGAATTCCATTTACGTATCCATTTGTTGCCACTGATCAGTTTCTGAAGTTTGTTTCTCTTTTACCTCCTCCCACCTTCTAGCCAGCGAGAAATGGGGTCCCTACCATCCCCATGATAATCCCTCATGTCACCCATTTCTGACCGGTCACTAAAGTCACTAGAAGAGAGCAAGTTATATGAGGTGACTGAGCACAAAGGCAAGTTATGAAGCATGAGATTTGCACAAGTTGCAAACTGTAATAATACTTCCGGTTTTAACATTCTCAAAGTTGACATTCCTCTTTCTACAGCACATTCCTATCCTCGTCTCCGGTGCTAATACTTGAGCTAGCATCAGGTGAAGCTCTGTCCTCCTCAGCTCTGCCTCTGCCTCTGGTCCTTTTGGGCTCTTTGTTAGTTCTCTTGTGATTCGTCTGATCTGCCTCCCTCCCTCCTTCCCCCAGACTGCCTTGTTGCCAACATGGCCCCTTTTGGAGCAAGTACTTTTCTCTTGTGGCTGTGAAATGCAGCTAATGTATGTTCGAGGATCACTATACGAACAGCCCTGCTAGGGGCTAATGCATGAAAATATAACACTGTCACCTTATGCACATGTTGACCACACACCAAAGCTGGGATCCTTGATGGACTGGGTGTTAAATCCTAACAATGAGGTGAAACCTGGCATGCTTGGTGGAGTGGGTGGTATAAGGGCCACTGTTTTGCAGGTCACATAGGGACAACGTAATCAATCCTCTCCACCATGCTGCTCTTGATGGTGCGTGCGACGTTTTTTGGTGTGAGTGACCATGTTTTGCAGGTCGCATAGGAACAACATGGACTGTTTTTCAAAAGTACTAAGACCATGGAAGAATCAAAAGTCCACTGGGACTGATGAGGATTATTATTGTCAGGAGATGAAGATATTAGAAAGGTCTACACTCTAGACAAGGGCATCACTTGGGTCCCTAGGCTATGGTAGAACTCTATGCGAGTCTCAAGAGAGCTGCTGCGCTTCCTACCTCTAGTTCGTATCTTGAACTGTACACCTACGTCACAAAACTAAGCCAGCGTGCCATAGCGCAGTTCTTCCAGTCTAGGCACCTAGTTCCTTTGTTGCTGCTTTATTCACTTTGCCAAACTCTTAGTAGCTCCCGTTGTGTGGTGGAAGGGATTCAGGCTGAAAAGGCAGACTGTCTGTCCGTGCCTTTGTCTCGCCAGGTTTGCTGTCAAGCCCTGAGAACGTACATTTTGCTTATTGATTTGACCTGTTCTACAGCTTGCTCTTCGACGTCTGCATGGAAGGGAGAGGATCTAACATCCCTTTGTGAAAACCTTTCAGTCTAGTGCACCTTTGGGTAGAAGTTTCTACAACATTTAAAATTCTACAAATGAATCCACTACTGTACTTCGGTTCTTCCTTCCTCAAAGGAGAGCCTTTGCGTTTCGATGATGGTTACTTGCAAGCAAGGGTGCTCTCTTTGCTTTCCTTCATTTTCAAACATCTCGTGATGTTGGTTTCATTTGTTTGATTTCTCCACCGGATTGAGTTTTCTTTACCCCTAGCAATGGATTATTCTTTCACATTTTGTCTTGGAGCGGTATGTTGGTCCTTTGTTTTTACTGTCTCTTTAAACATCTTTAACTTTTTCTGACTGGATGAATAGTCTCTTTACTGCACTATCCCTGGTGAATATTGGCTACTCACACCTTGACTTGCATTTGTACTTTTCTCAAAGTGCCATTTTTCCACAAATGGTTAATACGTTGAGCCTGATTTTTCTCATTCCGTCCTGCTGCATTCTTGTGTGTCCTCCTCACGTTTGATGCAGACTGCTTGGCTCTCTCTGTGAAATGAAGTAGTGAAGTGAAGAAGGAAACCTTTAGATTAACATACACCCACCCTCCTTCTCTTTCCGAGTGAGGGGCTTGCTATTCAGCCTCTTTTTTAAATGAAACCGAAGACGTGACCGGATTTAGGCTCTGGGCTCTTCTCTCTTTGACATTTAGATTTAGTATTCCCAAACTGAAAGGGTTTTGTGAGCATGGCAAGTGTGCTAGGATCGACGCTTGCTGGATACCTGCTGGTTATAGCAAGAATCAGTCTTTTTTTCGAATTTGTTTGCTTGATCTTCGGTTTATTGCACTGGACGCACGGGTTACATCCTCCCCTTGCTCACCAGCCCCAACCCACTGTGGGCATGCTACAAGGTGGGCAAAAATGACTTAGGATTATGCTCATGTACGCATGTATGTGTTCATTTGGAATGCATGTTTGTGTGGCTTCCCACACACCTCCACATATGTGAGAGGTGTCTGTTCATGTTTAGTGCCAATTCCTTTGTATGATTCTGCGTTAACACTCCCTGGCCTCTCATGGCTTCCATGTGAGGATGAAACTCCTTTGCAATCTAGAGGAGTCTCCTTCCAGCACCACTGTTGTATACATCACTCTGGCATTGTTTTGCACATACTATGTTCATTATCTTTTAATGTCACTGTAAAGTTATTGTACCAACATGCTTCCTTTTTATGCAGTATGTTTACCATGCCGGATGGGATTAACTGCATTAGGCAGAGACTGCAAGTATCTCTCTCATCGCTTCTCTCAATGGGTGATTAGTTTTTGCCTTTCCAGCTCGCTGTTGGATGGCAAACTGCTTACGAAGAGAAAACCTGTGCGCCTATTCACAGAGCAGAGGGTCCTCTGGAAACCTATGAATGAGAAAGGCAACTGTAGCATGCTCCGCCATTGATTGGTGAGGAGGAGGATGGAAGTACAGAGTATGAGGTCTTAATGGACATTTTCCTGCAGCAGCGTCAAGTGTTCCAAAGTACCTTTTAGCATGCATTGCCAATTGTATCCAGTTTCTACAAATCTCCTATATTGCTAAAGGCATCTTATTGGGTTCAGGTGACAAAAGAAGTGTTTTCTCCAGGCTTCTCCGCATTGTCTACCTAGGAGCCCACCTGGTCTAGCTCTGCGCTGAAAAGATGTGCAGATGTACTGCACGGCTCCCTCTGGCAGTGAATATCATACCTTCTTCATCACAATGTTATTTGATGTCAGTCGTTGCTGTGCATTTCCTAGTCATTCGCCACTCCCCGTTTCTGTTATTGTTCTGGGCCTTATTGGGGAGGTGCATTATCGAAATTTGGATTATTGTTTTTTTCTGACAAATGTTACCTTTTTTCCTGGACGTCTCGTATCTCTGTGAAGGTGCCAAAGCATCTGGTAATGTTCTTCCCTTAGGTTTGTCGTTATTGAGTGGTGTGACCTGGCCGTCAGGTCATAGAACCCTCACCTGTTCCGAAAGAGTCCACGCTGCCTTTATCTCACAATAACGTGGGTGTCTGTTCATGTCCATAGTTTTGAAAAGTACATGGTTTTCACACCAAAGAATACTTATTTTTAAAGAATTTGTTATATGTAAATAGCACATTGTCTATGTTTATTTAATCATTGGTGTTTATATTTAAATGTGTGGCGTTGCTTACATGGAAATATAGGTGCTGGCAACACAAATGGTTGCCGTGGGTGAAGGGAAATAGTACATATTGGGGATTTGATCTTTTTTTATGTACAATTTATACATTGATCATGTACATGTCAGTCTGATCCTACTGATGATATTTGTAAGTGTTACTCTGGCCAGTTTGCCAGTTTCCTTTTTATGCTCTGTCCAGGAGATGATGATAACCAATGGACATCTGTTACCTTCACATTTCCTTTTATGCAACATAGAGGTCAGTTTGAATGTCTCAGTCATACAGAAATGCATCTTATCATGCATTCTGCAAAAGACCAGGATTTCTGATATTGCCTCGCTTTGGTTTTAGGTGTATATTTTACTTTTTATGTAAATGACCCTTGCAAAACCATTTTGCAAACAACATATTTTATACAAGAAATAAATATAAAAGCAAAGCTCTGGATTACGTGACACTGCTTTAATGAAAGAGAGCGATGTGTTTTTAATGCTTTGAAGGAAAACTGGGTCTCCTAAGGATGGACTAAGACATCACCTACTTAGTAACGTGAATTTGAGAACAAGGCTCGTCTAATGTGGACCATGCATGCTGTGTGCTCTAAGTACGACTGGTCAGGGAGCATCAATTTAAGCTTATCCATATGATCCCGCTAAAATACTTGGGATCAAGCAAGGTTTACGGCACATTGTTGCTAACGTCTGCTGTATTTGTCCTTGCTTTTTTTAAGTGCCGCCTGTAATATTTTAGCACAGTGCTGTGACTCCTCATAACTATACATTGTGCATAAGTTTGAGGTTCTAGAAGGCGAATTCATAAACTACTGTAAAGGTTCATGCTGCATCCTATTCCCAACTCAGCCACTGCTTAGAAATTCAGTGCCCAACGATTGCACTCTAGTGTGGTTTTCTGGTACTCTAGAATTGCATCTTTCATAGATTCACATGATCTAATTATTCACCCGGATAAGGCTGGACACCCTTGGTAGTCAGTTAATGTAACATTATTTAATTACAGCAAATTACATTGAAAAAACATGGGAAAACATCCATGCACCACAATTGGCCCACTCAGTTCATTAGGGACCCCAAAGTCCAGCCAGTCAGGTGAATGGACTCGGGGATCCCAGCCTCCTCAGAAGCTCCATCTGCCAGCTTTTCTCCCTCTTAGTATTGGGAACAGGGAATCATCTGAGCTCTGCTCAGCTATCCTTATTGTGTACTTTAAACCCACACTCTTCAGAGTCTTTAGTTACAGTGAACAGGCAGTAATTCCTCCTTCTTTTCCAAAGAATTTGAGGTACATTTTATTTCTTTTAACAGACTGTAGCTGCCATAGCTGTACCCCCATATTCTCTTTTTAAGTCGTGAGGTGTGAGTCTCCAGGAAGGTTTATAACTGATCCCCATACAAAATGTATTTTTTATCCACATAACTCTGACCACAAGTAAAGAACTCTGTTATGTGTGTGACTTTCAGTACCAAGACAGTAAAGGATAGAGAGGGTAGGCTGTGGAGTCTCTTAATGCTGATTCTCCGGTACTATCGTTTGAGAAAAGGGCTCTGAAGCTGGAGTTACTATAGCGAAAGGCTCAGCCACAGGTGCTGCCTCAGAGCCCTGTGAAACTCCCACTGTGAGAGTCTCCGTACCTCACTTGAAGGAATAGACGTCTGGCCATGAAGAGGACGCATCAACTTAATCCGGAGGTTCACCATCAAAACTGAAGAAGTTGAAT
The DNA here is from genome assembly GCF_964204655.1 of Triturus cristatus. Taxonomy (NCBI): domain Eukaryota; kingdom Metazoa; phylum Chordata; class Amphibia; order Caudata; family Salamandridae; genus Triturus; species Triturus cristatus. Next base: position 13,906,771 of record NC_140591.1, read on the forward strand.
TCCAAGATTGTGCCTCCTCCAATTAGAAGTGTGGTACACACCCTAACTCCTGTAAAGCCACAGCAAAAGATTCCACAGTTAGTAAAATCCACATCATCAACAACTGTCCACCATCGGAAGTCCCCTTGTTTACAAAGTATCTGTCGCTGATATTGGTCAACGTTATCACTGACAAAAACGTCATTGTTGACGAAGATGTAAAATCACTGTCAAAGACCCAAGTTACCACTGTCGACGTGGCACCAGTACTCCCTGTCGACAAAGGTAGCATCGACTACCTGAGGCTACAACTTCGGGGCAACCACATTCCTAGCATCCGCAGACCAACATCAATTAGTTACTTCTGCCTTGTCACTCACTTCACAACAGTAACAGCTTCTTTGCCTCAGACACCAGTTGCAGCTGCACTACCATTGCACTTGTTGTCTCCTGTAACAATTGCACCAGAATCACCAGTCCAGCCAGCTGTAGTTTTCTCGCACAGTAAGAGATTCAATTATCAAAATTCAGATAGGGAGCAGATGTACTTGTATAATGACATGGCGGACTGGACAACTTTTCAAGTTGAAGAGTCCCATGATCTAGACGTCCAGTTTGCACCAGGAAATTCACTGAAAGAGGAAGAAGATCTATATGACTACCTGGAGCCAATCTATCACAGGTATCCTTCAGAACTAGAAGCACCACAAATTACTGCCATTGGGCTCTATGAAAAGACAATGGAGGGAGTCCACAGCAGACTGCCTCCTGCACAACCACACGCCCCAACTCCGGCACCTCCATGAAACTTGCCTCAGCCACTGATGCTAATCTCACAACTTCCCACACCCAAGAATGCTACCACACGGGTATGTGAACCAACCTACGCTATGGTTAGGGACACTGGCCATAACACACTATCAGAAGCAGATAATCGGGGCCAAGCCAGTAAACACGCTGATCATGTCCGTATTTAAATGCCCATGACTACTAGCAGGAAAAAGTATTTTCTTTTTGAATTTAAGGACAAAAGCAAGATTAATTCGAACAATTCCAGTCCTGGACAACATAAGGGAAGAGGGCCTTCCCTGTAAGTGAAACCAAGCAACAGGGTCTTCACTTCTTGCAAGACTAGAAAAGAATAACAAGATGCCCCAGACGGCCCTGGTAGGTCTTTGAACCGAGTCAAAACTAGCATTTTGACGGCAGCACAATGGAGGTCCAACAATCCAACACCATGTGTGTTCCCCACTGACAAATAAGGAAAGGGGCTGGACACAATGGGGGAAAGAGCGGGTGTATTTGTAGCAGCAACAAGTGCTGATGCCATCCTGTCATTTTACGATCGCTTTGGCACGATATAGCCCCGTTCAGCAAAAAGCTCCAGGGAAAGACCATTTTAAAAGAGAGTGAGGCGATGTCATCTGGCCTTATACATGCATCGCTATATGCTTAAGGCACTGGTTTCGGACATACGGCTACTGGTGCTGTGTTGAGCTGTAGTTGGTGGCCTTTCCGTGAGGAAGTCCACTTGAGTGACTGACATGTTTTTCAATAAGCAACATTGCAAGTTTTTAAGACCAACAATGACGTGTCCAAATCACTTGGAATCCTACAGAGGAGACATCCCTATTCATATTAGAGAAGGCAGCAATGTAGTCAAGGATCTTTTCAGCTGGGTGCTTCGTCTGGCTTTCACCCCTTTAGGCAAGGATACAAGCCAGAGGGTCGGACAACTACTCGGCATACAAGATGACTAATGAAAGGAAGACGGCAACATAAGCAATAAGGCCCATCATCCAACAAGAGCCTGGAAAGAAGCAAGCGCACCTGACTGCCCGAGCAACATGCCACCCTCACTGTCCAAGCCAATGGGGGGCAAGGCAGATGTATATCTATTAGCCTACCATCAGACCGCTGGGTACTAGGCGTAATTCAGCATGGTCATGGAGTGGAATTACCACCAACATCGCCTCCAATCAAGGGACAGCACTATCATAGCACATACACAAGCTCCCCCCCCCCCAAAGCATCCAACAGAACCAGTGCCACACCACCAGAGAACCCTCTCAGCAGGAATAAACTTGAGCATGAAAGCCCATTCTAGATCTACAGTCACTGAATAAGTTTTATAGCAAAAGAAATGTTCAGACTGATATCAATACTAACTATGTTAAAATCAACCAAACAAAAGCCTTTTATGGCATCCATTGATCTAAAGGATGCATATTTTCATCTGCATATCCATCAAAAACGTACAAAATACTGGTGTTACATGGTAGATGAATAACAGTACCAATTCAAGGCAGTATCTTCTGGCCTCTAGTCAGCACCCAAAGTATTTACAGAGTGCCTTCCTCCTGTGGACGCTTACTAATGGTGTTACGGCGTAAGAATATATGGATACTTTGACTGGCTTATCAAGGCAGTGTTGTTGCACTAAACATCAAGGACCATCTTCCAAGCCGTGAACGTTTTGAGCGGTTGGGTGTTACTCGCAATAACAGGAAATCAATCCAAGTGCTGGTACAGTAGATCTTATGTTTAGGCAAAAATATCTGTGCAGATCAACGAAAGGCATTTCCCATCACAAGAAAGAAGGGAAAAGTTAAATCACATGATGACATCACTGCAAACATCACACGAAGTTCCATAGTCCTTCTACGTATACTGTCTTTTTGAATTCCAATTATGACAGTGCTGGCTATTCTGAGCCGGCACTGTCAAATAATTGGCAGGAAAGACTGGACGTGCAGTAATAACAAATGACTGTTCACTTGGATGATTTCATGCAGATAACCAAAGGAATGTAGCAGGCCATAAGTTAGCGTAAAGTCAAGGAAAATGTATTTGCTGGGAGAGACCTTAACCAAATCAGACCATGCCTTCAGCTGACAGATGCTTTAATGAAGGACTGGGGGCCACATCTGTAAGACCTGTCGCTGAGCAGACTCTGGTCTCTTCAGTAATAAAAACTACATAGAAATTTACTAGAATTGAGTGTGGTCAAGCTTGCCATGAAGGTGTTGTTCCCTATAATAAAACACAGACATCAAGACAAAAACCGGCAAAATGATAACCATGTATTACATTTGGAGACAGGGAGGAAAAAAGTCCAAGAAGTTGTCAAAATAGGCTCAAGAACCATGGTATTGGGTACTACGACACAACATCGGTTACCAAAGGACACGTTTAGGGCTTGCAGAACGAAACACAGATGCCTGGAGCAGAAGAAATGTGGACTGCGGCACTCGACCCCAGTCAACTAGAACTCAGATTCCAAAGAAGGGGTGAACCATCGTTGGATCAGTTTGCCACGCTGGAGAATACTAAATGAAAAAACTACACAAGCAGATTTTGGATTCTCGTCTCCCTGGTTACTGTCTGGATGTTCAGCCGACAGCTGAAACAGCAGTGGGTCAGGCAGGTAAGGTAAGTGTTAGAAATGAGGTCTCTAGTTGGCAGAGCTATGCACCTTGTCCAAGTAGGGACCACCACTCTTGTCAGGGTGAGTCAGATACACACCTTAAATTAACCTATGCTCACACTCTCGTAGCTTGGCACAGAGCAGCCATGCTCAACTCAAGAGGAAATGTGTAAAGTATTTGTGCAACACATTAACGGTAACACAGTGAAACCACCACAAAAGACTATGAAATTTGGACAAATAGAAAATATTTACCTGATTAAAACAAGATCAGAATGACAAAAATCCAATCAGTAGAAGTCAAAATAGGAATTTTTATAGATTAAATTCAAAACAGTGCTTAGAAGTCTATAGCGTTAAAGCTTACTTGAGGTCGGGATAGACCGGGCTAAATCTGAAAAGTCAAGCCAACTGTGATGGAGTGCGTGTCAGATACAGTTCCAAACAGGTCCCGCTGAAGTTTTACCTTCTTAAGTTGACCCAAGAGTTCCGTTCGCAGAGGAGTTCTCCGAGAGCGCAGGGAGCATTGCTGCCGGTGATGCACGGGCGCAAAGAGCCCAGGATGTCACAGACAGACTGGCCTGGACCTTGCGGTCACGAGCAGCCCTGCTGCTATGTTAAGAGATGAACTGGCGCACACTTGTGCTGAGCCTTTGAGCGAGCTACACGGTTCCAGAGCAAACAGGCCCATTTGCAGTTGCGAAGAGCCCAATAGCTTGATTTAAAGGGGCTGAAGTGCAGGAAAACCACTTCTGATGCCCAGGACTGGAGGAGGGCACCTTTGCAAGAAGTCTTTTGTGACCCTGACACGTATGAAAACAGGAGGCAAGCCCTTGGAGATTCTTGAGTTTAAGGATGTAGAGAGCAAGTCCAATCCCTCTCACACCCAGGCAGGAAGCAGCATGCAGCAGGCCAACACAGCAGTGCACTGGCAAAGTGGCACTCCCCCCTACAGCACAGCGCTCGGCAGACAGACGGCCAACACAGCAAGGCAGGTAACAAAGTGGCACTCCCCCCTACAGCACAGCGCTCGGCAGACAGACGGCCAACACAGCAAGGCAGGTAACAAAGTGGCAGTCCCCCCTACAGCACAGCAATCGGCAGACAGGCGGCCAACACAGCAAGGCAGGTAACAAAGTGGCAGTCCCCCCTCCAGCACATCAGCTCTTCTTCCAGGCAGAATGTCCTTGGTTCCAGTAGAGTTCTGATTTGGTGTAATCCAGAGTCCAGTACTTATATCCGAATGTGCCTTTGAAGTGGTGAGAGTCATCAAAGAGGCCATTGAAGATCATAAGGTCCCTATCTTTCCTACTCCTGACACACTACAGGGTAGTATGCTGTCCTTTGTGAGGGTACAGGCACAGCCCTATTCAGGTGCAAATGACAGTTCCTCCCTCCCAGTCTACCTCAGGAAGGCCCATCAGCCTGGTGAAAGCTATCAGGATGCAAATGTCACACCCCAGCTCCATTTGCATGACAGTCTTAAGGGAATGCACCAAGCCCAGCTGTCACCCTGACCCAGACTTGTATTCAGAGACAGGCAGAGACACAGGATGGTTAAAGTAAGAAAATACCTACATTCTTTAAGTGCCATTTCTCAGACCTGCAATTTAAAAAACAACTTTAGTCAAAGATTTGTTTTTAAATTGTGTCCAGAGACAACAAACCTCCAATTTTCTGTCTGCTCCCAATTGGAAATGACGCTTAAAAGATGGTTTAAGGCAATCCTCATGTTTACCTATGGGAGAGTTAGGCCTTGCAGTAGTGAAAAAACAACCAGTACATGTAAAGCTCAAAAGTACATGTCCTACCTTTTTAAATACACTGCAAGCTGCCCTTGGGGCTGCCTAGAGCCTACCTTAGGGGTGACTTAAATGTAATTGTAAGCATAAGGTAGCTAAGCCATTGTACAGTAAGTAATTCCTTTCTGACGTAAGCTAGAGTGCCAGCTGTAAAGGTCTTGGCAAAGTGGTGTAGTTTGCTTTCATCTGGGAGAATATTTCAGGTGCGAACCGTGCCAGTCTGTAAATCTTATAAATGTGTGGGAGCGCAATGTGTTGTAGAAAAGTTCATAGGCCTATTTTGAGCCAGCTCAAGGAACTGTTTGTGTTTCCTGGCATGAATGTCTTTATGACAAAAATTTGAGGCTTGTTTCTTTTCATCTTATGCACCACCTTTGCGAGGCATGCTGTATTCAGCTATGGCTTGCACAATGCTGATCATACCTACTAATATTACAGCACAAAGCCCCCCTCCCCAGCCCATGCCAAATGCATTTAGACTACTCTTCCACCGTCAATTACATATCTTAATGAGCAAGCCAAAACAACCTGGGCACATACATCCATTCCGTACAAAAACGCATAGGTAAAGGATGTAATTTACGACGTCAATAGCGCTAACTCGCACAAATGCGAGACCTATTGCACTTCAAATGCTTGTTTAACTTACCACTATGAAATGCATATATATATGTGTGTATGTATATAAGACTTGAAAAATATTAACAATTTTATTACAAAATATTAAATAAAAAGCCCAAAAAATAACATAAAAATTTAAAAACCCAAAAACCACAATTATAACAAATGTTATAATATTATGAAAACTAAACAAGCATAAAGATATAAGTAACCAATAATAGGAAAAGTATTTGAGTTTGGCATTATCAGATATGTTAGTCCCACTCCATTTTAGGCGACAGTAGGTCAAGTATTGAATGTCGAAGCGATTACATTTGCTATTCCCCCTTCAAACAGTGTAAAAGTAAGAAAAGTGTTGGACTTTGGAGGAGTGAAACTTTTGATTCTCACTCTAGTCTGTGCAACAGTAGCGAAAGCTTTGGACTTCTGAGAGTTTTGCATTTACTATTCCCACTCCAGTCGAAGCAACATTAGAGAAAATACTTCACTTCAATCATGTTACATATTTTACTAACCCTATTAATTTAGAAAAGATAATAAACTTCATAAGCATTATTAACATTAAAATGTGTATATATATGAAAAACAAAAAAACAGTTTACATAATTAATAACCAAACAATTATCAATTGCAAAATCATTATGTTCGAGTCATATCAACTGTAAATCATATGCTGTGCATAGATCGGCATCTAGTGTTGGATCCGGATGGTTGCACTTTGGTTTTTTTTTCAAAGAAGTCTGTCCAGTCACGAGGTGGGTGACTCCTCCTTTCGGTGATAGTGCGCATGGGCATCGACTCAATTGTTAGATTGTTTTTTCCGCCCTCTGGTTCGGATGTGAATTGTTGCGCTACGGGTCGGCACCGTTCTTCGGGCACCAATCCACTAACCTCGACTGTATTGTTTATTGATCTCTTTTTCCCATTCTCCGCGGATCGTGTACACTCGAGAACCTTCCAATGGAAGATTCGTTGAAGGCCGTTGGGCCTACCCGCACCGGGGTCGGTAGCAATCAATGGATCGGACTCCATTCAAGTTCTTTCCAGGGTGTCGCGCTACGTTTCCACGTACCGACTTGCGCGAAGTGTGCAACCTTTGCCTATCCTTGTAACACGATGAGAGGGACTGCGATGCGTGTCAGTCGTTTCGCTTGAAGAAGGCACTCCATGACCGTCAATCTCGAAGTCACGAAAATGTACCAGCAAAGCTGCTCTGTGCCGAATCTCCTCGGAGACGAGTCCGAACATGAAGAATTACAAGTGCAGGAAGCTGAAATGGAGGATTAACACATCTCCGTGTCTGAAGTCGACTCCAATGCCGAAGACCTCACACTGGGACAACGGATCGTGAGTAAAGAGACTTCCACCTCTACCATCTCCTCCATCAATAGGCTCCGGTCCCTCCTCTGCCTTCGGGCACAGGTCGGCTCCAAGAAAAGGTTTTGAGCAACCCGCCTTCGAGTTCGGCGTCACAACATAAACAAAAGCCTTCCGGCTCGGGCTCTACTCATCCCCATGCCGGTGCTGACCCAAAACCTTTGGCGTCGAAATCCAAACACCTTCTGGTTTCCATGCCACCAGTGAGTAAGGCTAAATCTTCAGAGCCAAAACTTTTGACACCAAAACCGGTGTCTAAAGAAAGCACTTCAACTAAAGAGTCTTGAACTGATATTCCACCTTTAGATCCGAAACAGAAGAAGATTGTGATTCATCCAGAAACTGGACATATTCATGCCAAATGTCCTAAGAGGAAAATTGGCTTACAAGAAGACTACCACGTTCCTCTAAAAAGGACAAATGTGGGTACTAACCCTTCTCCACCATACATTTCACCTTCTTCACCCATTGATCCAAATGTATTCATTACACCTACACATTCTCTTTCACTACCCTTGTGGAAATGTGCCTTTTAATGAGCACACTGGTGCAGGGGTCACCCTTCTCTGTCCACGGGTCCATAGACCAACAAAATAGAGATTGGCACTGAAGCTGGAATTCAAATAACACGTTTTTCTGATGGATACATCTGCCAGTGGATTCCTCACCTTGTGAATATCCCCTGCGCCAGCAACATTCGGAAACTTTTGTAGCAGTCCACGCCGATGGGGTCGACGACGACGTCACAGAGACACGGCTCCGCTCGCGACTCCGCTGACGTCACCGGCTCCATAAGAAGACCTCGTCGGCGTGATGACGTCAGTTCCCTTTTTTTCCACGCCGTCGAAGCCAACGGATTTCGGGAATCGCTGTTGTTAGCGGCATTGATACTTTGTGTATTTTCGTTGTTTTTCTTGTCTTCTTTGAAGATGTCGACAAAGAAGTCCGGGTTTAAGCCTTGCCGGGAGTGTGGCAAGCATATGTCCATCACTGACCCACATGAGGACTGTGTGTGGTGTTTATCCTCGGACCACGATGTGGATGGCTGTACCAGCTGCCGAAAGATGAGTACGAAGGCTCTGAAGGAACGGGAGGCGAAGCTCTTTATTGCCAGAATGAAGAAGGACAAGAGAGGGAGAAGGAGATCGAGATCGAGGTCTCGATCGAGGCCGGCGTCGAAGTCGACTTCGGGGCATGCTTCTTGAGCTAAGAAGCACAAGAAAAAGAGAAGACACTCCTCTCGGCACCATTCAGATAAGAGCACGGCGCCGAAGTCACCTGCTTGGCGTCAAAGGGACTCTGTTTCTCCTTCTCCTGTGCCGGGTTCGCCTGCTGGTCCTTCATCTCCGGTGGTCTCTTTGTCTCCGGCTTCGCCAGTTCCAGCCTGGACTCCGACGCCGGTTCCATCCCCGGCTCCGGTTCCGTCTCCGGCTCCATCTCCGGCCCCGGAAGATCTTCAAGCCCCGGGTGAGCCTGCGAGGCCGTTGATTCCACCGTTGGCGCCGGTTGGCCCGAGTCCGGTGGGGCCTGGCCAGTATCCTGCTTTCCCTGGGCCAGGTCAGGACCCATCACATTACTTAAATGCAATGTATGGGGTATTTGCTCGTGCCATGTATGTCCCTGGTGCACCTGCGGGTCCGACGGGTCCTTTGGCATTTAACTTAGGGGTGCCGCAAGTATATCCTCGGGCCCCTTTCTATCCATTTTATCCAGGGACGCCGTCTTGGAATCCTCCGGCTCCGAGAACGTTGACGCCGCTTCCATCCTCGCCGGCTCCGGCTTGACCTCGTTCGACGCCGATGGCTCCGCCGGATCCACGGTGGACGCCGGCACCGGCGACGCGGAGTCTATTACGGCGCCACCGACGCCGAGGATTTGAATGCGCTCCAGAAGGGAGACTCAAAGGGTTATTGAGGAGCAGAGATACCTTCAGGAGGAAGCGGAGGATGGAGAATTGGTGGAGTCGGATGAGGTTTTTGACGAGCTTAAGGAAGCTAGTGGTTTGGACCTGTCTCCTGAGTGGGAGATTACTGCGCCATCAGATGAGCCATCCAAGGACGTTGCACCCTACCATGCAGTCATAAGGAGAGCTGCGGAGTTACTTTATCTCCAACTTCCAACAACGGAGTTTAAGTCAAACATCTTGACTGAAGTCTTGCATTCTCCCACAGCGGTGTCAGAGCCTTTGCTTCCATTTAATGAGGCCATTGCAGAACCTGTGTTGGAGGCGTGGCGCAAACCATTTTCTGCTCCTGCGGTGTCTAAGACTATCGCTAGGAGATACAGAGCGGCCCCAGGTGATCCAGAATATTTGTCGTCTCATCCATCGCCTGAGAGCTTGGTAATTCAGGCGGCTTGTTCTGGGAAGTCTAAAGGAGCCTTTCCACAGGTCCCTGGGGACAGAGAGGCAAAAAGACTGGACCAGTCGGCAAAGAAGGTGTTTTCATCAGCCAGCATGGCTTTGAAATCGACTAACGCCACATGTCTTTTGGGACGCTATGTACATGCGCTGATGGATTCGGCTAGGAAACTGGTGCCGAAGCTACCTGATGAGGATAGATCTGGTTTTAACGACATCTTGGCCGATGCTCAGGCAGCTGCGCGGCAAGTGATCCAAAGTGGGCTGGACACAGCAGATTCTGTTGCAAGGATCATGGGGTCGTCGGTTGCAACTAGAAGAAGTGCTTGGTTGAGAACTTCGGAGTTCTCTCAAGATGTGCAATCAACCCTATTGGATCTACCGTTTGATGGGTCTGGCCTCTTTGGGAAAAAGGCAGATGCTGCTCTAGAAAGATTCAAAGAGAGCAAGGCAACTGCTAAATCTTTGGGACTCCAGTCTCAATCGAGAGGGTCTTTTAAGAGGTACAGAGGTTTTGGAAGGACATCTTTTTGAACCTATAGGCAGACTCAGCAGCAGCAACAGCACCAGCAGCGTGGTTCCTCGTCGAGAGGTTACAGAGGAAGAATCAGGGGTCGCACACGTGGCCGTCAGCTCTCCTCCTCCTCTTCCTCTGCCCCTCCCACCACCGCAAAACAGCCCTAGATCCGCCATTCCGGATCATGCTGGTCCTGTGGGGGGCCGGCTTACCCATTTTCTTCAAGATTGGGTATCTGTAACTACAGATCTCTGGGTTCTAGATCTTGTGGAAAATGGGTATGCTCTTCCCTTTCGGGAATTCCCTCCAAATTACCCTCCTTGCCAAGGAGCTTGCTCGGAGGACCACCATCTTCTCCTGCAGGAGGAAGTCCTGAAGTTGTTTCAGAAAGGTGCGATAGAGGTGGTTCCAGAGCAGGAGAGGGGTCAGGGATGCTACTCCCGGTATTTCCTGATTCCGAAAAAAGACGGCAGATTGCGTCCGATATTGGACCTCAGGATCTTGAATCTTTATCTAAAGCAAAAGAAGTTCAAGATGCTCACCCTTGCTCAGGTTCTTCAAGCGCTGAATCAGGAGGACTGGATGGTGTCCATCGACTTGCAGGATGCGTATTTTCACATCCCAATCCTGAAGTCGCACAGAAAGTATCTCCGTTTCACGGTAGGGTCGCAACATTATCAGTTTGCGGTCCTCCCGTTTGGTCTTACTTCTGCACCTCGGGTCTTCACGAAGGTGATGGCAGTGGTGGCAGCCCATCTCAGAAGGTCAGGGGTCTCGGTTTTCCCCTATCTGGACGACTGGCTGATCAAGGCGGAGTCTCCAGAGAAGGTGCTGCATCATCTGCGGGATACAACTCAACTGTTGTACAACTTGGGTTTTTCGATAAATGTGCCCAAATCTCACCTGGTGCCCTCTCAGCGCAACCTGTTCATAGGTGCGGTACTGGACACTACTGTTTGTCGAGCATTCCCTCCTCCTCAAAGGATTCTTGATATACAGGAAATTATTCCTTTCTTTTACAACCGAGCGGTTGTTCCGGTCCTGAAGGTTCTTCGCCTGCTCGGTCTGTTTGCTTCTTGCATTCTGTTGGTCAACCATGCACGCTGGCACATGAGGGCGCTCCAGTGGTGCCTCCGCAAGCAGTGGTATCAGCACAAGGGAGATCTCAGGGAGTCTGTGAGGATCTCCAGAGAAGCTGCGGCGGATCTATCTTGGTGGGGCATGGAGGGCAATCTGTCTCAAGGAAAGCCTTTCCATCTTCATCCATCGGTGGCCACAGTGATAACGGATGCATCCACCTTAGGGTGGGGTGCTCATCTGGGGGATCTGGAGATCAAGGGTCTTTGGTCTCCAGAGGAAAGGTTGCTTCACATCAACCTTCTGGAATTGCGGGCGATACGTTTGGCGCTCGAGGCCTTCCTCCCTTCCCTTCGCAGTCAGTCTGTTCAAGTCCTGACGGACAACACTACCGCGATGTGGTATATAAACAAACGGGGAGGAGTGGGGTCTCTTTGTCTCTGCAGAGAGGCCCTGCGTCTATGGTCCTGGGCTCAGGACCATCAGATTTGTCTGATGGCAAATCATCTGGCCGGGGTACTGAACGTGCGTGCGGACAGTCTCAGTCGGCAGTTCTCCGCCGACCACGAGTGGAGGCTCCATCCGGAGGTGGTTTGTCACGTCTTTCGGACGCGGGGAACTCCTCGGGTGGATCTATTTGCCACCCGCGTGAACGCGCACTGTCTGTTGTTCTGCAGTCTCCAGTATCCGATGCAGGGAGCGTTGGGGGACGCGTTTCAGTTGAGTTGGAGGTCTCGACTCCATTACGCGTTTCCTCCCATACCCTTGATTCCTCGGGTTCTGAGGAAGATTCGCCAAGACCGGGCCCAAGTTATATTGATCGCCCCGGATTGGCCAAGAAGGGTGTGGTACACAGATCTTCTCCACCTCTCCTCGTGCCCTCCGCTCCGTCTCCCTCTGAGGGCAGACCTCCTCTCGCAGTCGGAGGGGCAGGTTCTACACCCCCACCTCCAGAGCTTACACCTTCATGCCTGGAGATTGAATGGGGCAACCTGAATTCCTTCTCTCTCCCACCAGATGTGGTGGATGTTATTTTATCGGCCAGGCGACACTCCACCAAGTCCATTTACTCATATAGGTGGTCTAAGTTTGTTCTCTGGTGTGGAGAGAGGTCCATTGATCCTTTGAAGGCTCATCTGTCTAATATTCTACAGTTTGCCCTTTCTCTTGCTCAGCAGGGCTTTGCTGTGGCTACGGTGAAAGGATATTTATCGGCTCTATCGGCTTTCCTTTGTTTGCCGGATCAGCCGTCATTGTTCAAATCACCTATTGTTCTTCGTTTTATAAAGGGCCTTACAAACAAGTTTCCTCCTACTCCCTTTATTGTGCCTCAATGGAACTTAAATCTTGTACTAACCTATCTTATGGGTTCTCCCTTCGAACCCTTACACAAGTGTCCCTTGAGGTTGTTGTCCTTTAAGACGGTTTTCCTCGTTGCAATCACCTCGGCAAGGAGGGTAAGTGAGCTTCAAGCTCTAAGTTCAAAACCCCCATTCTTGACCATTCATGATGAACGAATGGTACTCCGGACCAGGGCTGCGTTTTTGCCTAAGGTGGTAACTCCCTTCCATTTGGGGCAGTCCATTACCCTTCCTTCTTTCTATCCTCCCCCTCACCCTTCCAAGGAGGAGGAGAGACTTCACCGCTTGGACCCTAAGAGGGCGGTGAGCTTCTACCTGGACAGGACAAGGGACTCCAGGATTGATGACCAGCTCTTTGTGGGCTTTGCTGGCTGCAGGATGGGTCGAGCGGTGCACAAGCGCACCCTTTCCAGGTGGATTGTCTTGTGCATCAAGATATGCTACTCCCTAGCTGGTAAGGAGCCTCCGGAGGGTTTGAGGGCTCATTCTACCAGAGCAAAGTCTTCCACATCTGCCTTAGCTAGGGGTGTTCCGGTGGAGGACATTTGTAGGGCGGCAACTTGGGCCTCCCTCCACACCTTCGCAAAGCATTATTGCTTAGACACCGAGGTGAGGAGGGACGGACACTTTGCTCGTACCGTCCTTCAGGATTTTCTGGTATAGAAGGGTGGACACCCTCCTCCGGGAGTGGGGACTGCTGTGGAATCTATTCACAAGGTGAGGAATCCACTGGCAGATGTATCCATCAGAAGAACAAGGTACTTACCTTTGGTAACGCTTTTTCTGGTGATTGATGATTGATTGATGTACTTATAGAGCGCAGCTATCACCCTACGGGCATCTTGGCGCTTGCATTGGGAACCCGTCCTGGTTTTTCCCTGTAAGATAACCCGTACTGGGCATCCCCAAGGTGAAAGCCAGGCATCCCGCCGCGGGGGGCCGTTGTGGAGATTAAGCAGGCTTGTTGCCCAGAGCTGCATAGTGTGAACTCGAGCTTAGAGTGGGCAGCGAAGCGAGAATTATCGAGTCCGTGGACGATTGGGCTCTGGACCCTGCCGCGTCGGGAATCGAACCCAGGTCCCGGGTCTGATCTCTGCTTCAGGGTATGCCACCTCTAACCAGTGAGCTACACTTCTCTATACAGTATCTGCCTGTGGATTCCTCACTGACCCACCCGCCTCCCCGTTGTCCATCCTTCTATACCAGTATTTCTATGCCTGTAATTCTATTGATGGGTTTCAAATGTGTTTATCACTGTCAAAGGCATTATGTTATTTCTTGTGCTTTGTTATTTATTTTCCACACTGTGTGTTGATATGCATATTGTGTACTGTGTATATATATATTGCTGTCAGTCCGTTCCGTGTGCCTCGAAGGCACGGGAAAAAAGGGGCGGAACTGACGTCATCACGCCGACGAGGTCTTCTTATGGAGCCGGTGACGTCAGCGGAGTCGCGAGCGGAGCCGTGTCTCTGTGACATCGTCGTCGACCCCATCGGCGTGGACTGCTACAAAAGTTTCCGAATGTTGCTGGCGCAGGGGTTATTCACAAGGTGAGGAATCCACAGGCAGATACTGTATCCACCAGAAAAAGCGTTACTGAAGGTAAGTAACTTGTTCATTAATCACTCATGAGTGGGACTACGTCCACACAGCACTCAAGTGCTGCCTGAGGTAGTACATTGAATACACAGACCATGGTGCTTATATACAGTTTGTTGCAGAGTAAGCATGTAGTTACAAATAGATCGTACAAGCATACACAGGAAGTTTTACAGCCAGTCATGGGCAGATGGGTAATCACTTAGTCAGCAAAGTGGGAGGGAGAACAGAACTGCTGTGGTAAATATTTCGTTACCGGTACTATTTTTTATGCGGTAAAGTCTATTAAGAATAACTCAGTAAAATGAGAGGCAGAATCCGTGGTATTAGAGGTTTAAAAAAGGCTTTATTCCTATACAAAGGAATACAATTCGAATTGTTGGCGTTCTATTCCATCACCACGAAAGTTCAGGAAGGAAGGGCTATATTATTGACAGGTAATCATTTTTATAGAAAAGGCATTACAATAAAACAGATGTAGTAGGCGTATCAACTGATAAGAAAAATAAACTATGCATGCGTAACTAGAATAGGCGTAACTAGACAACGTCATTATACATGATGTTACAAGTGGGTGGATCCATAAGAGAATCCTGCAATGTCAGCAGAAATAGTTGGCAGAGATGCGTGCGCAGCCGCATGACGTGTGATTGACGTGCAACTAGAGGGAGAAAGGGACCGGACATTTAGCTCTACATGTGGAGACAGAAGTCTGGGGTTATGTCAACCTAATCCCAAATCATATCTAATATCCTATGTTTAAAGAACTGTGTTATCCAAAAAGAGAGGTCTCTTAGGATAGAATCTTATTCTATACTGACTATACTGACTGTTAGTGCGTGTACAAGCGTCTAAGTGTCTACACTAGATGCGAGGGGGTAGGAATATTCCATGGTAACAGGGCTATGAATTACTTGCATGAGGACAACGAGGCCTGGCCCTTTGCACGATAGCTGGAGGAATGTTTACCTAAATAACTAGACAGGAATGCATCGGATGAGGGGCGGAGGAGATAATCTTGAAGGTGAAATACAGTTTTTTTGGCAGGCGACGGGCTGGATCAGGCACCCTTAGCCGCGCAGGGGGTAAGACAAAGTTCATGGTCACAGATGCAGGCTCAGACTGGAGCTTTCAGAGGCAGAAGGCAGGAAAAGGCTTGATGACAGAATTCGGGCCTACTCGCCTGAATCTGTAAAATGTGGAAAGTGAACCACATAAAGTCGGTGGCCTTTCATACTTAGGAAAGGAATATCTGACCCATTCATAGTGGGTCTGAAAGAGGACATGTTGACGGTGGACGCACATATATTTGCGTCTTCAAAACTGGAGCAGGAGGGAACATACATGTACGTATAGCATGTACATGGAGCCGTTGGGGTCTACGACAGGGGACATAGCTGATCACAAAATTCATATTTCCTCATTCCCTCCTTGTCCCCTTCGGACCCTTAGGAGATATCGATCTTCATCAATCCATCGATCTGTTCATATAGCATCATTTGTTCTTCTTTCTTCTTCCGGGATCTCGAACGAAAACTTGGATGTGGGATACACGAGGTGGCACACAGACCACAAATCGCTGGCCCACATTGTAGACATAAGCAGCAACTGAATAGTATGAGAAAGCCAATACCTAGGAAGGAGAGCATTCTCCATCCCCAGGCTGACAACACGCCCCAGAACCAACCGGACCAAGTCCAGGTGCCTGGACTCTGGTGTATCTGGCTTACAATCTTATGAAGGCGGGTTATGGCTTTATATACTGACGGCGAATTTTCTGGTATGAAAATACAACAACTTGATCCGATGACCCTACAAGCTCCGCCCCTATCGGCCAAGATGACGTCAAGGACAAGACGATTTTGAAGCACAACAATCCGCATAGCAGACTGCTCTTCTGTTAAATTGCCTAAGGCGGAAATAGTTTCGTTCACTACTGCTTCAAGGGTTCTGGTTAATCTACGTATCAGCTTACTATTAGTGACTGTACCTATATAGGGAAAGAAACCTTTATTGAAATCTGTGTATTTTTCCCATGCTGTTTCAGTGTAATCAACAATTGGGAGATCTCTCTGCTGTCTATTGTGTACTAAATGGGTATTTCTATAATAATCAGGAGGAGCTAGGAAAACAGGTGGTAGAAGGAATGCTATGTAACAGGTACCATCCCAATCTAAAGGTAGACGTATATATGCGGTCTGGCCACATATAAAGTAGGAATGACGAGAAGCTCTAAATGTAGACTTGCCTTGATCACTGAATTTTATTACAGTGGTGCATTTACTATGGCCCATGTGTATGGAGCCATTCTTTCTTATACATAGTTCCCCTTTTACTGGGAATACTGACATGGCGGGCAAGATTGGTGTAGCTTCAGATTCAACGTTCAGGATCATGAGGTTAAGCGTAAAATTACCTAATCCATATACTTCATTTTCTAGATCAGTTCCTGTTCTTTTGGGAAGTCCCTCCTTGTTAGGGTAGCAGACTTTAAGCAAAACTAAGTTCAGGTTTCCCCATACCCAGTTGTCTTGATAAACTGCGGAATTCGAATCTAGGGAATTAATCAAACTAAACCATGCTCCACAGGAGCCATTGTGTGTGAACGGATAGGGAAAGAGGGGCAAGACTCCCTTATAGTTCTGATAGGGAGGCAGTCGGCCACATATCCAACAATTTGTGGCATTGCTGGTTTGATGGGAATGATGTAGCATACTAATGAATGTGTTATTGCGCAGCGCAAATCTATAGGACAATTCATGTGGAGGTAATTCACTAAAAGAATGTTCTGCAGTTATATTATAAGCACGCTTAGGAATAGGGTAATACATGTGCAATAGGATGCTGACAATGATGATCAGAAGACTTAGAAAAAACAAAATTAATAATGTTACTGTACAATGACTACGAAATGATTTACAATACGCATGCTTTTTGAGCAGCATTTGATTATTTCTTTCTCTATTCCGGTCCAGAGGATACATGTCAGAGACAAATTCAACCGATTCACCTTGCAGAGGACTTAAACAATCAAATTGTCTGACTTACTGGACCTCAATTTTAGTTTATACAGTTCTGGTTTCGTTAATTCAGCCAAAGGGAGCTTTGAGTCTGTTTGTGAGGGAATACAGGGTTGAGTCTCTACGCTGGATGGTAGTCCATAAAATTTCTTGATATGACTCGAGTGCAACCACCCTTTCCTTCCCTCGATTTTCACAGCTGTCCTTGTGGTAAGTAAAACCAACTTCGGTGACTTCCACCTCGGATCCAGTTGGGTCTTCCGGTCGAAATTCCTGACCAAAACCAGGTCACCAGGAACCACGTCATGGGGCTTCACCTCAGTATTGTCGGGAAAAGCTGCGGATACCTGTGAACGACAAGATTGTAGTGCAGACATCAAGGAAGCCAGGTAATCTGTCAGCATATTACAGTCAACGTCAGTTATTTTACGAGGTATAGGCGTCCCCCACATATTTGGTGGTCTACCGAAGATCACCTCATACGGGGATAGCCCTGTTCGAGAATGTGCTACCATTCTCATGTAAAAGAGCGCAACTGGTAAGGCTACTATCCAATCGACTCCTTTCTCTCTACATATTTTGGACAATCTAATTTTCAGAGTTTGATTATGGCGTTCCACGAGACCTGCCGCCTCGGGATGTCGGACACAGTGGAATTTCCATTGGTATCCTAATAGAAGGGAAACGTGTTTCATTAGTTCGGATGAGAACGGCTGGCCGTTATCTGAGTAGACAACACGTGGTAAACCGTACCGTGGGAAGAATTCTCGAACTAACTGTTTGGCAGTAGTCGGGGCAGTGTAATCTGAAACCGGGTATGCTTCTGTCCAACGGGAAAGAGCACAGACAACTACGAGAACATATTTGAATCCTCGACATCGTTCCATCTGGATATAATCCATCTGGAGGACTTCAAAAGCATGATCGGGAGTTTGGAATCCACCCTGTTCTACGGGGATGCTTTTACCTGGATTAAACTGACAACATATCATACAGGTACGAACTTTCTGTTTTGCTGCGGCTCGCAAGTGTTTGTTGAACCAAATGTGTTGAATGCTGTCTAGCATAGCTTTTTCTCCTAGGTGCGCTGGACTATGTATTGTGTTAATGATGACTTGGACCATTGAGTCGGGAAGAAACCATATAGATTTTTCCTTCGTCATCCATCCTTGATCTGTTTGGATCCCTCCTAATTCAGTCCATTTCTTTATTTCTTCTGGTGTAGCATGTGTCTGTATGTCAATTACATCAAGGGCGGGATCCTTAACTGTCATGCAATGTGTTGGTGTCAGGACTATTGTCTTTGTCACGTCAGTTGTGAGAGTCTGATTCTGAGCAGTCTGTTTAGCTGTTCTGTCAGCTAGGTCATTACCCTGAGAAATGATATCGGTAACTTTTGTGTGGGCTTTGCATTTCATAATCGATATTGCAGTAGGTAGATGAATCGCGTCTAATAGGGCTTGAATGAGGGGTCCGTGTTGGATGTGGGCACCGTGAGAAGTTAAATAACCTCTCTCTCGCCACAGTACGCCGAAGTCATGGACGACTCCGAATGCATAACGTGAATCTGTGTATATGTTGACTTTCTTATTTTTGGCTTGAGTACAGGCTTGTGTCAGAGCGGTGAGCTCTGCTGCTTGAGCTGACAACGTGCTAATACAATTTGTTTCAATGACTTCAGTGTCTGTTGTGACTGCGTAAGCGGCCACTAACTCTCCTGTACTTGTTCTCATACATGACCCATCTACATATAATGTCAAGTCTGGATCTGTCAAAGGGATATCTGTCAAGTCTTGTCTGGGTTTCGTCGTGATAGTAATGACTTCGACACAATCATGTGCCAATGGATCTGTTCCGCCTACTGGTAACAGTGTGGCAGGATTTAACGTATTACAACGTCTGATTTCTATGTGTGGCTGAAACAATGTCAATTCGTAACCGGTGAGTCTCGCTATAGTCAAGTGTTGTGTTTGTGTGCGGTTCAAGAGAACCTCTACTGCGTGTGGTACTTGTACTGTCAATGGATGTCCTAACACTATGGCATCGCTTTGTCTGATTGCTAAAGCTGTTGCTGCCACTGATTTCAGGCACGCTGGAAGTGCCTGAGCTACTGGATCTAATGTACTAGAGAAATAAGCACATGGTTTGTGTGATCCTGCTTGTTCCTGAGTGAGTACTGACAAAGCAGTACCTTTGCGTTCTGTAACAAAGAGTGTAAACTGTTTACTGTAAAATGGTGTTGCTAGGACAGGTGCTTGACATAAAGCTTTCAAAGGCATGTGTATGTTCTGGAGTCCAAGGGAGGACAGTCGATGTGGCTGCCTCCTGTGTTGTCAACTGGATGAGTGGTTTTGCTAGAAATGCATATTGAGGGATCCACTGCCTACAGTATGAAGTGAGGCCTATAAAAGCCCGCACCTCCTTTTGTGTCTTGGGTGGTGGCATGTTAGCAATTAACTGGATGCGGTCGGGTGTAAGCTGCCTTCCCTCCTTGGACAGCGAGTGCCCAAGGTAAACAACTCGCTGGACACAGAATTGCAGCTTGCAAGGGGACACCTTGTGCCCCTTGTCGGCCAGAAATTTTAAAACCGTCAGTGACGCTTTTTCACATTCAGGTTCGCTTCGGGCGGTGATCAGCAGATCATCGACATATTGAAGCAAGGCAGTGTTAACTGGCATGTGGATACTGTCAAGTTCTCGTTTCAGTGCTTGGCTATAGATGCTGGGGCTTTCTGTAAATCCTTGAGGTGCGCGTGTGAATTTAAAACTTCGTCCATTTAAACTAAAACCGAAAAGATATGGACTTTCTGGATCAATTGGGACACTAAAGAAAGCATTCTTGAGATCAATTACAGAGAAAAATGTTGCTTCTGAGTCAATGGCTGTCAATAATGAAGAGATGTCTGGGACCACGGGGTATTGTGGTACAATGCATTTATTTAATTCGCGCAGATCAATAACTAATCGGTATACTGGCGGAGCTTTTGGATCCGTTCTTTTAAGAATCGGAATTATCGGGGAATTACATACATTGGAGTCGGTTTCGACAACCACTCCTTGTGCAATGAGCTCGTCAATGATTTGCAGTAAAGCCACTACAGCATCTGGTGGTAATTTGTATTGTCGCATTCGTGGTAGTACCACTCCTGTCTTTAGTGTGACTCGATATGGTGTAATGTTCATGCAACCAACATCAGTGGGGCCTTGTGCCCATAAATGTGTAGGTAAATTCTGCAGTCGGTGATCCATGTCTCTGGATACGTAGTGACCTTTAAAGTCACGTAAAAATAGTCGTACTCCTTCCGGAGAGCAACATATTATGGCTCCTAGAGCTTTCAATGTTTTTATACCTAACAGGTTTTCTGGACATGATTTAGTAAGCAATAAATCTGTAGTACGTGTTAATGGACCGACTGTAAGTGGAAGAGGTTGTGTTACGTCATTTATTATAGGTTTTCCTGAGAATCCAAGGGAAATATTTTGTGAGCCTGAGAGGGGTGCCCCTGGAACTTCACTGCGTCTTATAGTTGTTCTGCTTGCCCCTGTATCAAGTAAAAACTTTCTGTCTTCCCCTAATAGTTCACTATGTACATAAGGTCCCTCTTGGTCTACAGGAACCTCTATAAGGGGTAAGCCAACTTCCCTCTCTAGGCTATCTCATGAGTATCGCTGATAATCGGGATAATCTGTTTGTGCGTACTGATACATCTGTTGTGTTGTTGCTTGTGTTGCAGCGACAGGCTGCGCTTGTGGTGGTGCTACGATCTGTTGTGGAGCTGCCTGTTGCGGAGCTAATTGTTGCGGAGCTAACCTAGGTTGTGCATTCTGAGGCATTTGTTGTTGATTCTGATCCTGTCTAGGTGGACGTGGTCTCTCATGTGTTCTACCTGTGGCAATATTATGTTTCAGGACTGGACAATCGTGTATATAATGACCTGGTTGTTTACAATAGTTGCATGTCCCTTTCGCAGGACCTGCGGAATCACCCTTTTGATGACTATCGGCTGGAACTGACTGTGCAACAAGCATTTTCATTTTTGTATCTTTCATACGTCTTTGTTCGTGTTCTTGTTCTTCTCTAATTCTATTGTGGTGATATTGTAACATCTGTAGCATCTGCGATGGGGTATTACCTTGCCAGGTACTTTCGAATTTCAATACTCTATTCTTGACTTGTAGCAGAGAATTTTCAACTAATTTTGTCACAAACAGATGTGGATATGACTCACTACTGGCTTTTATGCCACTATTTATACTAAAACATTTTTCAAATCGGGAATAGAAATCACTAGTGTCTTCATCTGGTTTTTGTTTACAGGCTGAGATTGCACCCCAGTCTTCCTTTTTCGTAGTTAATAAACGTGGCAGTACCTGTATTAGTAATCCTGCTAATGCTGTAGTCTTTTCCCCAAGCCCTGCTCCTGCAGCTCGGGCCTTTTCTTCGTTTTCTAATGCTGTCCAATCTATCTTTTGGTCTCCCACCTCCCATTCCTTTTCTTTGAGTTTCTCATAAACACCGGCTGGTAATAGGACTTTCAATATTTTCATAATGTCGGGGTAGGTATACTCTCCCATTAGTAACATGTCTTTTATCTCACGGTGGAAACCTGCTGGGTCCTTGTCATGACTAGGTACTACTTTCTTCATTTCTAATAATTCTAGTTTAGTTATAGGCGTGTACACAAACACGCGTGTAAAATTATCACCGGCACCTCTTATTGGGTGTACTTCGCGTAACGGATTCTGTCTATCTATGTGATACATCTTTCTTCCCATAATGGGAACTGAAACGTGTTCTGGGCATACGAAATTTAAATATTGGTTTCGGGATTCTAGAATTTCCTTAATCAAATCAGTACCTGACCCTCTCCATATATTCGTGAGTAGTTCTGTCAATATGTCAGGTAAGGGTCCTGGATCGGAGTGTTGGTTTTTATATAATATAAGGAGGTGTTGAATCATGTATATACTAGCTAAACGCTGTTCATATGGGTCTAGATTCAGAAACGTGTGTGCAAGTACATCATCATTGTATTCGCCGGGACTGTCAGCCCATTGTACTGCTGACCTGGCTAATTCTTGTTCGTCCATGGAATCAAGCACGTGGTACCCCCTTCGATCTCGGAGTAATTTATCAGCGGCTTGGAATAGGTGTTCGGGGGATTTTGTATTTAGCATAGGATTTGGAAGATGTCTATTACATTCTGGACGTATTGGACGTATTGGGTCGTTAAAACCTCTGGTATTATTATGGGATCTACCTCTACCTACATAAGCTATTGTATCTACTTGGTCTGATTCTTGCTCCCCCTCCTCTCTGTTTAGGTCAGCGGCGTCTACCTCTAATCTTTCTTCGTGTATTCGTTCTACTTCTTTGCGGATCTTTCGGTACATAGCTACTATACATAACTGTTTATCATGTCTCCCTTCTGATATATTCTGGCCCCAAGTGACAAGTTTTTGCATTTCTTCCGGATTTACCCCAGGCCGGTCTTGATTTCTGATTACACAGTTTATAAGGAAACGTAACAGTTGTCCCTGTACCTCCGCTTTCTGGTACTCCATGGCTCTGCTAATACTTTCAGGACCTCGTCCTGACTGGACAAAGTGATATATATTTTCTAAATGTGTAGCCATTCCTGGTAGCTTCGTTAAATATATTGCAGCTCGTCGAATACGTAATGATGACAGCAGCATTTCGTCCCGTTTACCGGGCACAGGATCATATCTACAATCTACTAGAAGTTCCTTGAGCATGTCGGGGGTTGCTAATTTGGGCGTACGTTGGTGTGCTAATTCTCTAAGGGAAAATTTATTTCCTCTGGGTGGCGTAGAAAAAATGTCTGCTGTACCTCCTGTAGCACCATCTGGGGTGCTGGACGTGAAAGGATTTGTTGAAGGTGAGACAGCAACCGTCGTTGCGGGAAAAGCGGTAGAAACAGTTGTGTTTGTCGGAATGTGTGTCAGAGCTGGTTGTTGTGGAGGTACAGACGGAGAATCTTGGCGATGCACATCATCGGCAAGCGGTCTATGTGGTGCGGTATTAGCATACTCGGGAGCTGCGTCATCTAAATAAGAGGAAAGGAAAACATCTTCTGCGGTTCTAGGATGTCCCTTGGGATGTGCTTTTATTGGTAACAATGGAGGTGGCAAGTCTTTTGGTATTTCCGGAGTAGCCTTAGGTAACCCTTCGGCCAGAAGTGGATACATACCATTCATAAGGGCGTTTCTTTGTCTGTCTACTTGTTCTGATTTTACTCGGGTACCTTCCTCAAGTAATAGATTTTCTCGGGTTTTATTTGAATTCTCTCTACCTTTCTCTTCCTGTCTGAGTGCTTTTTCCGTGCGTCTATATGATTCTTTACGCCATAATTCAATGGCATCTTTCTGTGACTGTCTGGCTTTCTTTTTCCATAATTCTTCTTCTACTCTCATGATGCAATCTGCATCCCAGGTCCCCGCTGCGGGCCATCTCTGACTCTCTGGTAATTCTTTGGTGTAGTCCACCCATAAATCAAGAAATAATACGGCATCTAGGCCATGCTTATGATACATAAAGTACCCTGGAGTGTCCCTCGGTGGGATGGGAACAGCTTCTTCGAGTACACCTTTTCTAGTTTTGATCTGTCTTAGTTTCGAGAAGAGCGGCATTTTTAGACCTTATTACTGGGACACACTTTATAAAAACACAATAATGAACAGTCATTCACACCACAATATATAGAACATATTTAAAACATTTAACACTTAACAGTTTTACGAACAATGATAACTAATAGAAAACTAGTTACTGACATTATACTGACACTAGATAATTCTTATTTATACTTATTTATATGCAAAACATACTTTATATACTGCTAAACAGTACAGATACACTGCTAAAACAGTGCAGACCGGATTTGTGTACCCAAACCCGTCTTGACCGGCACAGGCTATGTGCACGTTAAATGCCTCCCCGGTAATGGTACTCACCGGGTAGCTCGGAACGGAAGGCCTCGGAACGGAACTGAAACTGGACTGGACTCGGAACTTCGGAACCTGGCGGGTCTCTGTATACCTCGGATCTTGCTCTCTCAGCTAGGCTCTGGTCGGGATACTTCGCACTTCTCACCGCCTCGTCTGGGTGTTGATCGCAGCCTCAGTCGTCCCCGCTTGGCCGGAGGGAGATACAGGAAATCCTGCAGATACGCGTTTTTGTCCGTTCAGCTGTGGCAGGAGACCGGGCCTGCAACGCACCGCCGGCGCGTGAGATGAGAAAGTGTCCCTGTTCGGGCGCCAATTTATGTGGTAAATATTTCGTTACCGGTACTATTTTTTATGCGGTAAAGTCTATTAAGAATAACTCAGTAAAATGAGAGGCAGAATCCGTGGTATTAGAGGTTTAAAAAAGGCTTTATTCCTATACAAAGGAATACAATTCGAATTGTTGGCGTTCTATTCCATCACCACGAAAGTTCAGGAAGGAAGGGCTATATTATTGACAGGTAATCATTTTTATAGAAAAGGCATTACAATAAAACAGATGTAGTAGGCGTATCAACTGATAAGAAAAATAAACTATGCATGCGTAACTAGAATAGGCGTAACTAGACAACGTCATTATACATGATGTTACAAGTGGGTGGATCCATAAGAGAATCCTGCAATGTCAGCAGAAATAGTTGGCAGAGATGCGTGCGCAGCCGCATGACGTGTGATTGACGTGCAACTAGAGGGAGAAAGGGACCTGACATTTAGCTCTACATGTGGAGACAGAAGTCTGGGGTTATGTCAACCTAATCCCAAATCATATCTAATATCCTATGTTTAAAGAACTGTGTTATCCAAAAAGAGAGGTCTCTTAGGATAGAATCTTATTCTATACTGACTATACTGACTGTTAGTGCGTGTACAAGCGTCTAGATGCGAGGGGGTAGGAATATTCCATGGTAACAGGGCTATGAATTACTTGCATGAGGACAACGAGGCCTGGCCCTTTGCACGATAGCTGGAGGAATGTTTACCTAAACTACTAGACAGGAATGCATCGGATGAGGGGCGGAGGAGATAATCTTGAAGGTGAAATACAGTTTTTTTTGGCAGGCGACGGGCTGGATCAGGCACCGTTAGCCGCGCAGGGGGTAAGACAAAGTTCATGGTCACAGATGCAGGCTCAGACTGGAGCTTTCAGAGGCAGAAGGCAGGAAAAGGCTTGATGACAGAATTCGGGCCTACTCGCCTGAATCTGTAAAATGTGGAAAGTGAACCACATAAAGTCGGTGGCCTTTCATACTTAGGAAAGGAATATCTGACCCATTCATAGTGGGTCTGAAAGAGGACATGTTGACGGTGGACGCACATATATTTGCGTCTTCAAAACTGGAGCAGGAGGGAACATACATGTACGTATAGCATGTACATGGAGCCGTTGGGGTCTACGACAGGGGACATAACTGATCACAAAATTCATATTTCCTCACTGCTTACAACAGCACAAATGATTGACAGTTACAGCTTTAGCCAGGTGCATTCCAGCAGCTACAGGCCTTTTCTCAGCACCAATACATTGCTTTGACTCCGTACAGAAGGACTTAAATAAAGCTGATGACACAAGCAGAATAGAAGAGCAAGCAACAGTGAAGACAGAAGAATTACATAGCTAACAAAATGGATGCCACAAACAAGATGGCTTCAGCTTATGCTAACGGAAATTATTTTAGATTTCCACAGACAATCCTTTTAGCATATTCTGAAGACATCTTCCTATGCTTTTGAAGGAATACGAAAAATATCATTCACGTCAACCTGCATCATTTCATTAATTTCTTAATCACTTGCTAGTCGGGCATTTACATTTTTGACATTTTGTTTAGTCGGTATACAAGAGGTACAACTAGTAATACAAAGGGAACAAAGCATTGGACCGAATTGAATACATACGTAACAAGTAAAAAGAATCGCAAAAATTATACACAGGGCTGACAATTTCCAGCCCCATACACTAAACATTTCCCATAGCCATCCAGTCACAGTCCATGTCCCTGAATCCTGGTGGATTTCAGTGGCTATTTTATGCATCTTGGAAATTGCTTCAAAAACAGAAGGGGGGTGGTCAGGGATATAAACACAGCAGCTTCTCCAGATGATGCAACATGCGCCACCACGGTCTGCGAGGATGACATCAAGGACCACCCTATTTTGGAGGGCCACAATTCTCGCAATTTGAAGTTCCTCTGTGCTGTCTGATTGGTTACAGCCTCTACAACACGTGTTAAGCGCCTGATCTTTCTGCTGTTTGAGGCCGCACCAACAAAGAAGAATAGTCCCAAATACTGCTGTAGTGCAGTATCAGTTTGATCCACCTCATTGGTTCTTGTCCTCTTGAATCAGCTCTTAGAAATGTCATTATACAGTTTATAGTCTTTATGGTAGGATGCAGGTGCCAAGAACACAGGTGGAAGCAAAAAGGACACATAGCAGATGCCGGACCAACCAATAGGTAGATTATAATAACCTTTACTTCCGCAAATGAAATAAGTATTGTGAGAGGACAAAAAACTGCTATTGTTCATTCCAGTAATATTTAACACTTTAGTACAGTCACTTTTTCCCACAGGGATATTGCCAAAACTGCTCACACAGAGATCCGCTCGAACTCTAGTAACAGCGATGTCCATTCCACATACCCAGCAGTTGGTAACGTTTGTAGCATTGTGTCTATGGTGCAACAGCTGAATGAAAGTGTTATTGAGGTAGGACATTCTGTGCTTCTGCTCATGATAAGGAAGACTAAAGTAGTGGTGTTCAATAGGGACCGGAGTAGTAGCAGTCAGTAGATTTCGGACAGGAGCTACTTCCTCCAAAATCCATGTTCTTATGGCAACAATAGCAATAGTCAAAGTAAGTCCAGTAGCAATTACTGTTCTTTTGCTACAAACTTTGGCATCAGTTGGTTTCTTCTCCTTAGGCATATTCATTACGTCGTCATACAACAAAACAGATGGTGCCCTAAGGTCCTGGGCAGGGGTTGATTTCTTCACTAATATTGAGACAAGTAGTCACTAATAGACTACCCCTCTTTGAAGTCAGTCTTTAACCACCCAGGACAGTGACTCAAACAGTCTTTTCCAGCAACAAAGTGTCTTGTTTCCTGGGTCGCAGCTGATATCTGGATGAACCAGGAATCGTGTGGTCCAGGAAGACTTCCTGAGATCCTTCAGGTGACGTGCCTTGTCCTTTCTCGGTGACCAGGATATCGCAGTGATCTGCCAACGCAGCTGGGCTCACTAGGTCTTGCAACACTTTTCGACAGTGTGTCGCATGGACCCAGTTTTTCCGGTTCGTCACTCAAACTGCAGTCCTGGTAGCCAATAGTACCTGCTCCGGTCCTCGCCACCTCGGTGCAAGGGAGCTGGTTCTCTGGAAGGACTTTATTACCACGTAATCCCCAGGGCGCAAGCAGTGGCCCTCACCTTGCAACCTGTCTGGAAGAGTCTCCCGAACCTGTTGATAAATAGAAGACAAAGTGTCAGTCCACTGAGACAATTAGACAGTCATCAATACATAGGGTACATCATGTATAGGGCGTGGCTTAGGAATCCCCCAAATCTTCATTGGCCTTCCAAAAACCACCTCATACGGTGTGAGGCCAGATCGTGTATGTGGTATCGATCTAATGGATCGCAATGCTAGAGGCAGTGCATCAGGCCATTTCAAAGATGTGGAAGCCTGTATCTTAGCCAATTTCAATTTCAGAGTGGAGTTGTAACGTTCCACTAGTCCTGCTGATTGTGGGTGAAAAGCAGCATGAAACTTCTGCTTGATTCCCAATCCTTTCATGAGATACTCAACAACTTGCCCAATAAAATGGGGTCCATTGTCACTCCATAAAACTTAACAAATGCCGAAACGGGGGAAAAACTCCTTTAGGAGCACCTTTGCTGTCGTAAGAGCTGTATTATCCTTCGTAGCATATGCCTCCACCCATTTACTGAAGGCACAAACCACTACCAGGACATACTTTAGATTATTACAGCGCTCAAGCTGGATGTAATCCATTTGCAGGACCTCGAAAGGTGCAGTTGGTATCGCAAACCCTCCTGCTGGAGTTTGTGTTCCCTTTCCAGGATTATACTGGAGACAAATCAGACCGGGCTGGACTATTTTCTCAGCCATACCGACAATCTCTGGATGATCCCAAACTTGCATAAGTTGCATTGCTATTGAGGATGCTCCAACATGTGCCGGCCCATGTGCCATATGAATCATAGGGTGTAAATAGGCTGTGAGTAACTTCCATTTTGTCATTTCTTTATTCCTCCAACAGCCCTCATCATCCAATGCTCCCTCCTTGGACCATTGGTCTAATTCAGCAGCACCTCTTACCTGGCATCATGCCAACATTCAGCCTGTGATTTAACTGCATACATAGATGTGGTACTTCGCTGCAATGCAGTCTCTCGAGCTGTGTAATCCGCAAAGGCATTGCCTGCTCCTATTTTATCGGTCACTTTCTTGTGTGCACTACATTTGACAATCGCTACTTTCTTAGGATAGGTCAAAGCAGTATGGAGATTATGGACTAATTCCCCATGCATTATCTGTGGCCCATGTGAAGTAAGAAAGCCTCATTCTTTCCAGGGTTGAGCCACACCAAAGGCATATTGGCTATCGGTGTAAATGTTAACAAGCAAATCTGTACTAAGCACACATTCTTTTGTCAGTGCTATCAACTCAGCTGCTTGAGCTGACTTCTGTGGGTTACAAGCGGTCTCAACTACTGTCTGAAGTGTTGTAATTGCATAAGCAGCAGATGTTGTGCCATCAGGCAACTTCAGGCAAGAACCATCAACCCATAGTTCTCCATCAACATTAGAGAGAGGCGTATCTTGCAGGTCAACACGACCCTTTCTTCTTCAGTAAGTAGTAAGTGATATACAGTCATGTAACTCTTGTGACTGAGACTGAGTAGCTGGAAGTGGCAATAATGTAGCAGGATTCAGTCAAACATCTTTTCAACGTGATATGAGGGGCCAAAAGTGTCAATTCATATCCTGTCAAGCGAACACTAGTCAGATGCTGTGTCTTTTGTTTGACTTAGCAAGGTATTGACTGAATGAGGTACTAACACAAACAATCTATGTGACAAGACTATTCCCTCACTGTGACGTATGGACACAGCCGCTGCCGCCACCGCTCGGAAACAACCAGGCAGTGCGCGAGCAACTGGATCAAGGACATCCGAAAAATATGCACATGGACGTTGTTCATCACCGTGTGTCTGTGTTAAAACCGAGAGGGCACAACCTTCCCTCTCGTGTACGTAGAGTATGGAAGTCTTAGTGTAGTCTGGAGTTCCTAATACTTGTGCAGAACAAAGAGCTTGACGTAACTGTTGGAAAGCATTCTGGCATTCAGTAGTCCATGAGAGAGGCATCGGAGTGTCTTTAGTCAAAAGGGCCAACAAGGGTTTAATAATGTATGAAAAGCTAGGGATCCACTGCCTACAGAAAGAAGTAAGGCCAATCAGTGCACGAACATCCTTCTGAGTACGGGGCACAGGAGTATCTAAAATGGTTTGAATGCAATCTGGTGTGAGTGCACGTCCCTCCATAGACAGGAGGTGACCTAAATAGGTAACCTGCTGTCTACAATATTGCAATTTCTTCCGAGAGACTTTGTGATGATGAGAGGCAAGAAATGATAACAATGACAGTGTTCCTTCTTCAGGGGTATCGGCCGCTAACAAGATGTTGTCGACATATTGAATAAGAGCCACTCGTTTTGGTACAGGAAAGGAATCAAGCTGCCTTTTCAATGCCTGGCTATAAATGCTAGGACTCTCTGTATACCCTTGTGGAGCTCTACAGAATCTGAATGATATATTATTCGAAGTGAAGTCAAACAAATAACGGCTGTCAAGATAAATAAGTATTGAGAAAAATGCATTTTTCAAATCTATGACACTAAATGTAGTGGCAGTAGGAGGAACCATAGTAAGGAGTGTCGTAATGTCAGAGACTACTGGGTATTGGGGCACTACAATTTTGTTAACCTCTCGTAAATCAATAATACATCTATAAATTTTAGTATCAGTGTCTCTTTTCAAAATTACAAATGTTCTTAGGGACTTCTTCCACAACCCCCACCGTGATCAAATCCTGAACAATATGCGTCAATGCTTCTTCACCTTCCCGAGATATTTTATATTGGGGCAGTCGAGGCAATGAACCACCTTCCTTCCCTTTAATATGCACTGGTGAAATAACCATTTGTCCCACATCAGTATTCTGATGTAGCCCATAAAGTACTAGTTTACGATGCCAGAGCGATATCATCTTTCATGAGACAAGACCTGTCAACCATTGGATAGTTATCATTTAAAATAACATGCACACCTTCAGGGGAACAACGTATTGTAGCACGAAAATGTGTAACCATATCACTTTGCCACTGGATTCAAGCAAGCCTGGCTGAAGACGGCTGAAATTCCAGAAACCGGTCCTAGGAAGCTTGTTTCCGGTCCAGGGAAGGCATGGTTTGGCAGTTCGGGCTGGACTGTTCCCATGAGGCACAGGGTCAGACTGATTTGCATATGGCCATGTTTGAACTGGGGTGGCAGAGTGGGCTAAAGAACGGTGATGGATCAAACCCAGATCTGTTGACTGGGTGTGAGTGTTTGATTGGTTCTGATGCTCCGTCCATCACCACCCCCTTTTGTACCGCTTTGTTCGCCATAAGTTGGCAGGGTATGCTCAGATGTGAGTCCCTTGCTCACTTTGCCACTGGATTCAAGCAAGCCTGGCTGAAGACGGCTGAAATGCCAGAAACCGGTCCTAGGAAGCTTGTTTCCGGTCCAGGGAAGGCATGGTTTGGCAGTTCGGGCTGGACTGTTCCCATGAGGCACAGGGTCAGACTGATTTGCATATGGCCATGTTTGAACTGGGGTGGCAGAGTGGGCTAAAGAACGGTGATGGATCAAACCCAGAACTGTTGACTAGGTGTGAGTGTTTGATTTGGTTCTGATGCTCCGTCCATCACCACCCCCTTTTGTACCGCTCTGTTCGCCATAAGTTGGCAGGGTATGCTCAGACGTGAGTCCCTTGCTCACTTTGCCACTGGATTCAAGCAAGCCTGGCTGAAGACGGCTGAAATGCCAGAAACCGGTCCTAGGAAGCTTGTTTCCAGACCAGGGAAGGCATGGTTTGGCAGTTCGGGCTGGACTGTTCCCATGAGGCACAGGGTCAAACTGATTTGCATTTTGCATATAGCCATGTTTGAACTGGGGTGGCAGAGTGGGCTAAAGAACGGTGATGGATCAAACCCAGATCTGTTGACTGGGTGTGAGTGTTTGATTGGTTCTGATGCTCCGTCCATCACCACCCCCTTTTGTAACCATATCGATACCCACAATATTATCCGGCGTAGTAGGGAAGAGCAAAAATGGACATGCTGCAGTGAATTTATCAAGACTAAATGCAAGTGGCTGTGACAGTGGGCTAGATGTAGGTGCCGCATCGAATCCTATCGATCTTATCATTGCGCCAAACAGGGGAGCCCTAGGACCCAATATTTTAGACCGAGCACTAAGAGTAGCTCCTGTATCAACCAGAAACCGATCAGTAGAGCCCAAGACATTTGCATCAACATAAGGACCCCTCTGATTTACTAGGACCACAACCAGTTCCTTGCCCCATCCTAGGCATTCCTACGCATAATCAGAATCTTCAAGACCGTCAGCAGGAAAGTCAGACATTTGATATTGGTTTCGTCTATCAAAGGTTTTAGAGTAATTTGGTCCGTGCTCAACTGCCTCAAATCTAGGACGAGTTCCTGTGCCGCCTCTGTTCCCAAAATTCCCTGGGCGTCCTCTCGTAGTTCCCCTACCCCGTTGATACTGCTGACCTCGCAAAAGGGGGCATTCAGAACGCCAATGTCCAATTTCTTTACAATAAGCACACTGATCAGAAGACAAAGTTGATAGAGAGAAAGGGGATACTCCAGGCATATATACTGCACGTCTGCCTCTACCACCACCTCTGAATGGTGGACCATATACTTGAGCCAACATAACTTTCGTCTTTAAATCCTTAACCACCTTATCCTTTCTGCCTTTTGCTTCCAATTCCTGATGCTCGTAATACTGGGCCATAGTCAAAAGGGAGACTGGGGAAGACTTAGTCCACAAACTCTCACTGGCCTTAAGGCTACTAGCTATTTCTGGCAACATGTTAGTGACAAATTTGTCTGCGAACAGATGCTTACCTGTGTCATCTGTCAAGGACCGCCCACTAACGTCATGGAATTTGTAGAGATCTCCACATTGCCTATGTCATAGCCCTATTACCTAGGTACATATGGAATGGATGTGAGGGAATGTTCTGGGAAGAACAGTTAGAGGAGAGTCATTGATGTGGAAGAAGCTGCTCTCTGCTGTGATGCTGTTTAATGAATAAAACTCTAGAAAACTACAAAAAAAACTGTGAAGGCTCTTCTTTTCATGGCGTCGATGGTCTGCGCAAGGAGCAGAAACCAGCATCTCATCCTTGGATTCACAAGAAAAGATTAAGGCAAGATCAAAACTATATATCACTTTAAAAGTAAAAATACCGTTCTCTAACATCATCAAAACTGAACTCTTTAACTTTTAGATTATTCTAAATATCTTCAAGCCTAAGTAATGCTGTTTTAAACATAAACTTGCTCCAGCGCGAAGCCTTCTTCATATGAAGCCTCGTTGCCTAGCAACGGTTCAAACGCGACCTTCCTACTTGAAGTTAAAAGCGTATAATGTGGGCTTTACAAGGAAATATATCTTGTAAATTACGCGATAAACTGTCATAGCATTGTTGGTGCTAGCGCGTATGTATTAAGCACACACTATTTATACGATCGTTTTGACTAAGAACTCAATCGCGTATACGTTTGGCTGTTTGGACGGGAACATCCTTAGAGTGCGTCCAACTGTGAAGTATAATTAATATTGCCGAGTAAATGTCAAGCGCGTATGATTGAAGAGCCTCTTTGCTGGGTAAAGTGCCTTTGTTCAACCACTCGTTTCTCTTCACGCTCGGCTGCACGAGCTAATGTCACACTTGGCTGCACGAGCTAATGAAACAAATGCCTCCAGCTAGATAACACACGCGCTGCTGGAGCGTTTCACCACACACTCGATAATTTGCCTCTGAGAACGCTAAACAATGAAAACTAACATTCTCCACCAATAAACTGTTGAAATAAAGGAAATTACTACGGTGCTGCCAAGTGGAATAAAGAAATGCGTACGTTTGAAGGTTTCTTTGTTTTCCCTCTTGGTGAAAGTCTTCTCTATGCTCCATGCATACTAGACTGTCATCACAATAGACCCTGTAAAAGGACTAATCCTGAAAATAAACAGAGGAAAAGGACCAAATAATAAAAACTGAAGATTTCTAACTGGAATACATGAAAATGCCATTGGAAGTTTGAGGAAATAACAACACCAACTCTATATTCCACAAGAAAGAACTTTATTATTTTAAATTATTATTTTAAATTATTATTTACAATTTTTATTTTACTTATTGTTTCCCTACAGGTGTCATGTCGGATCAATCTATGTCATCCCCACCACCTTTTTTAACATCACCGGGAGAGCCATCCGTACCCTGGCTACAGTGGGAAAAAAATATTTATAACTTACCTTTTAGCCATTGGGGAGATAAATATGGTCCGGTTAGACGCCAAGCGATTCTTTTACATCATTTAGGAGTCGAACGAAGAAGAATATATGAAGAGATTCCAGAAATTTCCTTGGGAATGGGTGATGGACAACCTTGTAATATTTATGATATGTCGCTACAAATGTTAGAATTACATTTCACACCAAAAATTAATGTTGTACTTGAGCGACATACATTTTTTACTAGAAACCAAAAAGAGGGTGAAGATATTAAATCTTATATATCTACTCTAAGAGGGTTAGCTATAACATGTAAATTTGAGCAACTAAATGACTCTTTAATAAGAGATCAAATTGTACGATATACTAATAATAAAAAGATAAAGGAAAGGTTGTTAACGAAGGATGAAACAATACAGATTGCAAAAGGAATGGAACATACTGACATGTGGATAAAAGAAATAGAAGGATCTGTTAGCAATTTGAAGCAAGAAAAGGTTGAACTTATTGGAAAAAAAAGGATAGGAAAGTAGAAGTAAAAGCTAATGTAGACGTTAAAAAGTCTCCATCTCATTTTGAAAAAGGAAGTTATCAACCTAGGGAAATCAAATGTTTTAGATGTGGTGCTCCAGGACACATAGCTACTAGTCTCAATTGTATGGCAAGAGGAAGGTTGTGTAGAAATTGTGGTAAGAGAGGACATTTTTCCAAAATGTGTCGCATGAAAGGTATTGCAAAGAATAGAGTTCAAGAAGTGGAAGATATTTGTGAATATGTCGATGACGTTTTATTGATGGTTGAAGGAGATCACGAGGTGGGGGAAGTTCGTGAAAACCATGAGTTGTGTGTTCCTAATGTAAAGATGGAAAGTACTGACAAGCTAGAAAAACCACATTGTAATATCTTGCTTGATGAAAGAGAAATAAGAGTATTGGCAGATTCTGGGAGTTTATATACTCTCATATCCAATAAGTCTTTTGAAAATAATTGGTCCAAAGACAGTGGTCCAATTATGTGCAGTCCTGATATTCGTGCAGTGGGATATGCAGGATAAAGAATAGACATTTTGGGAATGTGTTGGATGACCTTAAAATTTAAGAGTGAAGCAGTTCGGGGTAGAGTGTACATTCTCCAGTATTCAATCTTTCATAGATTCACATGCTTGTATCTTCCCCGTCGTCATGGTGGGAGTCTCACGGTAACAGAATGACCACAACAGTACTAGAAAATACTGCATAGCAAAATCCCATAGGGAATCATAT
This sequence comes from Triturus cristatus, assembly GCF_964204655.1. Classification (NCBI taxonomy): domain Eukaryota; kingdom Metazoa; phylum Chordata; class Amphibia; order Caudata; family Salamandridae; genus Triturus; species Triturus cristatus. The sequence continues at coordinate 13,941,817 of NC_140591.1, forward strand.
TATTTGGTAACCAAACCCTATCATTATTTGGTCCAAAACTCAGCCAATCAGCTGCCAGCCCTGACATCACACTCCCCAGCAGAGCCATCCTACCTCAGATTTCCAACCGCCTTCGTGTGAGGAGGAGTCTCCCTGAGCCTTGCTCAGTTTTGTTCCTGTGTGAACTTTTGACCTTGTTGAACTGGAAGTTCTTTCTGTTTGCTGGATTTGAGGTACTGTGCTTCATATTTTTGCTTACTATGGCTGAAAGCTCTAAAAAGCGGCTCTTCAGGCCCTGCAGATCCTGTGGAAAACCTAGACTGTTTTCTGAAGATCCCCACAAGGACTGCTTGTATTTTCTGCACACAAAACATGTGCCTAAGGACTGTAAGCATTGCAGAACCTTTTCTGCGAAAGCCCTGCGTGACAGGGAGGCACGACTACTGTTGTGGCTTCAAAAGAAGGTCACTTCAGGTTCTGACTCTGAAGAGGAATCCAAATCATCTAAAAAGAGGAAATCTCCTTCTGAGGAGAAGATAGAGCTTAAAAAGCAGAAAACGAAAGACAAAGAAGCTTCTTCGTCTTCGCTTCCTCATACTCCTCTTAAAAAATCTACAGTGTCCAGAGAAGTTTCTTCAGCTCCGTCTACAAAAATTGGGGCGTCACCGGCATTGATTTCAATAAAAACGTCGACAGCTCCGTTGACAACGACTCCGTTGACGACTACCATATCGATGACGACAGCTGCGTCGACGGCGACGACTAAGACATCGTCAACGACCCCGTCAACGGGGAGGCCGGTTTCGACAACGTCGGTTTCGACGATGATTTCGTCGACGAGGTGGTAATCTTTCCTCGTTGACTAGAACTCCGACGGGAGCTCCGTCGACGGCATCTTTTAAGTCTCCCAAGGCAAAGGCGACAATTTAATTAAAATCTATTCCATTGTCGACGGGCTCGTCGACGATGAAGAAATCTTCAGATTTTACTGGCTGGACAAAGATTTCTCCACTTCCTCTATCTAATCTGCTGGAATTACAGTCAGAAGATGAAGAATCATCAGGCGTGGCATATAGTCCGTCTCAACTTCAAATAAAGAGCCAGGAGACTGACGATGAAGAATATCAGGAGGTTTAGGAAGTATTCTCTTTCCAGGATCGTCCTGCACAAGAATCAAGAAGATATGAATCGTTTCAGCAGTCATATAACTACGAGGGGGAGGAAGAACCTCAATCTGATTTGAGAGAGGACACTATTTCAATGGCAATTTCTCTAGTAACAGACTTACGGCTTATGATAAACGATTATTATCTACGTTTTCCTGATGCTAACATTCAAACCTCTAAAACTTCATCTACGCCTGCTCAAGTTCAACCACCTCATTCCTCTCCCAAAATTTCAACTCGGAAAATACAATCTCCCCCTATTATTACAATTAGGAATGATTTAGAGGAGAGTGACGCAGATCAACCGGAAGAAGGGGAACTTCTTCAGGATTCTCAGGTTGGGGATGAATGGGATCAATATATTCTTCCAACTACTTCGTCTCCATCTCCTTCACTGGCGAACTCTCCGCCACAAGATATTGGAGGTTTCCATGATATCATGGAGAAAGCTTCAAGAAGATTTGAGCTTCCGCTTCCAGTACAAGAAGCTGAGTGTTTCCTCTATGATTTCAAAGAGGATTCATGGAAATCCATTAGATCTATTCCAATTATTGCTCACATTTGGGATGAAGGATTAAAAATAATGAGGAACCCGGCTTCGGTAGCTGCCTCAGTGCCCCGGATAGAGAAGAAATATAGAGCCCCAGAATCTTCTCCTGCTGGTTTAATTGGACATCCGCGGCCGAGTCTGTAGTGATGCAAGCCGCTCAAAGACACTCCAAGAATCCGGTTTCCACTTCTGCAGCTCCCACGGATAAGGAAGGGAGGCAAATGGATGGTGCGGGGAAGCATTTTGCTGTGATGGCAGCATCTTCCATAAAGGCCTCAAATGCGTTAGCTCTCATTAGCAGATACAATAAGCAGATGTGGTCAGATGTAGCACCTTTACTGGCTCATTTGCCAGAGGATAAGAAAGAGGAAGTGGCCGCCATTTTACAGGATGGAGCTAGGGCGGCCTCGAAATCCATAGATATTGCGATGGATTTGTCTTCAGTGGTGTTCAGGCAAATGGCAGGTGCAGTGGCCCTACGAAGGCCACTTCTTTTAGACTAGAAGTGCAAGCGAAAATAGTGGACATGCCATTTGATGGAGAGAACCTATTTGGAAAACATGTGGATGATGCCCTTCAAAGTATCAAAACTGACACGGATACAGCGCGTGCGTTGGGGTCTCTTCAGCAGGGCAGGTTCCAGTTGTTTCGGAGAAGAGGATCTAGAGGACAAAATATGCAAAGATCTTCTTTCCAATCCAATAGATATCAGCCGTACAATCAGCAGGGATATCGCCAATTTTCCGGTAATCAACATTCTGATGGATACATCTGCCAGTGGATTCCTCACCTTGTGAATATCCACTGCGCCAGCAACATTCGGAAACTTTTGTAGCAGTCCACGCCGATGGGGTCGAAGACGACGTCACAGAGACACGGCTCCGCTCGCGACTCCGCTGACGTCACCGGCTCCGTAAGAAGACCTCGTCGGCGGGATGACGTCAGTTCCCTTTTTTTCCGCGCCGACGACGCCAACGGATTTCGGGAATCGTTACTAGTAGCTTTACCTGTTACTTTGTGTTTATTCTGTCTTTCTTTCGAAAATGTCGACAAGGAAGTCGGGTTTGAAGCCCTGTCGAGAATGTGGCAAGCACATGTCTATTACCGACCCACACGAGGACTGTGTTTGGTGCCTTTCATCCGACCACGATGTGGGTGGTTGTTCCAGCTGCCGCAAGATGAGCTTCAAGGCTCTCAAGGAGAGGGAAGCGAAGCTCTTTATCGCTCGGATGAAGAAGAAAGAAAAAAGAGGAAGGAGGAGGTCTTGATCCAGGTCGAGGTCGAGGTCGGCGTCCAAGTCGACTTCGGGGCATGCTTCGAAAAGTAAGAAGCATAAGAAAAAGAGGAGGCATTCTTCACATCATCACTCTGACAAAGGTACGGCTCCGAAGTCGAAGTCGCCTACTCGACGTCTGAGGGAGTCAGTGTCTCCTTCTCCGGTCCCGGCTTCGCCTCCAGCTCCTTCTTCTCTGGTGACTTCGCCGGCTCTGGCTGAATCTCCAGTGCCGGTATCGTCCCCGACGCCGGTTCCATCTCCGGCTCCGTCTCCGTCTCCGGCCCCGGGTGAGGATCTTCAGGCTCCGGGTGAGACTGTGACGCCGCTTGTTCCACCGTCGGCGCCGCCAGGCCCGAGTCCGGTGTTGCCTGACCAGTATCCTGCATTTCCTGGTCCAGGACAAGACCCCTCGCATTATCTAAATGCGATGTACGGGGTGTTTTCAAGGGCCATGTATACCTCTGGTGCACCTGTGGCCTGTGGGTCCGATGGGTCCGATGGCTTTCAATTTGGGAGTGCCGCAGGTCTACCCTCAAGCTCCGTTCATGCCATCCTTTCCGGCGACGCCGTCTTGGCAGCTACCGGCGCCGAGAACATCGCCGCTTCCCTCTTCACCGGCGCCGACTCGACTTCGTTTGACGCCGGCTGCTCCAGCGAATCCGCGTTCGACGCCGCTGCCGACGCCGTCGGATTCAAACACGGCGCCGCCGACGCCGCTGGTGCGGATTCGTTCCAGGAGGGAAGCACAGAGAGTGGTAGATGAGAGACGCTTTCTTTTGGAAGAGGCTGAAGAGGGAGAGTTAGTCGAATCTGATGAGGTGTTCGAAGAACTGAAGGAGGCAAGTGAACTGGATTTGTCTCCAGAGTGGGAAATCACTCCACCATCGGATGAGCCCTCTAAAGATGCAGCGCCGTATCATGCGGTCATCAGAAAAGCTGCAGAGTTGTTGGACCTACAGTTGCCGTCCAGGGAGTTCAGGCCTAATTTACTTACTGAGGTGCTGCATTCACCTACAGCGGTCTCGGAGCCTTTGTTACCCTTCAATGAGGCTTTTATGGAGCCTGTGCTGGAGGTATGGCGCAAGCCTTTTTCAGCTCCTGCGGTCTCCAGGGCAGTCGCAAGGAGATATAGAGTGGCTCCAGGGGATCCTGAATTTCTGACTTCGCACCCTTCGCCTGAGAGCTTGGTGGTCCAGGCGGCTTGTTCGGGAAGGTCAAAGGGGGCCTTTCCTCAGGTTCCAGGGGACAGAGAGGCCAAAAAGGTGGACCAATCGGCCAAAAAGGTCTTCATCAGCCAGCATGGCTCTCAAGTCCACGAATGCGACGTGTTTATTGGGGCGCTATATCCATGCGCTAATGGATTCGGCAAAGAAGATTGCGCCAAAGCTGTCGGAGGAGGATAGGGCTGGCTTCAATGAAGTTCTGACTGATGCCCAGGCGGCTGCTCGACAAGTCATTCAGAGTGGACTGGACACGGCAGACTCAGTTGCCAGAGTCATGGGGTCTTCTGTTGCCACCAGGAGGAGTGCATGGCTAAAGTCCTCTGAATTTTCCTCGGATGTGCAGTCGACCTTATTAGACTTGCCTTTTGATGGGTCTGGCTTGTTCGGGAAGAAGGCGGATGCTGCTCTCGAATGCTTCAAGGAGAGTAAGGCTACGGCTAGGTCGTTGGGCCTTCAATCCCAGCCGAGAGGTGTTTTTAAATGATATAGGGGCTTTGGAAAGGCGACTTTTCGCTCCTATAGACCGTCCCAGCAGCAGCAGCAGCAGCAAGGTTCCTCGTCGAGAGGTTACAGAGAAAGAGTTAGGGGTCGCACACGTGGCTCACGTCAGCTCTCCTCCTCCTCTTCCTCCTCCTCGGCCCCTCCCACCACTGCAAAGCAGCCCTAGATTCGACATTACGGATCATGCTGGTCCTGTGGGGGGCCGGCTTACCCATTTTCTGCAAGATTGGGAATCTGTAACTACAGATCTCTGGGTTCTAGATCTTGTAGAAAATGGGTACGCCCTTCCCTTTCGGGAATTCCCTCCAAGTTACCCTCCTTGCCAAGGAGCTTGCTCGGAGGACCACCGTCTTCTCCTGCAGGAGGAAGTCCTGAAGTTGTTTCAGAAAGGTGCGATAGAGGTGGTTCCAGAGCAGGAAAGGGGTCTGGGATGCTACTCCCGGTATTTCCTGATTCCGAAAAAGGACGGCAGGTTACGTCCGATATTGGACCTCAGAATTTTGAATTTTTACCTGAAACAGGAGAAGTTCAAGATGCTCACCCTTGCGCAGGTTCTTCAGGTGCTGAATCAGGAGGACTGGATGGTGTCGCTCGACTTGCAGGATGCGTATTTTCACATCCCCATCCTGAAGTCGCACAGAAAGTATCTCCGTTTCACGGTAAGGTCGCAACATTATCAGTTTGCGGTCCTACCGTTTGGTCTTACTTCAGCACCTCGAGTCTTCACGAAGGTGATGGCAGTGGTGGCAGCCCATCTCAGAAGGACGGTGATTTCAGTTTTCCCTTATTTGGACGACTGGCTGATAAAAGCGGAGTCACCAGAGAAGGTGCTGCGTCATCTGCAGGATACAACTCGGCTGTTGTACAAATTGGGTTTTTCGATAAACGTACCCAAATCTCACCTGGTGCCCTCTCAGCGCAACCTGTTCATAGGTGCGGTACTGGATACCACTGTGTGTCGAGCATTCCCTCCTCCTCAAAGGATTCTCGACATACAGGAAATGATTCCTTTATTTTACAACGGAGTGGTCGTTCCAGTTCTGAAGGTCCTTCGCCTGCTCGGTCTGTTCGCTTCCTGCATCCTGTTGGTCAACAATGCACGCTGGCACATGAGGGCGCTCCAGTGGTGCCTCCGCAAGCAGTGGTATCAGCACAAAGGGGATCTCAGGGAGTCTGTGAGGATCTCCAGAGAAGCTGCAGCGGATCTTTCTTGGTGGAGCGTGGAGGGCAATCTGTCCCAAGGAAAGCCCTTCCATCTACCTCCATCGGTGTTAACAGTGATAACGGATGCATCCACCTTAGGGTGGGGTGTTCATCTGGGGGATCTGGAGATCAAGGGTCTTTGGTCTCCAGAAGAAAGGTTGCTTCACATCAACCTTCTGGAATTGCGGGCGATACGTTTGGCACTCAAGGCCTTCCTTCCTTCACTTCGCGGTCGGTCTGTTCAAGTCCTGACGGACAACACGACCGCGATGTGGTATATAAACAAACAGGGAGGAGTGGGGTCTCTTTGTCTCTGCAGAGAGGCCCTGCGTCCATGGTCCTGGGCTCAGGTCCATCAGATTTGTCTAATGGCAAATCATCTGGCCGGGGTTCTGAACGTTCGTGCAGACAGTCTCAGTCGGAAGTTCTCCGCCGACCACGAGTGGAGGCTTCATCCATAGGTAGTTCGTCACGTCTTTCGGACATGGGGGACTCCTCGGGTGGACCTATTCGCCACTCAAGAGAATGCTCACTGCCCGTCTTTCTGCAGTCTCCAGTATCCAATGCAGGGAGCGTTGGGGGACCCGTTTCAGTTGAGTTTGGGTTCACGACTCCTTTACGCGTTTCCTCCCATACCCTTGATTCCTCGGGTTCTGAGGAAGATTCGCCAAGACCGGGCCCAAGTCATATTGGTCGCCCCGGATTGGCCGAGAAGAGTGTGGTACACAGATCTTCTCCACCTCTCCTCGTGCCCTCCGCTCCGTCTCCCTCTGAGGGCAGACCTCCTCTCGCAGTCGGAGGGGCAGGTTCTACACCCCCACCTCCAGAGCTTACACCTTCATGCCTGGAGATTGAACGGGGCAACCTGAATTCTTTCTCTCTCCCGCCAGATGTGGTGGATGTTATTTTATCGGCCAGGCGACACTCCACCAAATCTATATACTCATATAGGTGGTCTAAATTTGTGCTTTGGTGCGGAGAGAGGTCCATTGATCCCTTGAAGGCTCGTCTGTCTAATATTCTACAGTTTGCCCTTTCTCTTGCTCAGCAAGGCTTTGCTGTGGCTACTGTGAAAGGATATTTATCGGCTCTATCGGCTTTCCTTTGTTTGCCGGATCAGCCGTCTTTATTCAAATCACCTATTGTTCTTCGTTTTATTAAGGGCCTTACGAACAAGTTTCCTCCTACTCCCTTTATTGTGCCTCAATGGGACTTAAATCTTGTACTAACCTATCTTATGGGTTCTCCTTTCGAGCCCTTACACAAGTGTCCCTTGAGGCTGTTGTCCTTTAAGACGGTTTTCCTCGTTGCGATCACCTCGGCAAGGAGGGTAAGTGAGCTTCAAGCTCTAAGTTCAAAACCCCCATTCTTGACCATGCATGCTGAACGAATGGTACTCAGGACCAGGGCTGCGTTTTTGCCTAAGGTGGTAACTCCCTTCCATCTGGGGCAGTCCATTACCCTTCCTTCTTTCTATCCTCCCCCTCACCCTTCCAAGGAGGAGGAGAGACTTCACCGCTTGGACCCTAAGAGGGCGGTGAGCTTTTACCTGGACAGGACAAAGGACGTCAGAGTTGATGACCAGCTCTTCGTGGGCTTTGCTGGCTGCAGGAAGGGTCGAGCGGTGCACAAGCGCACCCTTTCCAGGTGGATTGTCTTGTGCATCAAGATTTGCTTCTCCCTAGCTGGTAAGGAGCCTCCGGAGGGTTTGAGGGCTCATTCTACCAGAGCAAAGTCTTCCACATCTGCCTTAGCTAGAGGGGTTCCGGTGGAGGATATTTGTAGGGCGGCAACTTGGGCCTCCCTCCACACCTTTGCAAAACATTATTGCTTAGACACCGAGGTGAGGAGGGACGGACACTTTGCTCGTTCTGTCCTTCAGGATTTTCTGGTATAGAAGGGTGGACACCCTCCTCCGGGAGTGGGACTGCTGTGGGAATCTTTCCACAAGGTGAGGAATCCACTGGCAGATGTATCCATCAGAAGAACAAGTTACTTACCTTCGGTAACGCTTTTTCTGGTGGATACAGTATCTGCCTGTGGATTCCTTACTGACCCACCCGCCTCCCCGTTGTCCATCCTTCCTTACCGGTATTTCTATGCCTGTAATCCTATTGATGGGTTTCAAGGGTGTTTATCACTGTCAAAAGCATTATGTTGATTCTTGTGCTTTGTTATTTATTTTCCACACTGAGTGTGTTGATATGCATATTGTGTACTGTGTATACTGTGTATGTATATATTGCTGTCAGTCTGTCTGTGTGCCTCGAAGGCACGGAAAAAAGGGGCGGAACTGACGTCATCACGCCGACGAGGTCTTCTTATGGAGCCGGTGACGTCAGCGGAGTCGCGAGCGGAGCCGTGTCTCTGTGACGTCTTCTTCGACCCCATCGGCGTGGACTGCTACAAAAGATTCCGAATGTTGCTGGCGCAGGGGATATTCACAAGGTGAGGAATCCACAGGCAGATACTGTATCCACCAGAAAAAGCGTTACCGAAGGTAAGTAACTTGTTCATTTCGTTCCTCAAACACATACCAGCAACAGTCCAGAGGGAGATCATCTGCGAGAGGTAAATCGCAACAATCTAATAGACAGTGACTCTGTCAAGGCGCCCGCCACATGTTCAAACATCAACAATCATTACCTTTCCTCCTTTTATCCGGCTTGGCTGTCGATAACAACAGACAGATGGGTTTTGGATGTGATTCAACAAGGCCATACCCTGGAGTTCATACAAAAGCCTCCAAATCATCCTCCTATACGCAGGAGACAAGAACATCATCAGCCCTCCAGGCGGAAATTTTATCTCTTCTACAAAAGGAAGCAATAGAAAAAGTTCCGCGCCTTCAACGAGGGAAAGGCTTTTATTCGCATTTCTTCTTAATAAAGAAAAAAGACACATAAAAATGGAGGCAGGTAATGGACCTGAGAGGTTTGAACAAATTCATCAAAAAGAAATCTTTTAGAATGTTATCCCTGCAGGAAATACTCCTTCTGGTCTGCAAGGGAGATTATTTGGCATCCCTGGACCTCTTAGATGCCTATTTCCATGTCCCAATTCATATAAATCACAGAAAGTTTCTTCGTTTCATGGTGGCGGGGCGCCATTATCAATTCGAAGTATTGCCTTTCGGTCTAAAGTCGCCGCAAAGAATCTTTACAAAATGTATGGCGTCAGTAGCGGCACATCTTAGACTTCAAGGTCACCAAATTTTCCCTTATCTAGACGATTGGCTCCTAAAAGGGTCTTCGTTCAGGGAAACCCAAAATTCTCTACAAGTGTGCACGGACCTTTTCAGTCGTCTAGGTCTGAGAGTCAACCTAGAAAAATCGCATCTCATGCCATTGCAGTCCCTTCAATTTCTGGGAGCTATAATTCGCACAAAGGAGGCGAAAGCTTATCCTTCAGAGGACCGTATTAAAAAAAATCATAAATCTGGCGTCGCATTTGCAAATAAAAAAGTACGTTTCAGTGAGAATCTACACATCATTGCTGGGGATGATGTCTTCCTGTATTCACCCTACTTCCCAATTGCAGACTTCACATGAGGCCTATTCAAGAACTGCTAGATAAGCAATGGATTCAGTCTCAGGGATCCTTCGAAGATCGAATAGTTATCACTCCTCAGATCCTAAAGGCCCTGTCATGGTGGAAGGTCAGAGATCATTTAACGGAAGGACTGACTTTCGAACCACAGAACTACAGTTTTGTGATGATGACGGACGCTTCACTACAAGGTTGGGGAGCGCATCTCCAGGAGCTCGAAATTCAGGGTCTCTGGTCAAAGCGCGAAGCTCAGCTCCACATCAACTTGCTAGAACTAAAGGCTATTTTCTTGGGTCTAAAATCGTTTCTCCCCAGGATTCACGATTCGACAGTACTTGTCAAGACAGAGAGCTCAACATCCATGTTTTACCTTCTAAAACAAGGGGGTACAAAATCAAAAATATTGTCGAAGCAGGTGCAAGAAATTTGGAAGTGGCTTCTGAATTACAACATATCACTTCAAGTCCAACACGTTCCAGGAGTGGACAATACAAGAGCAGATATTCTGAGCAGATCGTCCAAGGTTTCTCACGAGTGGGAATTGGACCAAAGACAGCTTCTCAAAGTATTCCAGCTATGGGGCACTCCAACGCTAGATCTGTTCGCGGATCGCCACAATTCAAAATGCAAACACTTTGCAAGCAGGTTTGCACAAAAAGGGTCGTGGGGCAATGCTCTGCAGATGTGCTGGACAGGGATGTTTGCGTATGCATTTCCCCCATTTCCGCTAATATCAAAAGTCTTGAGAAAGATGAAATCGGAGCCGTGCCATCTGATTCTAGTTGCCCCAGCATGGGCGAGACAAGCGTGGTTCTCAGAACTTCTCAAATTATCAGTGACACCCAGGATACAGTTTCCATTAGTGCAGGATCTAATCACTATGAACAACGGTCAAATTCTGCATCCAAATTTGAAATCGCTGAACTTGTCAGCATGGAACCTCACGAACATGAGTTCCAACTTTTGAATATCCCTCAGGAATGCCGGGAGATTCTGTCACGATCTCGAGCAATCTCTACAAATAAAACATATTCGGCTAAATGGAAGAGATTTTGTCATTGGTGTGCATCTAAAAATCTGTATCCTTTTCACGTCTCCTCGGAACAAATTCTTCCATATCTATTAAATTTGGCCAAATCTGGACTTTATCATATGTCTATAAAAGTACATTTGGCCGCTATATCAAGGTACACGAGAGATCCTGACCGCCCATCTCTTTGGTCTCAAAGAGTTATTAAAGAATTTCTCAAAGGGCTTTTCAGGATGTTTCCCCCAGTACAAAGACCAGTGGTTACTTGGCAGCTTAATACGGTTCTTGCACAGCTCATGAAACCGCCATTTGAACCAGTACATAAGGCGGATTTACAGTTTATCTCATGGAAAACGGCATTATTATTAGCTCTCACGCCGGCAAGAAGGGTCAGCGAGATCCAAGCCTTCTCAATTGCAGAACCATTTCTACAATTCAGACAAGATAGAGTTGTTCTGAGAATGAACCCAAAGTTCATTCCTAAGGTCCCCTCCAACTTTCATCTGAATGAACCGGTGGTTTTACCTACATTTTTTAAAGATCCTTCATCATCTGCAGAAAGAGCACTACACTCTTTAGACATTTAACGATGTCTGAAATTCTACATCGATAAAACAAAATCATTCAGAAAAACAAACCAGCTCTTTGTAGCCTTTTCTGGTCCCAGGAAAGGTTTAGCACTCTCCAGATCCAGTATTTCAAGGTGGATAACTTCAGCGATCTCCTTGTGTCATGTCCAAGCTGGAAAACATTTACAAGCCAAGGTACATGCGCATTCCACAAGAAAGATGGCAACTTCTACAGCTCTATTTGTAGGGGTGTCGTTGTCGGACATTTGCAGAGCTGCGACGTGGAAAAATGCACACACCTTCACTAGACACAGCATGGAAAAAGGATGCAGCGGTGGGACAGGCAGTTCTAAGGCATCTATTTCAATAAGGTATTTATTAAAATATATATGGATGTGTATATATATTTTTTATTAAAACTTCAAAAAATTGAATGGAAAACAGGGTATTGGATGTTAGCATTGGATATATCGTCCCTGTACACTAGCATAATACACAAGGATGGCTTGGCAGCGATCAATTTTTATTTATCTAAAAGGGACAATGTCTTTTCTGACCATACCACAATGCTATTAGAAATGGTGAAAATCTGTCTACATAATAACATTTTTATGTTTAATAATTTGATGTACCGACAGCTCCAAGGAGTAGCCATGGGGGCCAGCTTCTCTCCAAGCTACGCATGTTTACACATGGGAGCTTGGGAGGAGCTGGTCCTCAGAAGGGAATACAAGGCCATAATGGATACAAACGTTGTAACATGGTATCGGTACATCGATGATTTATTTGTGGTATGGGACGGTACTAGAGAAGCAGCTGTTAACTTTGTGGATCTAATTAATATCAATGATTACAATCTCAATTTCACGGTGAATCTCAGTCAGTCCGAGGTCACTTTCTTGGATACTGTAGTGTATATCCACAATGGGACCATTGAAACTAAACTGTTTAGGAAAAAAACAGCTGGCAACACTATCCTGCACGCGACTAGCGCACACCCCCAACATCTCATCATGAGCATACCTTATGGTGAGATGCTTCGAATTCGAAGGGTCTGCAGTGATGAAACCGAATTAAAAGCGGCCCAAGAATCCAGCAAATCTAGATTCTTGCAAAGGGGGTATTCTGTGAAAACTATTGAGGGGGCCATTAGTAGATCTCTAATGAAATCTAGACAAGAGCTACTCAACAATTATGACACAACTAAGGTCATTCAGCCCTTTAACCCATCTCAATCTAAACCTCAAAATACTTTCAGGATAATAACAGGATATAGCAAACAACATGCGGATCTTTATCGCATATTCAATCGTAATTGGCCCATTTTGTTAAGTGATCCTATCATAGGTCCAACTTTACCTCGCAGAGCTACTTTAACTTTTAGTCGGGCATCCTCCCTAAAAGATCTTATTGTTGATACTAATCCGGAGGTGATGGAAAAAACTGGTTGGCTCCAATCAAATGGAGGATTTTTTAAATGCAAAACGTGCAAAGCTTGCACACATGGGGTCAACACTAAGTATTTTAAAGATGGTTTTAGTGACAAAAAATATAACATAGAGAAGGTTTTAACTTGCAAAACCGAATACGCCATATATGTGCTTCAATGCACATGTGCACTTAAATATGTAGGGAGTACGAAACTGGAGGTACACAAACGTATCCTCCAGCACTTGAGGGCGATTACAAATCAGGACAATACCTACCCGGTGGCACGACATTTTAAGGAGGTACACCGTAGCAACAACAAGGACCTATCTTTTTTTGTCATTGACTCGGTGCCACCGAGTAGACGTGGGGGAAATCGGGAAGCGAGGTTAAGACAGATGGAAACAAGGTACATACTCCAGCTGAACTCGAAATCCCCCATTGGGCTTAACGTCACTGAAGATATGCATACTATCTTACATTAAACCGCTCTCAGGACACATATCTATTTACTAATGTATTCAAATATTTATTGGAACTAATAGAGTGTAATTGTTAGTAGCAATATGAATGAATTCTGGCCCAAGATTTGGGACTATAATAAACCATTGAGGGTTTTTATTAAAAGGTTATTTTAAAGGGGGAAATTATTTTTACCTTTTTGTAATTTATTTATTGTTTTAAAAGAATAAATATAGTCACCATCCCTTGGGATGAATCATGCCAGAATCATATCAATAAGATTGCGCAGCAATATATACCACATCACCAATTAGGTTCCCCAGGGTTGATGGTATGCTGAATTATATGTACTAACATATGGAAAGCACTCGTCCATCTTTGTTTCATTAAATATATCTCAGCCTATTCTCTTTGATATCTTTAAATACTGCAAACCCATGATGTAGATAATTCCCATCACTCATAATCAATTATCTGGACTACTCATAAGTAGTGTATCCTGTATCATAGATTGGGAAGGCAGGTCCGAGGTCATACTAAAATAATTTGGCAGCTGGGATCAGCTGAGGCCATCCTTTCCCCATTTGCACTTACATTGCACAGAGTTGTTGTTTTTTATGAAATTGCCAATGTTTATTAACGTATCTTAATTGGTTTTAAGGTTTTTTTCATGTATAACTGTTTTTTAATGCATTGTTTTTGAGTGTTAAATTATTGAATTTTGTGTTAATTTATTAGCATAAATTTTGCACTCAACGAACTACCTCATACCGCAAGCACGACTGTAGGGAGCTGCAGTTTAATTAATATTAATGAAGGCATTAGGAATCATATTTGGAGGATGATGTGGGATTTATCCCGATAGCTGATTTTATAACAATATATACAAATATCGGATATTGTTTCGTGGATATTAATCCAACCAGTAAACAACTTTGGGTGTTTATTACAAAAACCAAAATGTAAATATCGTTTGGTTTATAGCAACATACCAAACTCAAGTCTGTCTTCCATTCCTATACCCCAATGATATCACGTGCTTTGAAAGGTTCCTCCTATTTAAGGAAGTGATGTATTTTCATTTGTTGTCATGTGATCAAGGCTCAAGGGGAGCCGAAACGTTATGGCGACATCAAGCAGTTGAGCGAATAAATTCCTTGCACTAAAGAAGGTGGTCCGTGTTTGTGTTGTTGCGCGGGGGTTACGAGGAGGCTGCCCTGCCAGGAATGCAACTGAACTGATATATATATATCACTGCCACTCGCCTTCACTCTTCCTTCAATCGGAAAACAAACGAGCGCAGACCCAATCTTTTCGTGCAATATTATTTATTTAGCCATTCTCCGCCATTACGAGTTTCGGGCGATCCCGCCCTTGATCACATGACAACTCTTTGGCTGATGACCGCTCTTTTTAAAGTGCAAGTGCAAGTGCTAGTGAATCATTTAATGGACATAGAAAAAACACACGAAGTGCATCATTACAGATAAATATCGTTCCAAACACAATAGCCACATAATGTCGATGTGTTCTTTCAATAATCGTTTTTTACATCATGTAAAATAACTCATGGGTATTTCCATAACATAATATTTCCATAAATGCATAAAATTTGCTGCGCAATATGTCCAAGAAAAATTGTTGTAAAAATAAAAGTGCCCTCTCCACAACAAAATAAAGTGCAATTTACAAAATCAATAATAAATATATTCAAAGTAAGCTAGTTGGTGACCACGGAAGATTGCAAACAAACCACTCAGATCCTATTGAGGCATGATATCAGTCCTCAACCTAGATCCGAACAGAGTGCAAAGTCGCATGAATAAATATAAAGTGCAAAAAAGGCCCAGGATGATAGATGCTAATGCCTATATTGAAATGTTAAGGGTAGATCCAACAGAAACTGTACATCACTAAACAGAAGCATATAATATGCTTTCTATTGCCAATTTCTAAAATCATTCCTAAAACATAATCATATATTCAATAAATATATAAATATATACCATCCTAAAATATTACCTAAAATATTCATATACAAAACAAATTATAGTGAAGAAGATCCAATACATAACCATTCAAGGAGGACCATAATCAAGCAAAGAGGTAAAACCACAAATATGGAAAAAAGTCCCACTCATTTGCAATGGACTATCATTTACAGTGTGAGGCCCCTATAGACATTTTTTCTCTCCCTCTCTTTCTCTCTATATCCCCCTTACAACGTATCATGAACAAGCCCCAATTTTCATAAAAACGTGTAAAGGTCTTCACTGTTATTGAGCCCCATGGGGTGTTTGGAATCCAACTGTAAGATATATGTTGTTTCCAGTCTTCTTAGCTTAGATTCCCTATCCCCTCCTCTTTTTTGTGGGGTGACTGTATCAATAACATAATACTGCAAGAACTTGGGGTCACTGTTGTGAATACTTTTAAAATGTCTGGCAACCGGATAGCTTTCATCATTATTGTTAATTGCTCTCAAATGTTGTAGTATTCTTTTATGCACTGGTAGTTTTGTGCTCCCTACATATCTCAAGTTACACCTGCAGGTGAGCACATAAACAGCAAACTCGGTCTTACATGTGAGAAAATGCCGAATATCACATGTTTTAGAACCAAATGCTGTAACATAATTCTTAGTATTAATTGCGTATTTACACGCTTTACAGGATGTACATTTAAAGAATCCTTTTCTCATTGTTAACCAGGAGCCTTTATTGCCTATTTCCAAGTTGCTTCTGACTAAAGCCATGCCCATACTGTTAGTTTTTCTAAAGGCGACTGCGGGACTGTTGGATAATAGTTCTCCAATTACAGGGTCGTCTTTCACAATGGGCCAGCTTTTTCTCACAATGTTCCTTATTTGTTTTTCCTGACGTGAAAATCCTAAGATCAAGCGAATGGGTTCCTGCGCTTTTTACGAGTCTAATGAAGCCTCTTTCTTTTTTAACAGGTCCTGTCTTGCCAAGGATCTAGATTTAATAATGGCAGACTCAATAATCTCTGAACTATAGCCTCTATTTAGGAATCTTACACGGCTTTCGCCTTGCTTGATGATGCATTCTTTTTCCTCACTACATATACGTCTAATGCGGAGCATCTCCCCGTAGGGGATGCTCTTAATCAGATGTGGAGGATGGGCACTGGAGGCGTGTAATAGTGTATTGCCCGCTGTAGGTTTCCTATAGAGGGTAGTAGAGATCCTATTGTTAATTATCTTGATTTCCACGTCAAGGAATGTGACCTTTTCCTTGCTGATGTGTGAAGTGAATTTTAAGTTAAGTGCATTGTCATTCAACAATGTAATAAAATTAGTGGCGCTTTCAACATCACCATCCCACACTATAAAAAGATCATCGATATAGCGGAGCCAGGAAATTATCTTCTCATTAAATATCTGTTCGTACTGTTGCATGAGGACCAGCTCCTCCCACCATCCCATGAATAAACAGGCATAGCTGGGAGAGAAGCTGGCCCCCATAGCAACTCCCTGTATCTGTTGGTACATAATACCATTAAATAAAAACAGATTATTTTCAAGGCAAAATAAGAGCATTTTTACCAACATTTTGTTGTGAAGAAAGAACTCTATTGGTCTATTCATCAAGAAAAATGCAATAGCTCTGATACCATCATTGTTTCTAATGCAAGTATATAACGAGGACACATCAAGTGCAATCATTAAATAAGAAGGTTTTCACCTAATATGCTGCACTTTCCTTAAAAAATCACTTGTGTCCTGTACAAATGATTTCAAACTTTTCACAAAGTCTTGCAAGAAGAAATCAATGTATCTAGACATATTTTCCAATAGACCATCACACGCGGCAATTATTGGACGACCTGGGGGTTTCTTCATATCTTTATGTAATTTTGGTATGAAATAAATTACAGGGATGGTGGCATTTTCTTTTTTAAGATATTTGAATTCATCCCAGCTGAGTAAACCCGTACTTCTCCATGCCACAAGCTGGGAAAAGAGCGTCTCTTGTGTGGCTTTGAATTTTGCCGGTGCTACTTTTTTATAGCATTCTATATTGTTTAATTGGCTATGTGCCTCTTCCAAATATTCTTTCAATGGCCACAACACAATATATATATATTCACACAAAAAAACATAGGTTTCAGGGGCGTTATAGTCAGCTGCACATTTCCCTCGTACAAAACCCTAGAAATTTCCCCGTTATAGTTAGTTCAGCTAACTATAACTCGCGCCCCCGCAATGCACTGCTGATGACGTCACATATTACATCAATCATGACATGGTCAGTGACATCACTGATGACATCTGAAATGACATCACTGATGACATCATCCAGTGACTGTGTGTTTTTCTGAAAAGTTTAAATATGTTTTATATATTTATAGTGAAAGGCCTATGGAAGAATGAGTAGGTGTATAAGTGTGCGAATGGGTGATTTTCTAGGTGCGTAACTGACTCTATAAGTGAGTCATTAAATGTATCTTACTGCAGACTAGTGACTAAACTGTATGAATGTCTGTATGTGTCTGTGTGTTGGTGTATAAGTGGCTGCATAGTTTTGTGAATAGCTATATGAGTGTCTATATGGGTTATTGATTGGTTGTCTGAGTATCTGTGTGGGTGCCTGAGTGTTTGTGTGGGTAGGGTGTGTGTGACTCTGTGCATAGATGTGTGAGAGGGTGATTCAGTGGGTGCATGGTTTTAAGAGTGCAATTGTGATGGACTGTATGGTTGGGTGAGTGTATGTATGGGTGTGTTAGTGATTGAATGTATATCTCAGTTGTACATGTGTCAGTAACTACATATGTGAAACGCAGTGTATATGTGTGTAAGAGTATATAACTATCTATATGTGAGAGTGTGTGATTGCGGGAGTGGCTGTATGGATGAGTGTGTGCTTGTATTAGTAATTGTAGAGCGTCAGAATTTGTTAGTATTTTTATGAGTAAGTGAACTTGAGTGTGTTTAACTGTATAGGTGAGTAAATTGGACTGTGTTTAATTATTTGCATGACTGACTAGGTGTGTCAGTACCTCAATGGATGATTGGCGGTGTGTGAGTGTCTATATAGGTGTATAAATGCATATGATAGTCTTGTACGGAGTGACTGTAAGTATGAGTGACTGTACAGGTGAGTGAGTGGAGATGTATGTAGACCTAAGAGTCAATGAGTGGGTATGTAGTTATTGGTATTGGAGTATCTATGGTTTTGAGAATGGCCGTCTGAAATTTTGAGTCGGTGTATCAAAGGTTATATTAGGGTGTGAGAAGATGCACTAATTTATCACGTGGATGATGTCATCAGTGATGTCATTTGAGATGTCATCAGTGATGTCACTGACCATGTCATGAGTGATGTAATATGTGACGTCATCAGCAGTGCATTGCGGGGGCGCGAGTTATAGTTAGCTGAACTAACTATAAGAGGGGAATTTCTAGGGTTTTGTACGAGGGAAATGTCCAGCTAACTAACGCCCCTGAAACCTATGGTTTTTTTAGTGAATTTCTAAGGTTTTTTTAAATGCAAGTTCCTAACTATAACGCCCCTGAAACCTTTGGTTTTTTTCAGTGAATTTCAAAGGTTTTTTAAATGCCAATTCCTAACTATGACGTGCATGAAACCTATGTTTTTTTCAGTGAATTTCAAAGGTTTTTTAAATGCTAATTCCTATCTATAACGTATCTCTAAAGATATCATGTTTAATGATTTTCATTGGATTTCTATATTTTTCAAATTCAGTGTGTCAATTTCATTAATTATGTTTTTTTGAAATTCTTTTTTATCACCATTTTTCTAATTTATTTTTTTAATTAAGTCTTCTAAAAATTAAAAAATATTATTTGTTTTTATTGGGTTTTTCAAACATATTTTTTTTATATTTTTAAAAATATTTCTTTAACTATATGTTCAAAACTTTATTTTATATATATTTTTTCCATGTTTTTCCATGTTTTTGGATCCGCGCACCCTATGCATACCGTTCTCGATTCCTACACGTTAGCATCCGCGCATGGTATACGTTGGGTACGTGTTTAGTGCGCGATCGCAATGCGACTGGTACGTGACTCCCAGCCTATACGCGACACGTTCGATGTACGTAACGCTACGTTTACGATGCGTCGTCTGCGTCTATGACGCGGTAGGTGCGCGGATCCCGCGAAATATTTAACATTTAAAAAAACATATATATATGTATTTCATGTGAATATTAATTGAAGACAAGCTCTAAACTAGTCTTAAAACTAATATATTTTTACATCTAATCCTATAATTTTTTTTAATTCAATTTCGCGGGTGCGTGCTGCGTATGCGCAGGGTGCGCGGATCCCATGTGACCTGCAAAAAAAGAGATTTGATTGGTTCATTACACTTCCTCTTCTAACTATTGAAAGACCCCACCCAATTCAGTCATTCTTCTTTGACCTTCTTTGGAGGAGCATCTCTTTGCAGAGAAGAAGATTTTTTTAAACTAAGTTTACACTTAGCTCTAATTTTTTTCAACTAAAAATGGCTTCAGGGCAGCAGGCATCACCTGCATCTCCTCATACATCTGAGGATGAATTTTTGGAGGAGGCACCACGCAAAGAACGTTTTTCTTCAGTGGTGTGGAAATTTTTTACTTTTCCCGAGGGGCAGAATAAGACCAATGCCACCTTGGTCACATGCAAGATTTGCAAAATAGTGCTGTCGCGAGGGGATCCTTACAAGAAATACTCATGCGGCACGGCTAGTACGATGAAGCACCTAAGGACCCTTCATCCAAACAATCTTGCACGAGAAGAGTGCAAACGGATGAGAAACACTCCTGCTCCTGCGCCTTCCACCTCATCGCAGCCGAGCACTTCAAGAGCGCATCCATCAGCCCAAAATTTGGACATCCGTCCTCAATTTCAATTTTTAAAAGTGCTCTGCACTAAGTGCAATGCGACTTTGTGCTACGGTGAGCAGTCGATCGATCTGATCTGCCGCCGGCAAGAAAGTCACATTTGCTAGGTTTTTTGTTTTTTTTATTGTTCCCTGAAATTCATTGTTTGGTTCCTCCTGTTTTTTTTTTTTTTTTTTTGCAGAAAAACCAAACAAATGTAAAAATTGTTCAGTAAACCCCCAAAAAATAAAAAACAAAAAAGAAGAAAAAAAAAGTTCTTGTAAGAACTAACTTTTCTGGTTTAAAAAAAGAGCTAAATTTCTTTGCTAACAAAAGGGGTGTAAAGGGGTGCGTGATCTGACATGACACGAAAAAATGGGAGGGAAAACAAGGAAAAGCTAGAGATATGGTAGTCGGTAGGGAAGGAAAGTGACCCACTATCTAAACAAGAAGGGGAAATAGGACCATGAGCCCTTGCAATCCAGCGATTGCGCTTACTATGTAAAAAGGGGGGACAAGGGCACCCAAAGGAATTGGACAGGGACCTTGGGTTTATACGTATTACAGGAAACAGTGGTCCCTGAAAGCAAAATGGTAGAACAAAAAATGAATATAGTCAAAAATTGAAACTATATTATAGCCAATGTCCAGCCGGGCATGGCAACTTTAATAAGTAGAGGTTGTTAACAGTGATCCAGAAAATGTAAGTAGAATCTTGGTGGGACACAAGCCTGTATCCTAGGACTTACATATCATGTTGACAACAAATAGTAGAACACATTCAGGCAATTACAATGATGTTTCTTTTTAGAAATAATGAGTAGCGAAACATCTGGTATTCAAATTGCCACCTTCACAATATATTACATATAGAAATATTTAAAGTGTAGGGTGGACAACAGAGTCGACGGCGTTTCGATCCTTATAAGAGGGATTCAGGATCATCATCAGGACTGTTTAGTTAAATTGCCCATATTTAGATTGCCTGAGTAAACATAGGACAATAAGGCAAACGAAAAACAAACACAGGTATGGAAGGAATTACATGGGAGGAAAGGGGAAAGAAAGAGAAATAGCAATGAATCGATTTATAATTACATTTAAACAAAACATTTGGCATCAGAACGGCACTATGTTTTCCCTCCCATTTTTTCGTGTCATGTCAGATCACGCACCCCTTTACACAGATGAATACATCAAAAAGATTTTAGAAGGTCCTTCCCTCTTCTCCGACTCCGCCAATGCTCCTCAAGAAACTGGTTCCACATTACCAGAGCAATTAGAGAAAACAAAGAAAAAATCAGTCAGGTTACAACTCATGATACGAATGCTCACAGAGTATTTAAAAGCTGATATTATCCCCGCAGGCCTCCAAGTCAGAAACATACCTGGAATTTTCACTGATATTCCCAAATATATCACAAATTTCAGCTACATTAGCACCACGTGCTCTAGGCACTGGATGGTCCTCGGTATCGACATAGCCACAGAAGAACTCAAAAAACTTTTGGAAGAGATAACAGAAATTGAAAGACAAATAACAAGCAGCGACACGATATCCGATAGTAAGAAGCTGCTAGAACAAGTTCAGAAAACAGTGGATGAATTCTATAGAATAGAACAGAATAAGAAATCCACAAAAGTAAAGAAAGACATTAAAAGCTATTCCACTGAACGTACTTACCCCTACCTAACCAAAGATTTCTACGTCAATCGATCCTACAATAACCAACGTAACAACCGCCCCTGGGGGCGTTTCAATAGAGGACAAACTCTAGTAGGATTCTCCGACACCTCTGTGGAATCCTCTGATGGTTCCGATCCAGGCGAAGGGACTAGTAGTGCTAATAGAACACCAGTTAATCCACAACCTTCAGCCTCTTTTTTAGGACGTGGCCAGCACGAGCCACC
Source organism: Triturus cristatus (assembly GCF_964204655.1). Classification (NCBI taxonomy): domain Eukaryota; kingdom Metazoa; phylum Chordata; class Amphibia; order Caudata; family Salamandridae; genus Triturus; species Triturus cristatus. The sequence continues at coordinate 13,963,516 of NC_140591.1, forward strand.
AAGGAGAGGGGGTCTGAAGCGTGCCCATTGGCAAAACCCACCAGGCGAACGGCAAACCCGACGCAACTACTACCGTTGGTAGACCATTCACAGCACATGGACACCGCTACCTCCCTCAGCCAGACACAAACTAATCTCTCACTTCCTATATTTAATCTCACTAAACACCATTTAGCCGACTCAGAATTATCTGTACTCAGCAAGGGCCTCTCATTCGTACCCATCACAAAAACTAACTTCCTCGACCTACAGACAGAAGTCCTCAGATTTTTTCGCAAACTGAGATTACATAGCTATTTTTTGTTAAATCCCTTTTCACCCAAAGCACCCAACACCCCTTTGAGGCCTCCTTCCACCTTCTCCCCGTCGGCCAATATGGTCCCACCGGAGATTTCCACTTTTGAGAAGTTGGTATTAAATGATCTATCACAACTGGCCAAAGAACACCACTATATCCCTTACAATATTTCATTGGCAGAAAAATCAGCACTTCATACTCTTAAGACTAACAACACGATAGTCATCAAACCTGCTGACAAAGGTGGTGGAATAGTACTACAGGAAACCACTACCTATAAAAACGAAATATTAAGACAACTAGGGAATACAGATCATTACTGTAGACTCCCCACCAACCCCACTAATGAACTTAAACAAATCATCCATCAAGTCACCAAATCTGGTTTAGATGAAGGCTTCCTTTCCAAACTCGAATATCAGTTTTTGAATGCAAAGGCTCCTCGGATACCAGTTATTTACACTCTACCTAAAATCCACAAGGACACTGAACACCCTCCTGGACGCCCTATCGTCTCCGGTTGCGGCTCCATTCTAGAGCCACTTGGCTTATATGTAGACTTTTTCATAAAGGAATTCGTCCCATTAACGCCATACTACGTCAGAGACAGTATGCAGATGATTACCTTGGTAGAAAATTACAATTTTAACCCTTCAACAGACACACTTTGCACTCTTGATGTTGAGTCTCTATATACTAACATCCCCCAACGAGATGCATTACTCATCATTGAAACAACTTTAGAGACACGCATCAGACCACACGCAGTTCCCACCATTTTTATTTTGCAACTCCTTGAGATCTGCCTGACCAGGAATTTCTTTTTGTTTGACGGGCATTACTACCAGCAAACCAAAGGAACATCGATGGGAGCAGTTTTTGCACCGAATCTGGCTATCCTATACATGAATGCACTTGAGACGAACTGCATACTGGCCCCACTCAATCCTTTTTTCTCTGCCATGTCACTCTGGAAACGATACATAGACGATATCTTCCTTATTTGGCATGACACCCAAACAATGCTCGTAAATTTCCTTCACTGGCTGAACAACAACTGTGGCGGTCTGAAATTTACACTCACACACAATAAAATATCCATTCCTTTTCTTGACCTCAATATAACACACAAAGACGGGCATCTGATCACTAGCCTTTTCAGAAAACCTACTGAGCGTAACACTTTGTTGAAATACAGCAGCAATCATCCCAGAGCTCTAAAAGACTCTCTTCCCTATTCTCAGTACCTCCGCATCAGACGCAACTGCACCCTTAAGGAGGACTATTTCAGGGAAGCCAAAATATTAAGCAACAAGTTGACCTCCAGAGGTTATCCCAAAGATTGATCCGAAACGCCCTTAAAAGAGCATGGTATTGTCCTAGGGACATTCTCTTGGAACCTAAAACCATAAAATCAGAGAACCGCATAGTATGCGTTACAACTTTTTCCCTCTCCTCAAACAAACTTCGAAAAAGCATTCTTAAGCATTGGAGTGTAGTTAATGCCGGAATACTTAACCTGGAGAAACCTCTCTTTGCTTTTAGAAAAAACAAGAACATTAAGGACCACTTGGTCAGAGCAGCCCTCCCCAGTACCACAAATACGGGTACCCTTCATGACCATTGGTCCTTACCATCTGTGATTGGTCATAATAAATGCGGCAACTGTTCTGTGTATGGCTTTACCACTGACTGCAAGGAATTTGTATATGGAAATATACGTAAACCACACAAACAATTCAGTAACTGTAACACTTGTAATGTGATTTATGCAATCTTATGTCCCCTGCGATATGATTTACATAGGTCAGACCACACAAAAAATCCGGATAAGAATCTGTCAGCACAGAAGCAGATTAAGATGCAAAACCCCCAATGCACCATTGGTCGAACATTTTGAGGCTAAGGGCCACACTGAGGATGAAATACGCTGGACTGTAATTTCTGTAGTGAAGATCCCACCCAGGGGCGCTGATCTCGCCCAACTGTTGAACAAGGAAGAATTAAAGTGGATTCTCAAGACAGGAAGCATACACAGAAGGCTGAATCGCCTTGAGGACTGGACCTCTTTACTATAAACTTTTTGGATTCAATTAATTTTACAATCTCTTGAACACTTACTGGAACACTATCAGTACCTATTTAAGGTTTAACCCCCATGGGGACCACACCTCGTTGCCAGTGCTTCGTGAACAATGGTCTTCGTTTCCCACTACTGGGTTGCCTGATTGGTATTGGTCCACATAAATTATATGTACATACTGTATTAATGTTTTATGCGGTATATAAATATCCATTGTAATTCCATAATACTTTCGTTTTCTGTCAAGGCATGCCTCCACACTTTTCCCTTCTTTCACCTACCTCTAAACTCGCTGGCTGCCTTGCTCTTCATTTAACTAACCCCTTCCTCTCTACCCTTCCAATATGGCGCCACGATTCTCCGACATTTCGCCCATTCACCTGCATGGCACTATTCCCTGATCACATGACTACCCATGTGACTGCCCACATGATCGCACACACCTACATTATGTAGCATTACAACTCCTCCATCACAGTTGATCCGGCATCGTCCGAACACGCTGTCCCCTGCATGGCCACGGAACCCATCTCTTCTAGTGCAATAAGGTAAGCCTCGCCACTGCGGACCCGCCACCCGTTTGTTCCGTTCACTCCTTGGATTCTGATATCATTCACTTTTTCTCATCAGATCTTACCGTGTCCTCCACTCCGGAAGGAGTTGTTCGTAGGTAAGCCTTTTATTCACGGCACATCCTACGATCATGCCACTACGCTTCGCCCCACTCATAATATGTTTTCCTTCACAGGCATTGTTCCTACCTTTTTATTTTTACGTACCGTTGTCAGACCGAGACTCGGCGCCTGCTTCGTTGCCTCCATGGCAACACGAGGTATCCCCCTCACTTACTCCAACGCCGTTACCGTTCCCTGTCACCCTCCTCGTTACCCTTCCGACACCGCATGTTTCCTTATGCAGCACCCTCCTACGTTTCACCGGTATACTCCGCACTCCGCATTTAATGATAATCCTCAGCAACTTTAGCGTGTATGAGACACCTACCATTTCTCGCTACTTTTTTCCTTAGCGTATCTCGCAATCTTTCCTCTAAACCGCACTTGTTCTCTTATCGTTTTCAGTAGATGAATGCTCGCTATAATACTACTGCATAAGAATGCAAACAGGAACTAGCCCCTGATCAGACATAGTGCCGTTCTGATGCCAAATGTTTTGTTTAAATGTAATTATAAATCGATTCATTGCTATTTCTTTCTTTCCCCTTTCCTCCCATGTAATTCCTTCCATACCTGTGTTTGTTTTACGTTTGCCTTATTGTCCTATGTTTACTCAGGCAATCTAAATATGGGCAATTTAACTAAACAGTCCTGATGATGATCCTGAATCCCTCTTATAAGGATCGAAACGCCGTCGACTCTGTTGTCCACCCTACACTTTAAATATTTCTATATGTAATATATTGTGAAGGTGGCAATTTGAATACCAGATGTTTCGCTACTCATTATTTCTAAAAAGAAACATCATTGTAATTGCCTGAATGTGTTCTACTATTTGTTGTCAACATGATATGTAAGTCCTAGGATACAGGCTTGTGTCCCACCAAGATTCTACTTACATTTTCTGGATCACTGTTAACAACCTCTACTTATTAAAGTTGCCATGCCCGGCTGGACATTGGCTATAATATAGTTTCAATTTTTGACTATATTCATTTTTTGTTCTACCATTTTGCTTTCAGGGACCACTGTTTCCTGTAATACGTATAAACCCAAGGTCCCTGTCCAATTCCTTTGGGTGCCCTTGTCCCCCCTTTTTACACCCGCTTTATGAATCACCACGAAACTTTCAGGGTCGGAGCGGAGCTGGACCAAAGTTTGAAAAATTTTGCGAGGAATCATCAACCGGCGCCAGACTTATTGGGAATAGAATGTTGCGGATTTGCTATGGAAAATAGGTCCTAACTATAACTATCTACTGGCGACTGCCAGTAGATATATATATATATATATATATATATATATATATATATATATATATAAATGTTTTAGTTCACATATTACAAATGTTTATATGTCTTCTCATCTAATTATTTTCTGATATATTTTGGAACCTGTAATATACATTAATGTTCTACACAGAAGAGCAGAGCCCACAGACTATTTGGGGTTCTATCCAAGAAATGCAGTTTGGGATAAGTACTGCTCGCTATTCTGATACAAGCATGTGAATCTATGAAAGATTGAATACTAGAGAAAAAACTAGTTACTTACTTACCTGTACACTAGGGTTCTCCAGGATTATCTTTCATAGATTCACATGCGGCCCGCCCACCTCCCCATTTCTCAGGTAGAACCTCTTTATCTCTAGATATATCCTTGTCTCGCACTCGGGGCTGGAAATCTGAGGTAGGATGCCTCTGCTGGGGAGTGTGATGTCAGGGTTGGCAGCTGATTGGCTGAGTTTTGGACAAAAATAATGATGGGGTTTGGTTACCAAATAATATGATTCCCTTTGGGATTTTGCTATGCTGTTTTTTCTAGTACTGCTGTGATCATTCTGTTACCGTGAGACTCCCACCATGACGACGGGGAAGATACAAGCATGTGAATCTATGAAAGATAATACTGGAGAACCATAGTGTACACGTAAGTAACTAGTTTTTTACAGACTATGGGTCAGATCTCCTTTGATGGTGCCATCAGAAAGATTTAAACATCATTATTGACCCAAATGCCAAAGAACCTGTTATGGTTCTAGAAAAGTCGACTGTTCAAAATATATGTGATGATGATAAGTTATTTGGAAAATATCCCAATGCTTTTAGTTCAAGGTTAGGACTATTGAAAGGATTTTCACATAAAATTGTCTTGAAAGAAAATGCTAAGTCTGTTGTTCATAAAATAAGAAATGTACCAAATCTAATGCTAGAACCTTTGCGTCAGGAGATTGATAATCTATTGAAGCAAGGGATCATTGAACCGATTGAAGCTTCTGATTGGTTGGCCCCGATTGTGATTGCCCCAAAGGATGGAAAGAAAATCCGTCTTTGCATAGACTTGCGCGATCTTAACAAGAACATTTGGGTAGAAAGGGAACCATTACCCAATATATCAGAAATGCTATCAACTATGGGTGGTGGACAGATCTTTAGTGTTCTAGATATGTCTGCCGCATATCATCAAATTAAACTGCATGAGTCATCAAGACATCTGACTTCCTTCGCCACACCTCTAGGTGCGTTCAGGTACAAAAGGACGCCTTTTGGCTTGGCGTCGGCCGTTTTTCAGAGAGTTATGAAAAATATTTTTGGAGACATGAAGAAAGTTTGGTGTTTCCAAGATGGCATTTTGATTGCTGGAAATGAATTTTTTGACCATGACAAATAGTTTGAAGAAGTAATGTCAAGACTAGAGAAACATAATTTAACGATAAAACGAGAAAAGTGTCAATTGAGAAAAACAAGAGTTGATTATTTGGGACATGAAGTTAGCTCAGGGGGTATACGACCAAAAAAAAGTATTATTAAAGCAATTACAATGGCACCTGAACCAACGAATAAAGATGAACTTAGATCTTTTTTAGGATTAGCAGAGTATTGCTCAAAGTATGTGAACAGTTTTACTGAAATAGTTGAACCATTAAGAGAAATTATGAAAAAAAATGTTTTGTTTGAATGGTCTATTGATTGTAAGGAGAGTTTCGAACTCATAAAAAGAAAAATATCTGAAGCACCTACATTAGGATGTTTTGAAGTTGGTGCAAAAACCTTCTCAACTACCAATGCTAGTGGTGTTGGTGTTGGAGCAGTGTTGTCACAAGTAGTTGGAGGTGAAGAACGGATCATTGGTTTTGCTTCGAGAAGATTACAGGGTGCAAAAAGATCTTATTCAGTAATTGAGAGGGAAGCTTCGGCATGCTGTTGGGGAATGTGTCAATTCTACTTGTGGGGGTCTCACTTTCAGAATACGAACTGATCATAAACCATTATTATATATTTTCAAAGGTGAAAGAGGATTGGAAGGAGCATAACTCCAAGAATCTCTAGGTGGTTACTATCTGTCATGGAATTCAATTATGAAGTTGAATATGTTAAAGGGAAGAAAAACGAGATTGCTGACAATTTAGCAAGGATGCCTCTGGATGCCGAGTGTGATGAAATTTGTGGTGACGTAAATGGTGACATTGGTGGCATGACAGGTGTCATTGCTTTGTAGTCAGAGGAATGGAGCAAGGCCATAGAAAGTGATTCTGTATTGAAGAAAGTAGAATCCAAAATCGTTGAAGGTTGGGATTTTAATGATAACAAAGATTTGGAGTTAGTGGAATTCTTTAAAGTCAGAGAAGAATTGAGTCTAAGCAATGGGAATATTATGAGGAGATGGCAAATTGTACCTCCTAGAGGTGTAAGGAAACATATTCTTAAGATAATTCATGAGGGTCACCCAGGGCAGGGAATGTCAAAGCGAAGAATTAGAGAATCATTCTGGTGGCCTGGAATGGATAGTGAAGTTGAGGCCTTGGTGAAAGACTGTCAATTCTGCTTGAACAGTGATAAGTCTAAAATTGTATGTCAACCTCCTTTGGAATGTACGAAATTTCCATCAAGACCGTGGGAAAAACTATCTATGGATTTTATTGGACCAGTTAATAAATTAGGAATAAGAGAGAAATTTATTTTGGTCTTAGTTGATTACCATTCTAAGTGGTTTGTGATAGAAACCATGGGAGAAATCAATACCGATAATGTTATAAGGTTTCTTGAAAAGAAAATTCTCGAGGAAGGGATACCAGCTAGTATAGTGACTGACAATGGAGTACAATTTGTCTCAAGGGAGATGCAAGAGTATCTCAAAAAGAAGGGTATCATTCATGAGAAAGTGGCTCTTTTTAGACCTCAAGCTAATGGTCTGGTGGAAAGAGTTAATCGTATTATAATGGAAAATATTCAGTTATCCCTTGCGAATGGATTGTCTTGGAGACAACAGTTGAGGAAAATGATGTGGATGCATAGAATCACTCCTCACTCCAGTGCTGGCATAGCTCCTTTTGTTTCTCTTAAGGGAAGGGAACTAGGGAAAAAAAGAGTGTCCTGTTTGGTTATGTAAGAAAGAAAAAATATGGATAGATCGCAAACAAATGTTAAGAAGTGTTGAAGAAGGTCAGGAGAAGATGAAAAATATTTATAATTCCAGAAAAGGAGTTAAGCAGATGTCTATTCAAGTGGGTGATTGGGTTGTAGTATGGAAAAATGAATGGGTTCGTAAAGGTGAAAGCAAATATATAGGACCTTTTCAAGTTAAAAATGTAAAATCCAATGTTGTAATTTTGGAAGACGATACAATTTGGAGTCTAGGAAATGTTTGTAGTGTCTAGACCAGTGGTTCCCAAACTTTTGACTCCTGAGGACCCCCATTGAGTCACCACTGGAAGCCGGGGACCCCCAAGCAATTTGTATGATTTAAATTTCAAATATTAAAACAGTAATTCGAAAAAAAACACACGTGTGCACACAAAACAAATACTCAAATTACTAAGGATTGCGAGTCGCAAATTGCGAGTCGCTAAATGAAATGTACAACAGTGTGTTTAACACTGTTTGCAATTCCCAATGGGGTCGCAAATTGCGAGGCTCATTAATATTAATGAGCCATTCGCAATTTGCGAGCCCATTGGGAATGCCAACCTTCCCAGGGATGGTGGCCTGCTGGGCTCAGCAAACCACCATGTCTGGGACTGCTTTTAAATAAAGCAGTCTTTTTTTTTAAATGCAGCCAGTTTTCCATGCATTAAAAAAAAAAGGAAAATGAAACGTTTTCATTTTGCATGCATTTGCAAAGGGGAAGGGGTCCCCTGGGGACCCCTTCCCATTTGCGAATGCATTACCATCTACTTGAAGTAGGTGGTAATTGCGAATGTTTTGCTACCGCAATCGCGGTCGAAAAACATTTGTACATGGTTTTGAGACTCGCTATTTGGAAGGGAATGCCCCTTCCAAATAGCGACTCGCAAAACCTATTTAGCGAGTCACAAAAAAAATGCGACTCGCAAAATAGGCTATGTACATGGCCCAATAGGTTTTTGCATGCGCAAACGGGTTTGCGAACCCATTTGCGCATGCATATAAAAACGGGTCGTACATCTGGCCCTTAGTATTTTATATTGAAGGAATTTGCAAAAAAATGAAAACATTAATTGGGAAGGTTGGTGCTGCATCTCCGTGACTAACTTTTAAATTATTGGTTTTATTTCGCAGTACGAAACTCCTGCTCCTGCCAGGGCCAGGCTGGAAACCCAAAGCAGCCCTGGCAAATGTTTTCAGACCAGTCCCCACACAGTGCACACAAGTGCAGGGAGTGAGCCTGACCACATTAAAGGGTGCTTTGGGAGGCTCTCCCCCTCAAAAATGTAGGAAACAATGGTGCGTTCTGCAACACATTTTTCATTATATATTGAATTGTATTAGCTTTTAAAGAATAGTAAATGAAGACCTTACTATGCACCAGGATACGACAATCTTTGTTGGGGCTCTTCAATGATTCCCTTATTATCACCCTCCAACAGTGCCTCTCATCTCTCCATAGCCCCTCTGTCACATGTATTTCATTTGTTTTATAGCATCCCTCATACCATTGTAGGATGTCAGAGCACTTTACATCACACACATATAGAGACAATGAATCATACATGTAAATCAGTGTATAGAAAATGTTACCTAAGGGAAAGGGGTAGGCATTTTTAAAGAGTGCTTGGTGTGGAAAAGCACAAACTCAGGATTCAGAACATAACACAGTGGCTAGCACTGACTTTAACATTAAAAATGTATTTCCACCCAAATAATCCTTTTAAGCAGCATCAGGATCATGAATGACTGGGGAAAAACACAAGTTACTAACTTGTACCGTGCAGTTTGCAAGCAGCTCTTTGATGACAGTTTATAAGTCCCTCTGCTAGATTTGATTGTCACTTATGAAGTGCACAGTAACAAAAGAATCTCTGTGACAAAAGCAGTAACCCAAGGACCTATGCACATAAAATACTGCTTTTTAAAATGCATGTTACACGTTCTTTGCAGTAGGCATATTAACCCTCTGTGCTACATTAGTTAAGTCAAAGCTGCCACTGGACAAAACTCTCATTTCTCTCCAGCAGGTGCATTAATCACTGGCATTATCTTGACACTTTTATTGTTGCTCGGAAGCTGCTAATTATACAAGAAACGCTGCTGTGCTTTTAAAACTGCTGCCTACGGACCCCTGGGAGTCCGCGGACCCCAGTTTGGGAAACACTGGTCTAAACCATAGGACATTACCATGAAATGTATCTTTAGAATATTAGATATTATTTCTTAATGTATATTTTGTACATCTTATTAAACTAATATCATTAGTTCTTTTGATCTTTCTTTGGTTTATTACTATATAGTTTTTACTTATGTTTGTTGTATTGTGTAAAAGGGAGAGGTGTAGAGATCTCCACATTGCCTATGTCATAGCCCTGTTTCCTAGGTACATATGGAATGGATGTGAGGGAATGTTAGAGGAGAGCCATTGATGTGGGAGAAGCTGCTCTCTGCTGGGATGCTGTTTAATCAATAAAACTCTAGCAAACTACAAAGAGACCTGGGAAGGCTCTTCTTTTCAGAATGTCTCTTCAAATCGTTTAAAGAAATCAGAAACGGACTCATCCGCTTTCTGTTTATAAGACGCTAACGTTGTCCAATCTATTTCCTTAGGGGGTATGAGAGTTTTTAACTTAGTCCCTATAGCTTTGGGAAGATCTAAAATCTCCAGCTGGGGTTTCTGCACAGGCTCCCTGGCCGCATCTATTTCTTCTAAACGTACCCAAGTATTGCCATATGCTACATTATCATCTATTTTCCGAATCATTCTCCACATATCAGGGGGCAAAATAAGTCCAAAAAACATATTGATATCTGGCAAAATCATAGTGCAGGAGCTAATGGCTCCTTCTACTTCTTCATAGAAAGCGGCAGAATCTTTCCGCGTATCGGGCAAAGTGGCTTTAAGAGCCATAACATCCGCTCTACTCCAAGGAGTATAAACCCAATTATAAATAAAATATCATTTTGCATCATCTGAAGCTTTATCTTCTTCTGTTCCCGTACCCTTGGGAGGAACATACAAAGGCGCAGCTTCACGCATCGGTCGTATATTAACTTCAGTACTACTAAATCCATTATCTGTTTCTGGAGCTTCTACTATCTGTTCTGAGGGTTGGGCTACTTGTACATTTTTTCGTTTCACCAGCTGCTTTTTTCTCCGCTTTTAAGCAAAATGTGTCATCTCGTAATTTAACCACTCTCCTAATTAGATCAGGTATTTTTGAACAAGAAAAAAGTTCCATCACTTAATTGTTTATAATCAGAATTTATATCAGTGGGTTCTAAGTTTGTAGAAAGGTTTCTAAAATTAAGTATTACTTCCCAAGCGAACTTCTATGCAAAATATAACTGCTCTAAATCTTTCCACTGCTGAACCATTGCTACAAGATCTGGAGCAGAGGTAATCCCACGGGCTTCTTTACGAACAGTGGATCTGATAGTAGCTTTTTCACCAACAGTCAAAGTAGAGCGAGTCTGCCGCCCATCTTGCTTATCTAAGTCTTTATCGCCTGAAGAAAAATTTTCGTCTTCAGAAAGATCATTCTCAGGGGCAGAGGGAAACTTATACCGGGGTGGGGGTCGATCTAATAAGATGGAATCATCCTGAGGTTTATTAAGTATGGGATAGATGGGGCGCCTAATAGGGTACTGGCCAATTACCTCTAGACGACGCTCCCTTTCCTCTTTTTCTTTTATTTCCTTCATCTCTTTATTTTTTAATTTCAATGATTTTTGATATATCGTTTTTCGCTGTTCTTTTTCTGCTATAGCTTCCTCTTTCCTCACTTTCTCCTGCACTTTTCTCCCACATTCGTACACAATCAAACATATCTTGTCGACTTTTTCTCTTGAATAAACACTGCTCTACATATTGAATCTTTTTAAAGCCAAATGACCCATTCACAGGCCATTGTAGCTCAGGATCCTTTTTCGTATATTTGTTCCACAGTGTACTATACATTATGGAAGAAATACTGTATTTGACATACATATGCCTATTAGGTGTCCTCTCTGTGGAAGCCGGCTGACTTCTTTCTAAATCCGTTTTGGTACCACCAAGACAGCAACACAACCTACGGAGTGTGCTGGAAACAGGCATGCTAACAAGTTTTTGTAAAATATTACTTTTCCAAAATATTCAAAAGTGGAGAAAAATCTCCACATTACCTGCCTTTAACTTTTGCAAAAAATAAATCAAACAAACAAAAACAGACTCTTGGCCAAGCAAATCAAGAGTGCCGCTCCAGCGACCTTACCAAGCAAGAGTCTCCAACCTCAAACTGCCAATCTCTTGGTCGACCTAATGGTCACTGCAAAAATAACGCCAAAGGATACCTCAGTTGGGACCGGCCAACACCTGGAGGGTCAAATCGAAAAAAACGGAAAAATCACTTTGGCTGCAAAGACAAGGGTCTCCTCATACAGGATGTCTCCTCAGCAATATTCCACTTTTCCATCAAGACCACTCCTTCGGACGGCCGCGTCCTCGATGAGGCCCCACATGTCGGGCACCAACTGTGGAAATGAGCCTTTTAATGGGCACACCGGTGCAGGGGTCACCCTTCTCTGTCTACGGGTCCGTAGACCAACAAAATAGAGATTTGCACTGAAGCTGGAATTCATTTATTTATTTATTTATTTGTTATTGTTCTTCGACACAGAATACAAAAAAGAAAGATAATAGGCAGCAGAGAATTTTTTTTTTTCAACCATCAATAACATATATGAAAATCAAATAATCCTTGCGTATTAATCCTTTTCCCCTATTCATAAATAAATAAATCATTTTATATACATGCGATCTAAAAACACAAATCAATTTAAATAGTCCAGGCAGGCAAAGGGGGGAAATAAAAACAAGAAATTAGTTTTAAGGAAAAAGACAGTAAAATTCCCCATTGTTTAATTCACCAGTTTATCAATTGGTGCCCATATTCGCAAACCTCTTTCTCTTTTCCTACGTCCCTTTAATTTATAGATTGAAGACTCAATATTGTATACCGCAAGTAAACGTGCCCTCCAATTCGAGAAGGTCGGGGGATCAGCGCTTATCCACTGGGAAGTTATACATAGACAGGCAATGGCCATAGAAATGAATAGTAATTCTGTATCTGATCTTGCCCAACCAAATGTTATATTTTGACTAATACCAGAAATAAGGATAGCTGGATTAATTCGGACTGGGATCCGAAAGATTGCAGATAGAAAAATGTCCAAGTCATATATAAATTATTTTAATTTTGGCCATAAGAAAAACATGTGAACAGCATCTGCTGCAAATAAATTGCACCTGTTACAACTTACGCCCCTTGTGCCACCCCATTTTGATATTTTCGCTGGAGTGTAGTATAAATCAAATATGGACATGAAATGTTGACTCCTTATTCTACCTGTAATCAATATCTGATTTGCTAAGGATATGGAGTCTTCAATATCAACTTCATCCTCCCCTAGCAGTTTAGCCCACTTTTCTGTATGGCACAGTAAATCATCTGAAAAAGACTGAAGCAGGTTAATATATAGCTTCCCCAAACGGTCCCTTTTCTGAATCAGTTCGACCGATGGTATTTTCCTAAAATTGTAAACCGACTGATGGGGTCCGCTTGCCAAAAAACTTTGGATCTAAGAATTTTAAAAAATCAGCCCTGCTTAGCCCATACTCCTCTTGTAGGATTGCAAAAGATTTCATTTGTCCGTTACGATACAGATCTCCCTGTGTATAAATACCCTTCCTACCCCAAATAGATGTAACATGATCCCGAAATATTGGTGGTAAACTGAGTGTGGTCGATAAGGGGGTATATGCATTTAAATTTGGAATCTGTCTCCATACCTTAAACGCTGCCTTCAAGATTTTAAATCTTGTCTTTTTGTAGTAGCTGGGTTCAAAGATTGAAACCAGCAGCCCTTTTGCTTGATCCCCCAATCCGAATTCATAAATAGATGGGCGGCATGCGATTGGTATATTGAATTTGGACCCAACAAGTAAAATAGCCATATGTTGGAGAATTGCAGCCCAGTAATAAAGTAAGAAATTCGGAATGGCTAAGCCCCCCCGTTGTTTGGGGAGAGTCAGCCACTTGGCTGCTCTCCTAGATTGGCGATAGGACCAAAGAAACCTAGAACATACCCTTTCTATTTTAAAAAAAAAAAGAAAAAGGGAACTCAAGCGGTATAGTTCTAAACAAATATAAGAATTTAGGTAAAATCAGCATCTTTAGATCATTACTCCGCCCAATCAGAGATAAGTGTAAATGATCCAACCTCTCCAATTTATTATTGCTAGCTTCAATTAAAGGGCATAAATTCAGACCAGTGATATTTTCTACTTGGGCAGTGATTATGATGCCTAAATAAATGGCCTCAGTCACGACTGGAAAGCCCGGAGGGCATGTCATGCCAGAACATAAAATTAGAGTTTTATCAGAATTTAATTTATACCCAGACAAGATCCCATACTGAGCTGCTAGATCTTTAACAATTGGAAAGGCAGAAGCAACATCGCTCGTAAGGACCGCGATGTCGTCGGCATAAGCCAATGCTCTGTATTTTGCCCCCCGTCTCAATTGCTTTAATGTGAGTGTTAATATCTAACTTCTTTAGGAATGGATCAATATATAGTGCAAAAGGGAGGGGTGAGCAAGGACACCCCAGCCTTGTGCCTCTGTTTATAGTAAATGTTGTTGATTCCTGTCCTGCTATTCTAATTGCGGCTTCAGGGTTTGTATACATCACTTTGACTGCCCGTATGAAATCGATACCCAGGCCCTTCCAGCTTAAAACTGACCAGAGGAACCGCCAGGAGACCCTGTCGAACGCCTTTTCGGCGTCCAAGAGGAGAACTCCCAGCGGTGACCTTGTGGCTTGAGCCCAATCAAGAAGGGCAATCACCCGGCAGACATGATCCGTCGTGTCCCTTCCTGGGATGAAGCCATGTTGAAATTGGGAAACCAGGGGAGTTATAATTTTTTCTAGCCTTATTGCCAGTAATTTCAAATATATTTTACTGTCACTGTTAATAAGCGTTATTGGCCTATAAGAAGCAGGACTTAGCTCAGGTTTACCCTTTTTTTTTAAAGACAATAATGGTGGTCATTCGCCAAGAATCAGGAATCTGATGGTTGTTGCGTGCATGTTCAAGTAGATATGTCACATCATGTTTGAGCTCTTGTCGGAATACACGATAAAATTCCAACGGGATGCCGTCAGGGCCAACTGCTTTCCCTGGAGCTAGGGATGTCAAAGCCAGCTCGATTTCCTCCCATGTAAATTGAGTTCTCAGAGCTTCCTTTTGAACCTGAGACACCTTCACCGTTTCTATCTCATTTAAAAACTCTTCGAAAGTGGCATTCTCTATTACGGCAGGGTCCTGTGAATACAGTTGTTTATAGAATTTTTGAAATACCCTTAGGATTCCTGTTGGAGTCGCTTGAGTATGTCCTTCATGATCGTTAATTTTAAGAATCCGGGTGGCGACCTCCTGTTGTTGAGTTCGTTTGGCTAAAACTCTACCGGTGTTTTCACCCAGCTCGTATGCCTCTGCCTTCTGTTGAGTGTATCTAGCTGCAATCTCCGTACAGATATGCTCATGGATTTTATTCTTTAATCTAGCAATATGTTGCTGGCACTCCTCTATGCTTGTCCCCGGCAAGATCTTATTTATTAAATTGCATTCTTCTTTCCTTAATAGTTCCACCCAATTTTGGATCTCCCTCTGTATCTTTTTTTGGCGTGCTATAGCGAAACTCAAGGTTTCCCCTCTAACAGCTGCCTTAAAAGTATCCCATACTACGCAGGTTGATGCTGTATTTCGATTAATAGAAAAAAACTCAGTTATCCAAGTGGCCATGTGAGAACAATATGCCTTATCCAACAGGAGTTTTCTTTCAAACGTCCATGGCCGCTGTACCTTACCAACCCCTTGCATAGTAATCTCTATTATCAATGGATTGTGATGGGCATGGCTGGCAGCCAAGCATGGCGGTCGTCTTTTAGACGAGCTCCGGACCTGGGCAAATAATATCCTGATTTGTACCCGCTAATCGTCGCTGGGCAGCCTCCTAATAGAGCGGGAAAGGCTGCGGTGGTGAGCAGAGAGACTCGGTGCAGCCGGCGTGCCGGAAGGGCCGGTGGGATCGGTGGCGGTCTTGTCCCTGGAGGCCGGGCGGAGAACGGGGCAGCCGGGAGCGGAGAGCTGGGTCGCGGCACCGGCCTGTGCCTGGAGGGGCTGCCGCACTTCACTGTGATTGGCGCGAGACCGCGTAGCCCCGAGCGGCTATAAATACGGGAGAAATCCGAAAAGAGCGGAGGCGGTGGACACCGCGATCCGGGAACTGCGCAAGAGGCGGAAACAGGCAAGCGGGACCGGCAACTACGCAAGACCGGGGATGCGGACGGCCTGCTGCCTCGCGGTGCAGACGGGGAACAAAGTGGCACCCTGCTGAGACACGGCCAGACGGGACACGCGCTTTGCCGGGTGAGTGTGGAAAGCGCCGGCCCGATGGCGGTGTGCTGAGAGCGAACCGGCATAGCAGGAACGTAATGGGCAATGCTCTACAAATGGCGGCGCATGAGGCTCTGGCATGGAAGGGAGAGAATCTGTGAAACCACTAAGGGCAGAAGAGCATAGCCATGGCCTGTGGCGGTGAGGAGGACAGCAAAAATCACCTGGGCAGATTCCTGGCTGCAATGCGACGACACCGCAACAAAGTCGACGCGAAGAGATCGTAAGAGAGCGACGTGGCACAGACTGGTAAGAGGCTGTCTGACGAGAGGCCCACCGTGTGTTCTGGGCGACAGCTCCTTTCTCGGCGACCACGGTGAATGCAATGCGAGGCCGGTGAACTGGTACTTTGAGTGGACCGCCGCGAGGATTCAAGCGCCCACCACCGCCAGGTGGCACAGAACGACCGCATTGGGGCCCCGCTCAGCCGAGGGGGCGACGGAATCATGCGCAGGAGATACGCGAGAGTGGGGGACAAGTGTACGCAACCGGCCTGAAAGACGGGACGGGTGCCGGACCCATATGGCAGCGGCAATACTGTAGCGGACACGCTGTGTAGGACGATATGGAGTGTGCCAGTGCCGCAGTAGAAGCACGCCGAAACGCGGGAACGCAGACATTTAAGTTACCTGTTGCTGAATCGGCCTACAGGATGGGGCGCAAGGGAGTGCGGCAGCACGACCAGGGCGGCCAGGACTATGTCCCGGATACGGCGGATTCTACTGGTAATAAGACCGGACCCGAGTGTGCGGCATCGTCTGCGATGTATGCCCCCGTGGATAAACTAGATCTCATTCTGCAAGAAGTACGTGACTCCAGAAAGGCGATACAGCTACAAATAGGCACACTGTCTACTGGCCTTGGCTTGCTCCGGGCGGACCACACTAAATTGGCAGACAAGGTGAAGACACACACTGTGACGCTGGAAGATGTCGTTCCACGACAAGCTCAGGTTGAAACTAAGGTTACGCAGCTGCAAGAACAAGTAGCCACCCTGTTGGATCGAGTGGAGGATGCCGAGGGAAGGGCCCGGAGGAACAACATACGAGTCATTGGCTTGCCGGACAAAAGGGAAGGGAACGACGCGCCAATATATATGGAACAGTGGTTCCGGGATCATGTCACCAACGAAGGACTCTCCACGCAATATTGTATAGAGCGCACGCACAGGATACCCATGGGGCGCCCAAAACCGGGGGCTCCACCTCGACCGCTAATAGTAAAATTGTTGAACTTTCGGGACAGGGACCTTTTATTGCAGAAAGCCCGCGAATCAACCCCGATAACTTTTGAAAACACGAAGGTCCCCCTATACCCGGACTACACAATGTTGGTTCAGAGGCAGCGCTCCTCCTTCCTGGCAGTCAAGAAAAAGCTTAGAGAATTGGGTCTGAAATATGCCTTGCTATTCCCGGCGATGTTAAAAATCCTGCATGAACAAAAATCCTACTTTTTTGAAAGCCCAGGATACGTAGAAGACTGGTTGGAAGTGATGGAACTAACGAGCGCTGCACCGACCGGCTCACAGATCTCAGCGAAAAGCGGGAACAGCACGGCGACCTCACCTGGAAAAAAACGGCGAAGAGTTGATAGAACTCCTGCGAGGCAGTACATCACGAAACAGCAGATGGAACAGACTAAAGCAAAGGCGCTGGTGGCCGCGGCCGCCCTCACGAGCAGTCCGGAGGCAGCGACTCGGCCCTCCTCGGAGGGGGAGGCCACGCACGAGTCGGACTCTGAAAGCAGCGTCGCGCTGTTCCCATCTGGGACCCCGCAAGTCATCAAAGACTTATATGGATGATTGCACCCGCAAGTATATATATTTTTTTTTGGTAACTGTAGAACGGTTTCTGTAACGTGCCCGCGATATTGGCGGGTCTATTCACAGTATCCTATGTCAAGTTAGCCCAGGTTCCGTAGTAAGCTTAACAATATTACTGTACGGGAGTACGCCACATGTGTACACTAGCGATAACCCCCACATGGCAAAGGCGCTATGCATGACCACTGAGTTTTTTTTCTTGTTTCAGTTAAGTTGTACGGTCCGGTATAGTTGGGCGATCAGACCGAGTATTGGGTTGCTAGGGGGGTGGTACGGTCTCACAGTACTGGGAAAATTGGGTGGGCTATTGCACCCGAGAGTTGCGTTAATCTTCCCGCAGACACAAAGGTATAGAAATGACATCGCAAGGTAATTACACTATAATAACGTGGAACATACGGGGCATGGGAACAGTGCAGAAGAGGCATAGGATATATGCGCAGCTACAACGCCGCAAAGCACAAATAGTATATCTGCAAGAATCCCACATGACGGATAGCGAAGCGGTAAAGCTACGCAAAAAATGGAGGGGACAAATCTTCTCCACCTCCTACTCCAGCGACGCCAGGGGAACCACAATATGGGTGAGGCATGGAGTACCATTTCAAGCTACGGAGCAAAGAGTGGATAAGCTCGGCAGATACATATTTGTGAAAGGCACGCTAGACGGTCACTCAGTAGTGCTTGGCACGGTGTATGCTCCGAATATGGAACAAGACAAATACTGGGATGTGGTGAGCGGGGCGCTGGCGGGCTGGGAATCACAGCCCTGGATACTGGGAGGGGACTGTAATGCGGTGATGGATGTGGCACTGGATAGGTCGCACCTGCTGCTACATGGAGCAGGTGTGTTTAGGCAATCTGAGGCGCTGAACAGATGGGCAAGGGGCTGGGAACTATGCGATGTATGGAGAATGAGACACCCCACACACCGAGAATACTCCTATTACTCCGCAGTGCATGACCTGCACACAAGAATAGACAGGATATACTGCTCCACCAGAATAGCAATGCAGACGCTTCACGCCACATACTTATCAAAAGCTTTCTCAGACCATAACCCACTAGAGATCACTGTAGCCTGGGGGGGGGGGGGTACCCACGCCAGTCCCCACATGGCGGCTATGGCCACAGATGCTAGAAGACCAGGTGTTCCGCAGTGACCTTTCTGGGATCATTGACAACTACTTTGCAATCAACAGCAATACGGCGTCAAGCAGATTGATAGAGTGGGATGCTTTTAAAACAGTGATAAGGGGGAAAGCAATCAGTGCGACAGTGGGTGTCAGGCAGGAAATACATAAGAAACTAAAGGAGATAGAAGATGAAATGGGACAGCTAGAGCAGGAAGCAGTCACGCGCGCCGACCGTAAGGGCCCGCTGCAGGAAGCGAGAATAAAACACGCAGAAACATTAGAGACACTGCGGGTCATTGACTACCAGGCATACACGAAGAGAGCCCATGCGGAAGCGGACAGGTCTGGTGCATTGCTTGCCAAGTTGATCCGGGATGCTCCCCCTACGGTGGTTATACACGAGATAGTGACATTAGAAGGAGAAAAGGTACATACCCAAGCAGACATTAATGGAGCTTTGTGCCATTATTATGCCACATTATACAGCGCCACCGATTGCGACCTGGAGTCCCACACAACAGACTTCCTTTCTAATCTGACATACCCAAGGCTCACAGCGGAGGCGCAGAAAGGCCTCACCGGGCCCATCACACAAGCTGAGATACGGACCGCTATAAGGAGCCTCCCACGAAACAAAACCCCTGGCATGGACGGGCTCCCAATAGAGACGGCAGGACAGGGGGGCAGATACTGCCTATGATACTTTAGAAACGCACGACAATCCCTGCGAAGTTAACATGCACTATGTCATAATTCTGTGATTGAAATAATTGGATTGATGTAACTGCGACATAATATCAAGTATGTTGTTATAAATGGAATATGTGCTGATACTTAGAACCTATGTAACAGGAAAGATAAAAATGCAATAAAGATATTTAAAAAAAAAAATAAAAAAAAATGGACGGGCTCCCAATAGAATTTTATAGTACCTATGCAGATTTCCTAGTCCCTCACCTGGAAATGTTGTATAAAACTGTGTGGAAGGAGGGAGCCATACCACCCACAACAGCGCAAGCGTTAGTTATATCACTCCCGAAGGCGGGAAGGGACTCTACGGATATGGCAAACTACCGGCCGCTGTCCCTATTAAACTCAGAATACAAGATCTTAAGCAAAGTGCTGGCTAATAGGTTGCTGCCCTCCCTGCCCAAGCTCATACATATTGATCAAACCGGGTTTTTACCATTATGCAGCATGTCCTTGAATATTAGGAAATTGCATCATCTGATGCCGGAAACCCCAAGCCAATACCCACATGCGGGATGTCTCTCGCTTGACCTCAAACAAGCTTTTGACTCCATTAATTGGGAATACATGTTCCAAGCCCTGGGGAAGTTTGGGATACCGGAGGGATACATTGCGTGGCTACGTTTACTATATAAGGCCCCTGTTGCCAGAGCCCGCACGGGTAATCACATCTCAAAAGAATACACGATACATAAAGGGACTAGGCAGGGTTGCCCTCTGTCGCCTCTTATATTCATACTGGCTTTGGAACCACTGGCCATAACTCTGCGGAAAGAATTCCTGACACGTGGCATATTACTGGGACACACACAGCACCTTTTTTCGGCATACGCAGACGACATTCTTCTATACCTGCACGACCTCAACATGCCTCCAACTGCAATACACGACACGTTCCGTCGCTTCGCCACGGTTTCAGGATTAGCCATTAACATAGGGAAATCAGATTGTATGATGCCGGGGACAAGGCGGGAAAGTTGATTGCGTGGCTGGATAAGAAGGAAAGAGTGAATCGTGTGGTCCCGGAGCTGCGTGTCTCGGATGGAGTGTGTGTGACTGAGCCTGGTGAGATTGTGGAATGTTTCGCTGACCACCTCCGGGCCGTGTACTCCCCGGTGACTGATAGGGATGAAGAAGACTCTTGCCTTCTGCTGAGGGATATTGCTTTGCCCGGCCTGTCCGTCGAAGACCGTGAGCAGCTGGACGCCTCCTTGTCTGTAGATGAAATTGCAACTGCGATTCGGTCCCTTCGTTCGGGCAAGGCGATGGGTCCCAACGGGCTGCCTATTGAATTATATAAGTTGCGCCCGGATAAACTCGCGCCCTTCCTCCGTCGTATGTTTCAGGAGTCCCTTGAGGCAGGCTCCCTTCCTGACGACCAGCGTCTGGCTACGATAGTCGTGATCCCCAAGGACGGTAAGCCACGAGACCGCTGTGCCTCCTACAGGCCTATTTCACTGCTAAATGCAGAGCCTAAAATCCTGGCTAAAGTCCTTGCCAATCGTTTGTTGAGCGTCATCTGCGATTTGATTCATCCTGATCAATGCGGCTTCATCCCTCACCGTAACACCGCTCTTAACTTGCGGCGTCTTCACGGCGCCCTCGCCAGGGCGGAGTACCTCTCCGAACCAGCCGTGCTGGTTTCTTTAGACGCCACGATGGCCTTTGACACCATCGAGTGGCCATTCCTCTGGGCTGTCTTGACCAAATTCGGCTTTGGGGAGGGATTTCTTGGCTGGGTGAAGCTTCTTTACACGGGACCCATGGCTCAGGTGGTGGTTAATGGGCGGGTCTCTCGGCCCTTCGCTCTCGGTAGGGGTACGAGGCAGGGGTGCCCGTTGTCCCCTCTGCTCTTTGCTCTTGCCTTGGAGCCGCTCGCTGCTTGGCTCCGCTGGGAGCCCTCGATCAGAGGGATCCGGTGGGCCCCGGGCTTCGAGGATCGGGTCTCGTTGTATGCGGACGATATTCTCCTGTATCTCACCTCGCCGCGGCAGTCGCTTGATGTTCTCTTTGATGTTCTGACTTCCTTTGGGAGAAATTCGGGTCTGACGATCAACTGGTCTAAAGCCTGTGTCTATCCTATCTCCGGTGACCCTCCTCTCTTGCCGCCTCGGCTTCCGATCCAATTATCTCTGTCCGGCTTTAAATACTTGGGAATATACGTCTCGATGGACCCGGTGGCTCGCTATGAGCAGAATCTCCTGCTTCCACTTCGGCGTTTGAGGGAGGACACGGCTCGGTGGTGTAGGCTGCCCTTGTCCCCGCTGGGTCGGGCAGCACTGTTTAAAATGATGTCCCTTCCCAGATTCCTCTATGCACTTCAGAACTCCTTCGATGTCATTCCTGTGTCCTACTTTCGGGAGGTGGAGAGCCTGCAGAGGAGACTGGTGTGGGACGGGCGGGCGCGTATCGCTCTGGCAAAGCTTACTCTCCCCTGGTACAACGGGGGCATCGCGCTTCCCGACATTCGCAGGTATTATTGGGCCTCACAGCTATCGGCCATTAACCATGCCACGTATGCGCCTGGCTTGAATCCGGCGTATGAGATGGATAAATTCCTGCCTCCCGGCGGAAACTATAACAGGGCACTTTACTCCAGCTCGGCTGGACGGACCCTCACGGGCCCTACTAAGATTGCGGTACGGATCTGGAAGGCGGCCAATGTAGCCATGGGCTGGAGTGAGCGTTTAACGTGTGCTACTCCTCTGTTTGCCTCCGACCGCCTGGGAAGCCTCTGGACAACGAAGGGGTTTGAACGTTGGGACACGATTGGTATTAGTAGAGTGGGAGACTTATGGATTAAGGGTGCGGTTAAAACATTTGCGGCGCTCCAGAGCGAATACGAACTTACGGAAAGGGAGTTCTTCCGCTACGCCCAGATTCGGCATGCCCTGCTCTCTGTTTTTGGGGAGGGGACCAAGATCCCGGCTTCTTCGCCCCTCGAGGACCGCATACTCGATGGTCATGTCCCCGACAGTACTATCTCTTTAATTTATAAAAAACTTATCAATAGTCGGGCTGACCTCTTGGTGCGCCTCCGGGAGGCGTGGACGGGGGATGGGGTGGAACTGGACGACGAGGACTGGCAGTCCGCACTGTCGTCCCCCAAGGAAGTGGCCATTCCAGCCCGTCTACGCCTGGTCCAGCTTAAGATTCTCCACCGGGTGTATGTGACGGGTCCCCGTTTGGTCTCGATAGGATTTTCTGAAGACGGGCTCTGTAAGCGGGGATGTGGACTCAGTGCCACCTTTCTCCATATCCTTTGGGAGTGTCGCGAGGTGGCGGAATACTGGCGCCGGGTTCATGTGGTCATGGGACAAGTCACCGGGGTTGCGCTGCTGCCGGAGGTGTGTCGCTGTGTCCTGAATGTGTGGGAGCCCAATGATTATAACGCGGCTCAGACTCGGTGGGCGGCCCTGGGGAACATGATTGCCAAGAGAGACATAGCGCAGCTTTGGGGTTCCCAGCGGCCTCCCACCGTGTCCGTATGGAAGGAGAACATGGACTGGTGCATGTTCAGGGAGAAGACTGTGTATGTGGCTCGTGGTAAACCGGGGGCATGGAGTAGAATCTGGGGGCAATGGAACGCGTATCGTGGGGGTATCTGTATTCCCCCCCTAGTGGACACCGATATTGCTTTGTCCCCCTGACCCTTGATGGTTCCTTGCGACTTTGGAATAACCGAATATAGACGTTCCTCTCCCGTGACCCCCCCCCCCGACCTATCAGTACTCCTTCCTCTTGATAGCTATTTGAAGGTCTGAAGTAGAATCCCCCGGATGTAGCCTGACCCACATTTTTTGCCCTTATGCCTCGCCTTTTGTTTTTATTTGTTATTTATGTTAAACCTATGTATCCTGCTTCCCTAGGACTATCCGGAGCCATGTACGGGGCTGGACCCCGGGAGTCGACTACTGCCTTAACATCTGTATGATCCTTTCTGAATCTAGCGGCCGGCCCTGGTGGTTGTAGGCCCATGTTTGTAATTGATTTATTGTTCAATAAAATTTTCAAAAAAAAAAAAAAAAAAAAAAACATAGGGAAATCACACGCCTTCTTTTTTACAGAGCATGCAGGGACTGATCACATGGCCTTTGGAGACACGCATTTAGAAGTAGCCCCGGACACCTTTAAATATCTAGGTATACAAATATACAGGACACATGCAAATATGCTAGATGGTAACCTACACAAAGCAATTCGCGCCCTGCGTTCCAGCGTTGTGTTCGGGACGGCACTGCCATTGTCTGTGATGTGAAGGGTGGCCCTTGCAAAAATGGTGGCCCTACGAAACTTTTATATTATTTTGCTAACTTACCATTAATGGTACCGCACACCACATTCAAATTATTGAACACGATGCTCATTGACTTAGTCTGGGGTAGTGGCAGACGCCGCATCAGCCTTAAAAAGCTGCAAGTAGGTACATGTGTGGGAGGACTGGGAATCCCAGATCTGCGAGCCTATTGCTACGCTTGTCAATTGCAGTGGCTATCTTACTGGACGGCGGGCCGCAACTTGCAGGAAATTGGGTACACAGAGGCAGACATAGATAACGGTAAACTACATGCACTGCTGCTGCCAGACGGTAGACCCTCGAGAGACCACCCCCCCGCTATTGACCACGGCGCTTCGATGCTGGAAGGCGGCGCTGCAATATACACAACCGGCCAAGGCATACGCAGGTAACATCCCTTTAGTGGGGATCCCCCTGACGAGTGGTAGACTTACGAAGCGCAAATTAATGCCATGGTCAAATGCGGGGATCACCACGACGAGGACTGCGGTGGACCTGCCTGCCGAGGCGGCGCCGAGGAGACGGCGTCCGCCGAAACCGGAAGTCACCGAGCCAGTGAACGTCGCGTCAAGACTGCCGGCGTTGTGACTTTGGCGGGGGGTGCCCCTCAGGTGCGGAGAACTGCGGCTGGCGTTGCCTGTGCTCCCCCCCCCCCTGTTGGCGAAACTTGTGGAGCCCACGGAGCTCTATCGACTCTGCGAGGTCTGGAGCCTATCTGATTGCCTGGACATCCGGCGGGTCGCGCCCTGGGCAGTAGTGGAGAGGACCTCCGTCCCCCCCCCCTCCAGCGGACGGACGACATGGCAGAGTGCTCACTGCGGCGCTGGAACCGGGGAGGAGATACTCGGCCCGTCTCCCCCCCCCCCCTCCTGAAGGACTGGGATTGAGTGCTGCTGCCAGGGGACCGGCTGTGAGGGGTGATCGAGGCTGATCGACATAAGGTGAGGGGGGGGCGCACGGCAGTGGAGCCAGGAGACTGATCGGTGCCTGACCTGTTGGTCTGAATGTCTGCTGGTGGGGAACTTCGGATGTCGGCGCAGCGCCTGGGCCGGGGGGGGACTTGCGCTTTGAGAAGCGCCAACTCTACTCTGGAGAACCCATATAAGCTTTTGAGATCCTGGGGACTGCATATAAGTGGTGAGGCCCTGGTTTCTGTGACATTGGCCCATAAGCTCGGCCAGGCCCTTCTCACCCGCTTATTATAGCAAGACGCCATCGGGTGGCAATTCACACTCGCACCGTGGGCTGGGTGGCATAGGTCCACTGCATCTCCCGATTGCCATCCCTCGTTTTGCCCCCCTGCTATCTGCACAAACTGCGTTCTACCACAAGCTATACGAAGGGGCCCATCATGTCTAACGTGAAGGGAGCAAGAGCGTCCCAACAAAGTAAGCTCGACCGCTACCCTTGCATGAAGGCAGACCCGCCAGACAAGAAAACACTGGGCGACATGCCCCGCGGCGGGGCGGAGCAGGACTCCCCGGAACCCACCATGAAAGATCTCCTGGCAGCCATAACCGGAGTTAGAGCATCTATTGATACCCTCACCTCAGAGATGTCATTGATACGAGCGGATCTCGCTAATTACCGGGAAAGAGTTAAAAAACTTGAGACCACCACGACGGATCTCTCTAGTGATGTCTCTCAAGTGCAGGCTGAGGTAACAGAGCTACAGGCCTTTCGACAAGCCACTGAAGATAAGCTCGATGACAACGAAGGACGGCTGCGACGCAACAACATACGCGTCCTGGGGGTGCCGGAAAAAATGGAGGGCCCTACAGTAGACCTCTTTATTGAGGACCTTATCGTTACTAAACTACAGCCCAAAGGCCTTTCCAAACTATTTGTGGTTGAAAGGGCGCACAGAGTTCCGGGGGGTCGCCCACGGCCGGGAGCCCCACCTCGCCCGATATTGGCCCGATTGTTGAACTACCGAGATAGGGACGCTATCCTCCAAACCGCCAGGGTGGCCTCCCCGATACGGCTTGAGAATGCAGTCATATCAATTTTCCCTGACTTCACTCGAGCGGTGCAGATACGTACACGCTCGTTTCAAGAGATTAAGAAGCAACTGCGAGAGAGAGAACTGAAATACGCCATGGTGTTTCCTGCGCGACTGCGGGTGGAAGCGGATGGGAAAACCCAATTTTTTGACTCTCCAGAAGCCGCGTCGGACTGGCTCGAGGGGCCCCTCGGAAACCTGGCCCATCCTGTTGCTAACTGGGACATGATACCGCCACCGCAACACCTTAACTGACTATGATGCAGCTGGTTTCCGTGGTCAGCATGTGTTTGCTGGGGGATTCTTCAGGCCTGCTGGCCCTGCACTGCGCAAGTCCTTATTGTTCTGACTGTTGATGCGCCATTGGGCCTCCGTGCGTGCTGCTTCAGGGGACTTGCCGCACTGGGAGGGGGGGACGACGGAGTACTAAGGTCTCCCCCCTCGTTCTTTCTTTAGCTAATTTACTTTGTTTTTTCTCATGGGTGACAGGCACTCTGCATTTTATGTTCAGCTGGGTAGTTTGAAGCCCAGAGTGCAGGGAAGCAGGGAGGGGGGGTGTTGGGAGGGATGGTTCGCTAATGTTATGTTTTCTATGTATGTTTTCGGTGGCATAGTTCCTGACTGTATAATGAAGATGCATACTCTATCGACATGCAAATGGTTACGCAGCGAAATAGAGAAGCCAAGATATTAAGTTGGAATGTCAATGGGTTGGGAGACAAAATTAAAAGAGGTGTAGTGTCCCAGTATATAAAACGACACTCCCTGATGTAGTCCTGCTTCAGGAAACACATTTAATTGGCAATAAATGTGGAGCAATGGCTAGGTGGGGATATTCAATGGTTGCACATGCAGGCTTCACATCCAATTCGCGAGGGGTGGGCATTCTCACGAAAAAATCATTCCCATTGTCGGTGGAGTCTACGTATATAGACGACCGGGGCCGATATGTCGCTGCCACGGGCACATGGGAGGGTTATACCATAACCTTGCTCTCGGTGTATGCGCCCCCGGGATTGCAGTTTACTACCTTTAATGACCTTAGTGCTTTATTGCTTAAACTGCCGGAGGGGCTCCTCTTAATCGGTGGGGACTTCAATTCCGTTATATCGGGGGAGTTGGATAGACACCCGCCCCGAGTGCTGCCGCCGGCGGCGCAGTCATTTCCTAGCTTGGGCTTAGTGGACATATGGAGAACATACCACTTAGACAAAAAACAACACACGTTCTACTCTAATGCGCACCATAGCCTTTCCCGCCTGGATTATATACTTGCCCCTGCCTCCCAAGTCACTAACTTTCATGAGATCAGACATCTCGCTAGGGGAATATCGGACCATTCCCCTCTGTGGGTTCACGTGGTACTGGACTACAAACAAGTAGGGCGTATCGCCCCCATAAATCCCTGGCATCTTAAAAACCCCAAAATACGCAAAGACCTCATAAAATCTATCGATAACTACTTTACGGACAATGACCACACAGTTGGCTCCCCTCAGACACTTTGGGAAGCCTTCAAAACAGTGATACGGGGCCAGGCCCTGTCCCTCATAGCGGGAGCCAAAAAAGAAAGACTGAAGGACATATCTGACGCTGAACAGGATATCTAACAACTTGAGCAGGACGCTAGCTCGAACCCTACACCCGAAGCACAGCATGCACTCCGACTCCGCCAGGACGAGTATAGGGCGCTGGTTACTGACCGCGCTAGACTCATGGCTCAGGAAAGACTAGGCCGCATATACGATTTAGGAGATAAAACAGGGAAATTGATTGCCTGGCTGGACCGGAGGGAGCGCGCCAGCCGATTGGTGCCTGAACTCAGGGGGGCGGGGGGTGACCCTATAAGGGATCCTCAAGAGATAGCTAACCAGTTTGCAACCCACTATCACACGTTGTACAACTCTGTCGCCCCGCACACAACCACAGACTCCCTCCACCTATTGGAGGATATCTCCCTTCCTACCCTTCCGGAGGCAGATCGTAAATTCCTAGATAGCCCTCTCTCCACGGAGGAAATCGCATTGGCAATACGAGCACTGCGCCCGGGCAAGGCTCTCGGCCCGAATGGCATCCCCATCGAGCTTTACAAGCTTCGCCCAGATAAATTGAGCCACTACTTGAAATCCATGTACTCCGCTAGTCTAGAGGAGGGGGTGTTGCCCTTCGATCAACGTCTAACGACCCTAGTTACCATCCATAAAGAAGGTAAGCCCAAGACTGACTGCTCCTCATATCGGCCCATCTCTTTACTCAACGCTGAGCCTAAAATCCTAGCTAAAGTTCTAGCCAACAGGCTGGTGAAGGTTATAGGGGATCTTGTACACCCTGACCAATCAGGATTCATGCCTAGGCGAAACACTGCAATGAACCTCCGTAGAGTCCATGGGGTGTTGGGTAGGGCCTCTACTATACGAGAGGACGCGATCATAGTGTCGTTAGATGCCACTATGGCGTTCGACACCATTGAATGGCCCTATCTTTTTGCGGTACTAACAAAAATGGGACTAGGCCCGGTCTTTGTCAGCTGGATAAAGCTCCTTTACACCACACCGCTGGCGCAGGTGGTAGTGAACAACAAAAAATACAACGCTTTTACACTTGGTCGTTGCACCCGACAGGGTTGCCCCCTATCTCCGCTGTTGTTCGCTCTGGCCCTCGAGCCACTGGCAGCTTTGGATCCGTAAAGATGTTAGCATTCGAGGGTTGCGGTGGTCAGCAGGCTGGGATGATCGCATCTCCTTATATGCCGACGACATACTTCTTTACCTTGCCTCTCCCAATCGGTCGCTGATTGTGGTGTTCGACATCCTAGAAGTTTTCGGGTGATATTCTGGGTTCCGAGTTAACTGGCAGAAATCGCTAATATACGTCTTGTGTGGGATGCCTCCGCGGCTCCCTCGAAATTGCCCGATCTCAATTGCTACTGAGGGATTTAAATACCTTGGTATATTTGTCTCTCTTGACCCAACACTTAGGCATGAACGCAACCTGGGCCCGCCCATGCAACGACTTAAAAGTGATATCATACATTGGAAGTCGCTGCCTGTCTCATTACTAGGCAGGGCTGCCCTGTTTAAAATGATGTCTTTGCCCCGTTTCCTGTATGCATTGCAAAATGCTGCGGACCCGGTCCCCAACTCGTATTTTAAAGAGATAGAAGGTCTTCAGAGAGATCTCCTATGGTGTGGAGAGCCCCGCATTGCCTTGCCAAAACTTACACTCAGTTGGTATGACGGTGGAATTGGGCTACCTGATATCAGAAAATATTACTGGGCTGCTCACCTCACAGACATAAACCACGGCATCTATGGCCCCCCTGACGCTCCAGGGTTCCGGATGGTCCGCTGGCTCCTCCCAAATGGGACCTACGTCCGAGCTCTGTACTCCAAGCCTGCGAAATACACGCTCACAGGGCCCACCAAACACACGGTAAAAATCTGGCACGCTGCGACGCAGTCATTAGGCTGGTGCAATAAACTAACACTCGCCACCCCGCTTTGGGACTCACAGGCCTTAGGTTACCTGGGAAACACCAAAGGTTTTAGCAAATGGGACTTGATCGGCATTACCAAGATTGGAGATCTGTGGGGTGCGGAGGGAAGGAAATCGTTCAGCGACCTTAAGAGCCAATACTCATTAGCAGAGTCTGAGTTTTTTAGGTATCTTCAAGTTCGGCACGCACTGCAATCTGCAATCACTAGTGACGCCCCCTTACTGGACAGCTCCCCATTAGAGGACAGACTTTTGGACGGGCACATGCCTGAGCGGGCTATCTCCCTGACTTATAGGAAGCTTATCAACAACATGACCGACCCCCTGGCCTTGTTGCGAGAGAAATGGACGGAGGACGGTATTGAGCTGGACGATGAGGGATGGCAGGAGGCGGTCTCGTCCCCTAAAACGGTCGCAATATCAGCAAGGCTCCGGCTGGTGCAATTGAAAATACTGCACAGGATATACATAACGGGGCCCCAGCTGGTACATATGGGGGGCCAGGCAGATGGGAACTGTAGGAGGGGATGCCCACAGCCGGGCATTTTTATGCACATTTTATGGCACTGCAGACTGATCCAGGACTACTGGCGTAAGATACACGAAATAATGAGTGCCACGCTAGAAATTGAGATCCAGCCAGAAGCCCCCAGATGCCTTCTTAATATTTGGGAACCAACTGACCTTAATAATTATGCCATGCAATGGGTCACACTCGGATGCATGGTGGCCAAAAGAAATATTGCGCAGCTCTGGGGGGCCTCACATGCACCCACAAGTGCGGACTGGGGAAAGGACTTAGATTGGTGGATGTCTGTATACATTGCTCATGGCTGCCCTCATAAATGGTCCAACATATGGGCCCCCTGGAACGCATACCGTGGTAATATCTGTTCCCCCCCCCCCCCCTAATTGTTGGAAGCAGATGTCTCCCTCACTGTGTAATTCCTACTGTATGAAATCAATGTATTCTGACGAATCTTTGTTTTGCTGCCAATTTTGCTATGATTCTGTGATACTATGCCATGTTGTCGAATCAGTTTTAATAAAAAGATTTACAAAAAAAAAATGCGATAATTACATTTTCAGAACCCCCAAGGTCTCTCCTAGGGGGCCCAGGGGTGGAGGGCATGTAATTATAGGGAGGGCCCTTATAAAAGATGGTTTGTATGCCCTGGGAATAGAGAAATTGCACATTTCTCTTCCCCCCATTCTAGTGTAGTGCCTTCCATAATCGACTTTGGTGCTATGAGCACTGTGGGTTGCGGATCTGCAATATTTTAGTATATTCAGAACCTGCAAGATCTCTCCTAGGTGTCCCAGGGGTGGTGGTGGGGAGTTGTTCATGTAACTATAAGCAGGGTCCTTATGCCCTGGTGTTAGAGAAATTGCAAATTTCATTTTCTCCATAGTAGACCCCGAGCCACATAGGATAACATTGCAATAGTTTATAAATGCATAGATATTGATAGGAATTCAATAAATATCATTCAAGGACTTATGAGAATGGTAATGACAATATGTTATTGCTGAACTTATCCTAAAATATACAGAAAAGAAGTTATAAGACTTTCTCGTCTGTAAGGCAAAATTCAGCCTTCGGGTGGTCGTCCCTGATTGGTCAGAGTTGACAGGATTAGCCAGGCTGCTTTGATGAAGTGATGAGTGGCTCACCTAGGGAGAGACTATCTGCTGGAGAGGGCTGTTCTACACAGGAATAGCAGAGGAGAGCGGTCATAAAGCATGAAGCTTCAAAAGCGGAATAGAACAGGCAGGGAATGCAAGACCCATCTACCCCCATCCTCTCTGAGCCGGGCAGATGGGAGGCTTAAGGAAGGAATCTGCAGATATTGGGGGGATGGGAGTTATGGAAATGATCCAGACAGGAGGTTGGTTTAGCTAGTTATTGCTCCTCTGCTGAGATTTCAGCCATAATTAATTTTGAAGGAATAGTGCTTTCTGGGAGGAGAATATGCCACACTTTGGAGGAAGTGGTCATGCTCTGGGGTGTTACCTCGCACCTCATTGGACAGGAGGCCTCTCCTGCGTGACCCCAGACAACACTGAATAAATATGTGGGATGAGCAGAGCCTACAGCCCTGTGGAGGTGCCTTGCTTCAAAAGGACTAAAGAGTGGACTCCCTGCAAGCTACAGGTTGACAGAGCTCAGCTTGAACATCATCACCAAGATCCCACTGCCTGGAGTGTGCCCACTGAATTTGTAAGAGTTTTGTCCAGGTGCATTGTGGGAATTACGGTACCAAACTTTCAAGGACCATCTTGGAACTTCCAGACCATAGGACTGTGTCTTTGACACTTTGGACCCTTCAGAGGAACTTCAGGAAGAAGTTCCAGAAGTTTGGAGAAGTTTGGAGCAACTTTGGAAAAAAACTCTATAAGGTGACTGACTCAACCGCGAGAGCCAAGCCGGCCACCTTCAACTGCAACCTGGCCCGGATTCCAGGTTTGTCCCGCTGAAGAGGTCTGAAGGTCTGACTTCCAGAGTTTGACTGGAAGCTCAAGTGGCGAACCCTCACTGAATCCAAACTGGTGAAGAGCATTGAGGGACCCTGGGGGAAAAAGTTCCAGAAAGGTTTCTAAGTCCAAAGGTAACATTTTGACCAGGGCCTCCTGCTCAGTGTATCCGTGCAGGGCTCCATCGCGATTGGCCTGAAAGTTTGAAACTTTGTCCTGGTCAAGTGCGACAATATGTCCCAGAGTGGGGCTATAGGTTTCTATGTGCCATAAACTGTTTAATCTTTAAAAAATCATATTTCCGGTTCGTTCCCTACCTTGGATTTTTGTTGTTTTGGTGTCAGTTTACACATAAAAATATTTCCCATTTTTATAAATTGGTGTTGGATTTTTATTGTGTGTGGTGTCTTAAATAATTACTGAATTAGTGCTTTTAACTGCGTTACATACCTGTCTCTTAAGTTAATCCTGCCTGCTCACAGCCAAGCTACCCAGGGTTGAGCCTGGGAATAATTTACTAAGACCTATTCTGAGCCCCAGACCATTTTAGTGGCCTTAATGCTAGTGATAGATGCATATTTTCCACTACTATTAACCCACATTCCAACAGTGAGGAGCTACAAATGTCCTACTACCCACTGTTCCCTTATGTATCCTCATAAAAATGGTATCTCAGTTCAGTTGGGGTGCCTAGTACCTGCAACAGGAAATGGCCCAAAAACAGAAGATGGACAGATCAAATGTTTCCACTGAACACTATCCCTAAACATTGTTTTGCAATTTGGCTAGCTGTGGATTTTGGGCCTTAGCTCAGCCAGCACTTAGGGAATCCAACCAAACCTGCACATACCTGAAAACTAGACACCCGTAGGCATACTTAGTGGTGCGACTTGTGTGGCTCTCACAAGGTAACTTTATCCAGAAGCCCTCGCAATCCTCAAACTGTGGCTAAAAACATATTTGCGTCACAATTCTGTGAGGGAAAGTTGTGGAATCTGCTAGAAGCCTCAACTTTCATACCATCCAGTGTCCCCTCTTCCCCCCTAAACTCCCGATACAAATGGTACCTCACTTCTGTGACTAGGCTTAGTGCCTGGTGAGGATGTGGCCTTATGGCCAGAGCTGCCGATCTTGGAGCTGGCTATGCAGGTCTGCGCCTTGGAGTCTGCTCAACCTCCTGTGATTCTAGACAAATCACTTAATCTCCCCGTGCCTACCAAAAAATGAATGTGTCCTTGTGTAATGTAACTGGTGCTCATGTAAAGTGCTCTAATACCTTCGGGTCGAAACAAAAAACAGGAAACAGTCCAAAATAAACATGGACAGATCAAAAGACTTCACTGAAAACTGACCCTTATCGGGACACGAGCGCGCGCGCCCCCTGCTTCCCTCCAGTGCATGTGTGGGAGAACAGACAGCAGTGTAGTCGTACCTCTGGGATCCAACTGGGGACCTGCTGCACCCCGCAGAAGGCAGAGCGGGAGGAGGGTCCAGACCCCGCCAGTACTGTGCGTGTGGTGTTTGTTGCCCGTGGATTAACTTTGGTGCTGGCGCCTAGAGGAGTTGCTCTGTTGCATGTCCTGTGGTGATCTGCAAGGTATCGACCAGGAGCGGTATACACCATGCAGTTGCAGCCAAATTATAGGTATCGACCAGGAGCGGTATACACCATGCAGTTGCAGCCAAATTATAGGTATCGACCAGGAGCGGTATACACCATGCAGTTGCAGCCAAATTATAGGAACACAGGCTCACTGCCCGCCCTGACTGAATTAGAGGGTATTTTAATTGGTTTTATTTCACGTGCACTTTAACTTTATAGTTTTGGTCCTGAGGAAGCGCCAACGACCACTAAGGCGACGCAGGCGCGAAACATGTCGACCTATGACCTTTCTGACACCCAGGCATAGTGTGCCGCAGGGGAAAGATTTCACACAGCAGTTTAATTTGTGAAGGGTATACAATCTAAAACATTTGCTGCATGTTTACCCTTTATGAACTGATTCATCACTATGCACACACTATTTTTACCCTCATTTGACCCCCACCCTACACACCCGCATGCACCATCCGGCAGTCCAAAACAGATCTCCGATAAAGAGACTCTTCGGGGGACCCGTGGGGAATTGCAGCGCCGGCCCCACGAGGAGCAAACGCCCGATGATGAAGCATGACACTCCTTGGGGTGTGTGAGGGCAACAGAGGACTATTTGTGTTCCTTCATTTCACTGGTGGGTCCTCATCACCTAGGGTCTCTCTCTCTTTTCCTTCTTTTTCTTTCCTTTTTAATAAATGGGTGACTTTTTGCACCTTTATGCATTGGTGACTGTTTGCACCATGCAATAGGAACAGTGTCCTTTTGTGGTTTTGATATATGCAGGTCTGTGACTTGGTGTCTGCTCAACCTCCTGTGATTCTAGACAAATCACTTAATCTCCCCGTGCCTACCAAAAAATGAATGTGTCCTTGTGTAATGTAACTGGTGCTCATGTAAAGTGCTCTAATACCTTCGGGTAGAAACAAAAAACAGGAAACAGTCCAAAATAAACATGGACAGATCAAAAGACTCCACTGAAAACTGACCCTTTTTTTGAAATTTTTGTGGCTGTGGATTTTGTATTTAAACTCAGCTAGGACAAAGGGAAACCTACCAAACCTGTACATTTCTGAAAACTAGACACCGGAAAGAGTCCAGGGTGGTGTGACTGGTGTGGCTCTCATATCACCCAGAAGCCTTTGCAAACCTCACATTTTGACTAGGAAAAACATATTTTCCTCTCATTCCTGTGAGGGAAAGCTCTGGAGTTTGCCACGGCCACAAATTTATTACCACCCAGTATTGCCCCAAGCGCTCGATAAATCACTACTCCACATATGTGCCAGGAAACTAGGGACAATGGGATTCTTTGCCTGGAATGTATGACCAAAGGTTCCTCAAGATCCGATTTGTCTTGGAGGCATGCAACCACATAATTCAAAATGGCTGCCTCCCACTGAGCTCTGGTGAGCCAGTTTTTATCGATGATTTATTCTACACATAGAAAGACCACAAATGTTCTTAAACTAAAACCGCTTGCCTGTGAACCCTGTAGCAGCCTGTGGTGCTTTTTGTTTAACGTTTGTGGTGGTTGCGGGCGTGACGTGAGCTTGATGTCTGTACCGAGGCTCTCTCCTGTGTGCTACTGAGTTTCCAGTCAGAGGAGGGAAAGCCATTTCAGGAAAGAGTGGAGCTTTGGCCTTGGATCTTCCCTGTGTTGGTTTTAGCTGCTGCACCTGTGATAAAATACTGATTTGACCTATTATCTTTATTCTTTTATTTCTTGAGGCACTCTCGTTAATTTTCCTACCTTATACCATCAATTGGCTTCAGATTTTACTGAAGTTGAATGGTAAAATTGCTTCTTGTAACACTAGTAAATGTAAAAAAAGAGTATCTCCACCACCTACTCAAATAAAAAAGTGTTGACTCCTTTAAACCAACTGTAATAAAGCTGGTACAACGGATGAAGTTCAACAGATGTAGATTTATTTAAAGTCTTTTAAGGATCTATGATAATAACGTCCTGTCCACACAGCGCCAGCAGCAACTGAGCTGTGGGGATTCTCAGGACACTTGAACACACAGTGGAAGCTCCAGAAGAAAGAACCTTTCAGAACAGAACACAAGGACACGCAGGTCATTACACCAACCCTTGCTACAACCCCGGTAGAATTACAAGCTATTCAGCCAAATAATGACAATATTGTTATGGAGATTACAAATATTCATAAGAATATGGCTGGTCTGTCAATGCACGTCTCTGCTAATGGAATCAAAATGAGCGCCTGATTACGAGTTTGGCGGTCTTGACACTGCCATTGCGGTGGCGTCAGAATCACTGCCGCACTGTTGGCGGTACGACCGCCGAATTACGATGTTGGCGGTCTGTTGAACTAAAGATCGCTGGAGTCCTGTCGACACAGCCAGCCATTTGCAGAACGCAGAGATGGCGGTAGGGGGTGGAAACAGCTGTCTAAGGGCAGTACAGACAAGTTCACGGCTGTCAGAATTACGACTTGGCTTTCTGATAAGCCGACCATGGTGGGAAGACTGCCTGCTGCGATTCGGCAGAATCGAAGGAATCGAGGTGCATCTTTTTCTTCCCTTCAGGCTCCCATGTGTATCCCTTCCTCCAGGTCCCCCTTCACAGCAGCATCTTAACCCCGAAGAAAATGACCATCAAAATGTACACACCTGCATTGACACATATGAAAGACTATTCCCCGGAATCAGTCACACCGCCACTGGCCCAGCAGTGACATCGTAATACGGTCGGCAGAAGACCACTGGCTTAGCGGTCTTCTTGGGACTGCACCTGCAGCAGTGATGAGGTGGGACTGCCAAAATCGTAATAGGGCCCTAGGAGACAATAAATCTATGATAGACCAATTACTTCCAATTACAGCAAAATATTTTCCTATAAATAAACTCCCTCTAGATTTGGTTGCAAAAGCGAAATAGACAATACATTTTGAGGATTTTCAATCTGCCTGAAGACATTGAGGGTATGGATTGCAGATGCTACTCGGAAAACTTACTGCTTTCTCTTTTTGAATTAATTTTGCAGAGAAATTTGAAATCGATAAGGCACATTGTATCTCACCACACTGTAAAAGTAGTTACACCAAACCTCGCTACGTCATATTTAACCCCTTCGCTGCTAGGCCTGTTCCCCCACTGTGCTAAGCCTTTTTTTTGGCTATTTGGGGTAGTTTCGCGCTTAGGCCCCTGTAACTTTTTGAGCACATGAGGTATCCGCGCCAAATTTGTGTCTTTTTTTTCCAACATCATGGGGTTTCTAAAGGTACCCAGGGTTTGTGGATTCCCTTGGAGGGGACCCAGAAATTAGCCAAAATACAGCTACATTTTTTTGGGGGAGGAAATGGGAAAAAACGGCTACAGATGAAAGCGTCTGCTTTTTCCCTGCAAATGGTATCAAAAAAAGGGTTTGTGGTGCTGAAATCACCATCTTCCCAGCTTTCAGGGACAAGAAGACTTTTGCCAGAAACCCCTCATTTTGTAAACATTTTTGGCATTTTTCTGGGACATAGCCTATTTTTGCTATTTTTTGTGCTTTCAACCTCCTTCCAGTTAATGGTAGAAATGGGTATGAAAGCAATAATGGATCCTGTAAAGCTATACATTTTAGACAAGTAGACAACATTCTGAATTCAGCAAGGGGTCATTTGTGTCGATCCTTCAAGGTTTCTTCATAGAAAATAACAGTTAAATATAAGAAAAATTGAAAATTAGTTGAAAAAAACAGTCATTTGTGTCAACGTTTTCACCTGTAACTTCTTCTAATTATGACAGCTGGTTGTGGGGATATATAGGATATATAGGACGTGTAGGTTCACCAAGAACCCGATGAACCCAGAGCCAATAACTGAGCAGCGTCTTGCAATGGTTTTTTATTATGTACCAGGTATATAGCAATTATTTTGGGAAAATATATACATGGAAAAATCGGTATGAAAGACACCTATGTATTTCTGAAATGGTAACAAAATATAGAGTTTAGAAACAGTAGATATTTGCACATTTCCAAAATTGGGAGTACCCATATTAGCATGAGAATTATAGGTCATTTTTCAAAATGACTTCTTTTTTACACATTGTCTTTCATTTGGAAGGCAGAAATGCATTGAAAGTCAATAGGTAATAACAGTTGCTCTACAATTCTGTGTTACCCTAAGTCTCCCAATAATAAAAATGACACCTCACTTGTGTCGGTAGGCCTTGTGGCCACGACAGGAAACGGATCAAAACGCAACGTGGACACACCACATTTTCACAATGAAGAATGACTCTTTTTTTAACAAAGTGCCTAGCTGTAGTTTTTTTAACCCTAGCTCTGCCTGCACCTAGGGAAACCTAGCAAGCCTATACATTTGCCCCTAAAACACATTTTCCTCATATTTCTGTGGTGGAAAGTTCTCGAATCTGCGTGGATCCACAAAATTCCACCCACCCCGCGTTTCCCAAAGTCTTCCGAGAAAAATGGTACCTCACTTGTGTGGGTAGGCCTATTGCCCGCGGCAGGAAACGTCCCAAAACACAAGGTGGACACACCACATTTTCACAGTGAAAAATTACCCTTTTTTTGCAAGGTGCCTAGCTGTAGTTTTTTAACCCTAGCTCTGCCGGCACCTAGGGAAACCTAGCAAACCTATACATTTTTTTAAACTAGACACCGAGGGAAATCTAGAATGGGGTGACCTGACAGACTCTCACCAGGTTTTCTTACCCAGAATCCCTTGCAAACCTGAAAAATTGTCCAAAAAAACACATTTTCCTCACATTTCTGTAGTGGAAAGTTCTGGCATCTGCCTGGATTCACAAAATTCTACCCACCCCGTGTTCCCAAAAGTCTTCCGAGAAAAATGGTACCTCACTTGTGTGGGTAGACCTAGTGCCCGTGGCAGGAAACGGCCCAAAACGCAAGGTGGACACACCTCAATTTCGCAGTGAAAAATGACCCTTTTTTTGCAAGTTAGCTGTAGTTTTTTAACCCTAGCTCTGCCGGCACTTTGGGAAACCTGACAATCCTATACCTTTTTGAAAACTAGATACCCGGGGGATGCCAGGGAGGTATGGCTTGCATGGATCCCCCAACGTTTTCTTACCCAGAATCCCCTGCAAACCTCAAATTTAGTTGAAAAAATCACTTTTTCCACACATTTTTGTGTGGGAAAGTTGTGACATCACCAGTCTGACACAAATTTCCTACCACCCAGCATTCCCCCAGGTCTCCCGATAAAAATGGTGCCTCACTCGTGTAGGAGGCCCAAGTACCCACGACAGGCATCTAAAACATGCATCTATGTCACCCATTATTAACACATTAACATATTTGTAGGATGGTAGTTCTCCTTATATAGCAAACCAGGAGCCATAGATAACTAGATTATAGATTATTTTCTGAATTCTAGTAATCTTCCTCTAATATCTCATCTAATAAATCTACCTTAGATCTACCCAGTCCCACTGATGAAATTACTACAGCTATTAATTCCTTCAAACCACAAAGGCCACCTGGACATAATGGTGTCCCTACTGAATCTTATAAAACATTTTCAAATCACCTTCTTCCTAATTTATGTCAATTCAATAATACGGGTATGGTTTTGGGGTCATTTTCTGAAGCATTGATAATTGTACTGTCTAAGGCCAATAAAGACCATACTAAAGTATTGAACTAATAAATCGAGACTGTAAAACCTATGCAAAAAAACCTTGCCAATAGATTATCAAAATTTTTGTCTAATAACATTCTTATGGGTCAAACAGGTTTTATGAAGAACAGACACCAGGCTTTTGTTTCATGTGCTTGAAGCTATTCGTTCCTTACCCTGTCTTTCCGTCCATCGGATGCTGTTCTGCTTGGGTTTTCGGATCAGATAGAACCCGCTCATCAGAGCCTCTCTAACCCAGCCAGAACGTTACCCTCTCCCTAGGGCCTATTCACAACAAGTAACCACCGATATATATATATATATACCACCTAAGGACAGGGAATTCCTACTATATATATATATATATATATATATATATATATATATATATATATATATATATATATATATATA
Organism: Triturus cristatus; assembly: GCF_964204655.1. Taxonomy (NCBI): domain Eukaryota; kingdom Metazoa; phylum Chordata; class Amphibia; order Caudata; family Salamandridae; genus Triturus; species Triturus cristatus. The sequence goes on from NC_140591.1 coordinate 14,003,086, forward strand.
TATATATATATATATATATATATATATATATCTAGACCTCTTATAATACAAGTGGCGGCCTCGCGATCCCAGACGGACCCAGGACTTCCTACCCAGACGGCAGCCTTAGCCTCGCGGTCCCAGACGGACCCAGGACTTCCTACCCAGACGGCAGCCTTAGCCTCGCGGTCCCAGACGGACCCAGGACTTCCTACCCAGACGGCAGCCTCAGCCTCGCGGTCCCAGACGGACCCAGGACTTCCTACCCAGGCGGCAGCCTTAGCCTCGCGGTCCCAGACGGACCCAGGACTTCCTACCCAGACGGCAGCCTTAGCCTCGCGGTCCCAGACGGACCCAGGACTTCCTACCCAGACGGCAGTCTCAGTACAAGTTCATCCTATGATTACCATAACATACAACAGGGGAATCAGTGTTACTATTTATCAGATCCCACAAGAACTGCCAGTTTGAGCACAACCTGTTCTCTGGTTCGAGGGGCTCCTCTCTCCCTTATTCAGTTACCACTTACCTGATCAGGGTTAACATCTGTTCATGTCAAGTCACAGCTGACTAGAAGAATAGGCTACCCTCTTATACAAGAACACGCAGCACATGTTGATTCACTACAAACTGGATACTTTATTATTTATTATATACGCAATCACATAACATTACTGTGTAACACATAACCTGCAAAGAAAAGTGAAAGATTAGGTTGTACACTCTAATAAGAAAGGGGTCGACATCACCTTAGTCGTGTGTAGCCCGCACTCAATGGTCATCTAGGTTCCCTTCTCGTCTGTGCCTCGGCTCGCCTGGAGGTCACACCTCCGTAGTCACAGCTCCCTTCTCCGAGTCACTGGGACCTCTTCCTCATCGGCTACTCTCTCCTCTCTGGCAATTCTGCTAGAAGAGTATCTGTCTCTCGGTTTTTCTCCGCCTTCAAGTTTGTCATCTGTCTTCCCTGGAATAAGTAGTAGCTTTACTGCTAACGGCTAGATGCCGCCTACGGACTGAAGTAAGTGTGCCACGTAACTGCCTCAGACTTTCACTAATATAGAGGTGCATTTCCTCATGGAAAATTCCGGCCCGTAACCTGCCGCCCACCAAATTCTTGTACCTCCCCGTACCAAGGACACTTTCCCAGCCGGCCGGCCTGATGTGGTGTCTTCGGCATGAAGAAAAATACAATCCTTCGATAAGGGCCGGTCTGAACCGGTTCTCTCCAAGCGAATAACACCTCATAACTAAAACATCCCCTTTAACCTAGAAGCATCTCAAGCTGCCGGAGCAGAAAGAAAGATGGAGTCTCTCCCGTTTGAGGCCTACCAGGCCTGAATTCAGCACGGCTCCATGAAATACCCTCACTACAGGGCAGGTTATCCCTAATACTAACGAATCTATCCCCTAGGATATGTGTGCAAGCCCTAATCTATGGGGAAGAACACAGGATCATGTCGAAGTGCCTAGTAAATAGACTTCATTCACTACTCTAACCCTTAGGCTTGAATGGTAAGAGACTGAAGTCACCCTAATCACCCATCAACACAATAGGGCCGGGAAAATCGAGCAGTACATTTCACCCTTGACTTCAGTCTATTATACATTCATTAAACAGAACTAACATCTGTGGAAGAAACAAAGCTAACTGATCTATGTCTAGTACCAAATGTGCAAAATTGAAGTAGTGAAGGAATACACTGAATAAAGCAACAGATAGAAATCAAAACAGCGATGGTAATCAGAATACCTCCTAATATTTGACGTAACAGATACAAATCAGGTAACCAATTAAAGAGCCAGTCAAACCAGCCCTGGTCAATGTGTTTTCTAACTTCCTCCGTCAAGTCATGTAGCCTGTCAATGTGAGCGCGAATGGATTGTGTATGATCAGACAAGTTAAAACAACAAAGACCCTCAAAATCAGAACAATCGTGTCCATGTTTAAGCAAAAGATAATCAATGGCCGCTCGATTTTGCAAGATGGCTCTCCGTTCACCCTGGGCGTCTAACAGCATGTCAGACAGGACTGTAGAAGTATGATTAATGGATTTTACCATCCAGCAGGCCATTTTCTCAATAGATTTAGCATTATAAACCGCCAAAGCAGGAACACCAATAATTGAAATAGCCAGGCTAAGGTATTCAGACTTGGAATATAAATGCAAAGATGAGTCACAATCCTCCTGTAACATCACTGTATCTCGAATCACACGAGAATAGGCATTCGGATGTGACGAGAACATCAGTAAACTGAGTCTCGTAATGGCACAAGGGCCACCAGAAATATTTGCAGGGACATATGGCCAGGAAGTATTACCACATGAGAAAAGCCATCCGGCAGGTAGTAACATCGTGCGATAATGACTAGGGGTAATTACCAAACTCTTGCAAGTCATATTGTTCTGGACCGAAGCACATGTTTTCGGTGTCCTTTGAAAGCACAAAGTTCGCTCATGAAGGGTGAAGGAAGTAGCACCTTTCAATTTTAGACGCAGACATTCAGAAATTGCACTAGGATTACACGTAAGGAAAAAACACATATCTCCTTGTGTGATATTATAGGTAACTATTTGGGACTGGACGGGGGGTATCTGGTCTGGTAGTTCAGTACATAAGGGGCAATACGCATGGGGGCAAAATCGCCCAGAAGAACATTGGGGCGAGCCTTTGAAATGTTAAAAATATTAGTCAAAGTTTCCAGCGAAGCAGGGACAGCAACCAGACAGGTCGCTAAGATGTCGTGTACAGATCTCATTGGCGTCAAACAAAAGTGAGGGGCATCGGTCACCCTTTTCACCAGTAAGGTCCAAAAGTTCGATGACGAATCCCACGCAGCGAGCGAACGCGACACTCGGGTGCGTAGCTCATCCCGGGTTGACGGGATTCCTCCTCTCTCGTCGAACCAACCCGAAAATAGTCCGACGACGACACATCCTGCAGCAACAGTCCAAAGAATGATCTGAAAGAGAATCAAATACAGGCATTAATCATTCTCGTAAGTAACATTTGTCAGCCGGGACCGCTTCCCAGCTATCTTTCCCTGGTCTCATAACTAAAATGGTGTTGTCATGACCGGTGGCGATGACCTCTGCTTGTTCAGGGGGATTCTTAGGCGACTGCACCCAAACCCTGGCCCCAGGGTTATCTGTGGAGCCAAAACCTTTCTGGCCTCGTACAGTTAGCAAAGTTGGGGCAGTGCCTTTTACCACCCCACCACTGAAAACAGGCATTATGAGTAATTGAGCCACTCGGTCAGTTCGATGGATCAGCAAGTCAGCCTCACTGCTATTCAGCAGGAGCACCTTAATCTCTCCCTGATAATCACTGTCAATGACCCCTCCAAGTACCTGAATGCCTTTTACAGCCAGCCCCGATCTAGGGGCGATTAATCCAAAATTCCCGGGTGGTATATGAACACCAACACCGGTCGCGATGATGACCCGATCTTTACCTTTTATAACGGTGTCATCCATGGCATGCAAGTCTAAACCTGCCGACCCTGGGGTCGCTCTACATGGAGCCAAAGCTCCGGGAGTAATTTCCCAGTACATCACAGTCTCTCTGATTTCATTTGGCTGAGCATTAACATTCGGAGGGAACAAACGCATAAGTGGAGATTCAGCATTTAGAAAAGGACGATTATTCAAAATTAATAGTGCTTGGGACAAAAAGTCTCGCCAATTTTTATATTTGTCATCAGTTAGTTTACGCAGCTGCTCCTTCAGCAGACCATTCAATCTCTCCACAAGACCCGAGGCCTGCGGATAGTATGGGATATGAAATACCCAGTCAATATTGTTTTCCACACAGAATTCCTGTACCAATCTTCCACGAAAATGGGATGCATTATCAGATTAAATTTGGAATGGCACACCATAATACATCATAATCAATTCCAATGTTTTAATGGTATTCAATTGGGTAGCTTGCTTACAGGGAAGGGCTACCAACAGGCCACTGTATGTATCGACAATAGTGCAAACATATTGACAATTCCTACTCATGGGAAGTGGACCGATGTAATCAATCTGCCAAATTTGAGCGGGCAGTTTCCCGCGATGTAAATGACCTTTAACAATTTGGGGCACTTTGCGCTGTCTGATATGCTGACAAATGGGACAATGTAAAATAACATTCTTGATCAAATCTAGGGGAATATAAATTCCTCGATCAGCAGCCCACCTGCTAGTGGCTTTCTCTCCAAAATGTCCTGCCTTCTGGTGGGCCCATTTCGCCAATCCCGCAATATCAGAATCTTGCCTGTCCACCACTGCCTCAGCAATTTTAGATTTCTCATCTGCAATGTTATGAAAAAATTTGTCAAGAGAATCTATCGGGGTGTGAGCATCCACATGGAAGATTGTAACAGTACTCTGTGGGAGCATCTCCCAAATCTCCTGCCATAATTCTTTTCCCCACAATTGTTTTGAATGCAATTCCCAATTATGGGAATGCCAAGTCGGTAACCAAACTGCCAGTCCATTGGCAGTAGACCAAGAATCGGTGAAAATATGACATGTGCCAGGTAACTCTTGTTTCAGAACTTGATAAACAGCATAAAGTTCAGCAAATTGACTGCTCTTACCTTCACCAGTTGTGCTCAGCAGTTTTTGTGTGATCGGATTATAGGACACCGCTTTCCAGTGCCGTTTCGTCCCTATGAACCTTGCTGAACCATCCGTAAACCAGACATGGTTTCTGTCCTCTGCGGACAAATCATCAAAAGGTCTACCCCACTTGACAGGAGACTCCTGTACTAAAGGTACGGAACATTCACTCTCAGTCTTAGTCGATGGCGCTCGCGCCACCTGCTCATGTAAAGATGCAACTCCTTTCTGTCCCACACGTGCCCTGTCTTGTATATACCATTTCCATTTAATCACACTCGCCTCTTGAGCATGTCCAATTCGGTGAGTTTTCGGCGAACTCATAACCCACTGCATGATAGGAATTTCAGGTCGCAAAACTATATCATGACCCAAAGTCAGTTGCTCGGTATCCACCAGAGCCCAATAACATGCAAGTAACTGTTTCTCAAAAGGTGTATAACGCTCACCAGCATCAGGTAACTTTTTGGTCCAGAAACCCAACGGCACTCTACTCCTGCCTTGCTTCTGCCACAAACTCCAATTCGCATAAAGGCCCTGTACAGACACATTCAAATCCACCTCACCATCACGTACGGGCCATAAATCCAAAGCATGTTGAATTGCCTCTTTTGCTAGGTTGAACGCATCTTGCTGTGGTTTATCCCATTCAAATGCATTCTTTTTACGAGTGACACGGTACAAGGGGGCCAATATTTGACTCAAATGAGGAATATGCTGACGCCAAAAACCAAATAAACCAATGAAGCTTTGGGCTTCTTTCCTATTCCTCGGAACTGCAAAATCAAGAATTTTCTGTTTAACCTGAGGGATCACTTCACTGTGTCCTGCATGCCAATTAATACCCAAAGATTTTACAGCCTGGGACGGGCCTTGTAATTTATCCGGATTGATTTCCCAACCTTTCTCACGCAGGCACTCAATGACTCTGTCCAATTGGGTCTGAACTTCCTCTTGTGTTTCGCCTTGGATCAAAACATCATCAATATAATGACACATCTGAATTTGTGGATGAACCGGTACCTCAGCCAAATGCTCTGCCACCAGCCGGTGACATATCGTAGGACTATGTACATAGCCCTGAGGAAGACTTCTAAACGTCATCTGACGCCCATTCCACGTAAAACTGAACTGTTCCTGACACTCAGGGGCAATCGGAATCGAAAAGAAAGCATTAGCAATATCAATGGACGCATACCATGTACCTGGATGTTTTTGGATTCTTTCAATTAGAGTAATGACATCCGGTACCGCAACGGTCAAGGAGGGTGTGTGTTTGTTCAATTCTCGATAATCAACAGTCATACGCCAAGAATTATCACTCTTACGTACAGGCCAAACAGGATTATTCCAAGCAGAAGTAACTGGGGCTATAACACCTGCATCCACCAACTCCTGAATAGTGGTACTAATCTCCTCATGACCACCTGGAATACGATACTGCTTCTGACAAACCACTTTTGTCGCCTGAGGAACTTTTATGGGGGGCATTCGTAAACGACCAACCCGTATAGGCCTGGACGATATATAATGCGTAGTTCCAAATTGGTAACATCCATCATCTAAATGCAAAGTCATTCCTCTCAAAATATCAATTCCAATTATGAATTCCAAGAGTGGCACCACTAGTACAGAGTATTCTTTTCTAGGGATTCTACCTATTCTCATTTCAAGTAAAGTTTGAACGGCAGGAGTTTCCTTTCCACCTAATCCAGTAATTGTAAAAGACTGACCTGTAAACCTCTTTGATTTTCCATGAATAAGAGTGGCCTCCGCTCCTGTATCCACCAATGCTCGGGCCCTTTGGATATTACGATGTCTCCAATAAATTTCAATATCTACATAGGGTCTATTATCTCTGTGAGCCCATCTGTGTACTGGAGCTTGACCTATTTCCTAGTCATGCTTACTGCATTCTGTGTACCAGGATAAATCAGGATAAAGACTCTCACGTTTCTTAGGTATCGGTACCTCCTGTTCATATCCATTCCCAGTACGAAATGGATTCGTGTCATCTGCATTGCACTGCTGGTTTCGATCGGCCAAACTATGACGATCCTCTCTCCTCCTCAACTCAGGGGATTGATCCCTATCATCTCTACGTCTGCTGTAAACATAATCATTTTTTCCCCTCTCTCTTTCCTCTTCTCTCTCTCTATCCCTCTCACGACGGGGGGACATATCACGTACATAACGTCGATCATCACGACGAACAGAGCGCGCACGGCGGTCGTCATCACCGCTACCGTCAGAACCACCACGATCACACTCAGTCATCCGAACACGCCGGGCACCCTCCTTCCGATCCAAGCCACGTTTGCGAAACAACTCCCACAAACGAGCAGTAGTCTCACCGTCAATGTCCTCCCTCCGCACACCATCGGCCAGAAGACCAGAAAAGATATCACGTCTAGTAAGTTTATTGTCACCAGGAGTACGAGTGTCAGGCCGGGACTGACGTTCAGGTTTAAACCACTCACCCAACTCACCGAGTTGGCGTACCGATTCCAGTACCGTAGATACCACGTTACCAGTCTGATTAATCAATAAAGTCATCATGACCTGCTTATAAGCAACAGGGGAAGAACGAATAATACGATTCCACACAGAAGATGTCAACGAACCATCAAGCAACCTGTCAGCAGTACCCAGAAAAATTGCCGTTTTCATCACCTCCTCTTTGAGACGTTGTGCAGCGTCGCGCAAAGTATACCACGGTTTGTCATTCACAGGCCAATCAGACTCAGTAGGATACTTTATATTACAACCCTCAGTCGCCAATTGAAGTAAAGAAATTTGACCACCACCATTATAGTTACGAAAATGATCCTGTACAGTAGAATCCGAACTCAAGGAACAAAACTTCAAATAATCGCCATTATCTAACATAATGCCAGCAGCGCCCAGTTCATAAAGGCGCACCATCCATGTGAGCAAGGTCTCACCAGCTCGCTGCCGAAATCGCTGCAAAATATCACTAATTTCCTGTTGAGTAAAGTCCTCTAAAGAGTCTAAAGAAACACCCTGCGGAGCAGCGGGAGACTGCTGCAACTTCCGACGAAAAACTGGATGCACCGAGACCGCGGGATGAGCATCACAAGGAGCTCGACCAGTACACGTAGAGGAACAATCAGCGGAAGAAGCATCAACCCCGCTCGAAGGACGAGCGCAATCACGGGGTGCACCATCAGAGGTGCGAGAAGCAGGCTTACAATCATGGCGGGAGCGAGAGGACTCGCGCTTGACAGATTCCTCACCCGAGGAACAAGAATCACTCGAATTCCAGATATTACCATCCCATTCATCAGGATTCCAATCCAGTCCGGCTTTCGCCACGACCAGACGCACCTTTCGCGTCGAAACCCGACCGCGCCGATTCTTGTATTTATAACGAGCAATTCGCACAGCCGCCCTCTCGGCAATAGTCTGGTAAGTCTCAAGTTTGTCAGCAAGCAACTTATTTTGACACCGCAACAAAGTATGAGAATTCTGAATCTCAACAAAGTGCGCTTCCACATCCTTAAGAGATATCTGTAGCTTCAACAACCTCTCATGCAGAATCCTGTACGCAGACAGAACAATCCAACCTCTGCGCCCCAAAATGGGAATCTCCTCACCCTTCGAGATGGGTGCCTTCTGTAAACAAGTAATCACATTAGCCGGCTCCGCCAGCTCCAAAGAAGAATTCCAATTCTCACTCAAACCAGTAGAATCAGCCCACTCACGGGCTAAGGCTTCATAAGGCGTTGAATCCCATCCGGGAATATCAACGGGCAACTTAAAAGTAGATTTTGACTTTCTAGAAAACATCGTGAAAAAGAAAGAAGAAAAGAAAGAAAAAAGAAAAGAAAGAAGAAGAAAAACTACACACACAAGTATACCACAAATAATATACAAACAAAACCACGCACACGCCGAAAGCAAACACGAGACAACACGACGCACACAGGTTTCGAAAACGGTTCGTGACGCCAAATGTTCTGCTTGGGTTTTCGGATCAGATAGAACCCGCTCATCAGAGCCTCTCTAACCCAGCCAGAACGTTACCCTCTCCCTAGGGCCTATTCACAACAAGTAACCACCGATATATATATATATACCACCTAAGGACAGGGAATTCCTACTATATATATATATATATTACCTACTGGCGGTCGCCAGTAGGTAGTTATAGTTAGGACCCCTTTTCCAAAGGAAAACCTCAACATTCTATTTTGAATAACTTTGGCGCCGGTCGATGAATCCTCGCGAATTTCTCAAAATAGGTGGGGCGCTACGCTCCGCTCCTACCCTGAAAGTCTCGGGGGGATCCGTCAAGCGGGGGCTGAGATAAAAGGGGGGTCCCAAAACGCGTTTTCCCCATGCATTTTTCCATAGGACCTTTAGAACGAGCTACAGCCCGAACGGCTGAACAGAATTACTCGAAATTTGGCAGAGAGGTAGTCCCTAGGTCAAGGAAGTGCCTTTTGTAGGTTTGGTGTAAATCTGTTCAGTAGATTCTGAGAAAATAGCCTTTAAATCAATATATATATCTGAGCCCGCTTACGGTACGCTTACCGTACGCTTACCGTAAGCGTACGGTGGCGTGCGCGAGCGCGATTCTGATTGGCTCTTAGATCTTAGTAAACATTCGAATCGGCAGAAACCAGGAAGCGGCGGCCGCCATTTTGTGTATTTCACTCAGAAAAAAAAGAGTGAAAACAAGAAAAGGGGGCAATGAGGAGAGTTACAGACCCCCTTACATTTGTGAGGGGGTCAAAGAAGGACTGTAAAGTACAAAGAAAACATTTATTGATTTTAAAAAAAATCACGGGGTACGCGTACGGTAAGCTTACGGTAAGCGTACGGTAGAAAAAAAAAACAAAAACAAATGAAAATCAGATTTAAGTGTTTAGATATTAGGGGGCTCTAAAAAGAGCCGTTGTGTTTATGAAATGATTTTTTAGTGGTACCTACAAGTAAGTACCGATGCAGAGTCTAAGGTTCAAGAGGAAGACTCTGTTCCCTTCATCATTGAAGTGCACACCATCTCCTCTATAAATGTCTTGCATGTCATAACGCAAGTTGTTGTGGTAAATGGCACCCATACCATAGTCACGGAGGAAAGCAGAAACAGATTTGTTGACGTGCTTTCTTGCTTTGTCATCGCACCGCGTGCCCACCGTGCGTGCATGGCACTAACTGCGTAAAGTGGGCGCGCGGTGCGCGAAGCGCACCGCGTGCTCACTGTGCGCGCACGGTGTGCGAAGCGCACCGTGCGCGCACGGAACGAACTGCGTTAAGTGGGCGCGCACGCCACGAATGGCGTAAAGTAACTTAGCATTTAAAAAACCGTACAAATTCACTGAAAAAACCATAGGTTTCACACACGTTATAGTTAGGAATTAGCATTTAAAAAACCTTGCAAATTCACTGAAAAAACCATAGGTTTCACACATGTTATAGTTAGCGGATATTTTACTGATAAAAAACCAATGAAATTCCCCCGTTATAGTTAGTGCAGGCAACTATAACTCACGCGACCGCAATCTTCTGCTGATGACATATGTGTCTTTATGAAAAAAAAATATTTGTAATATATGTATAGCTAAAAATGTATGGAAGAAGACATGGGCAAATAAGTGTCTAAATACAGTATTAGCATCAGCAGAGGATTGCGGTCGCGTGAGTTATAGTTGCCTGCACTAACTATAACGGGGGAGTTTCATTGGTTTTTTATCAGTAAAATTTCCGCTAACTATAACATGTGTGAAACCTATGGTTTTTTCAGTGAATTTGCAAGGTTTTTTAAATGCTAATTCCTAACTATAACGTGTGTGAAACCTATGGTTTTTTCAGTGAATATATATATATATATATGTATCTAGACCTCTTATAATACAAGTGGCGGCCTCGCGGTCCCAGACGGACCCAGGACTTCCTACCCAGACGGCAGCCTTAGCCTCGCGGTCCCAGACGGACCCAGGACTTCCTACCCAGACGGCAGCCTTAGCCTCGCGGTCCCAGACGGACCCAGGACTTCCTACCCAGACGGCAGCCTTAGCCTCGCGGTCCCAGACGGACCCAGGACTTCCTACCCAGACGGCAGCCTTAGCCTCGCGGTCCCAGACGGACCCAGGACTTCCTACCCAGACGGCAGCCTTAGCCTCGCGGTCCCAGACGGACCCAGGACTTCCTACCCAGACGGCAGCCTTAGCCTCGCGGTCCCAGACGGACCCAGGACTTCCTACCCAGACGGCAGCCTCAGCCTCGCGGTCCCAGACGGACCCAGGACTTCCTACCCAGACGGCAGCCTCAGCCTCGCGGTCCCAGACGGACCCAGGACTTCCTACCCAGACGGCAGCCTCAGCCTCGCGGTCCCAGACGGACCCAGGACTTCCTACCCAGGCGGCAGCCTTAGCCTCGCGGTCCCAGACGGACCCAGGACTTCCTACCCAGACGGCAGCCTTAGCCTCGCGGTCCCAGACGGACCCAGGACTTCCTACCCAGACGGCAGTCTCAGTACAAGTTCATCCTATGATTACCATAACATACAACAGGGGAATCAGTGTTACTATTTATCAGATCACACAAGAACTGCCAGTTTGAGCACAACCTGTTCTCTGGTTCGAGGGGCTCCTCTCTCCCTTATTCAGTTACCACTTACCTGATCAGGGTTAACATCTGTTCATGTCAAGTCACAGCTGACTAGAAGAATAGGCTACCCTCTTATACAAGAACACGCAGCACATGTTGATTCACTACAAACTGGATACTTTATTATTTATTATATACGCAATCACATAACATTACTGTGTAACACATAACCTGCAAAGAAAAGTGAAAGATTAGGTTGTACACTCTAATAAGAAAGGGGTCGACATCACCTTAGTCGTGTGTAGCCCGCACTCAATGGTCATCTAGGTTCCCTTCTCGTCTGTGCCTCGGCTCGCCTGGAGGTCACACCTCCGTAGTCACAGCTCCCTTCTCCGAGTCACTGCGACCTCTTCCTCATCGGCTACTCTCTCCTCTCTGGCAATTCTGCTAGAAGAGTATCTGTCTCTCGGTTCTTCTCCGCCTTCAAGATGGCGTCTGTCTTCCCTGGAATAAGTAGTAGCTGTACTGCTAACGGCTAGATGCCGCCTACGGACTGAACATGTAACTGCCTCAGACTTTCACTAATATAGAGGTGCATTTCCTCATGGAAAATTCCGGCCCGTAACCTGCCGCCCACCAAATTCTTGTACCTCCCCGTACCAAGGACACTTTCCCAGCCGGCCGGCCTGATGTGGTGTCTTCGGCATGAAGAAAAATACAATCCTTCGATAAGGGCCGGTCTGAACCGGTTCTCTCCAAGCGAATAACACCTCATAACTAAAACATCCCCTTTAACCTAGAAGCATCTCAAGCTGCCGGAGCAGAAAGAAAGATGGAATCTCTCCCGTTTGAGGCCTACCAGGCCTGAATTCAGCACGGCTCCATGAAATACCCTCACTACAGGGCAGGTTATCCCTAATACTAACGAATCTATCCCCTAGGATATGTGTGCAAGCCCTAATCTATGGGGAAGAACACAGGATCATGTCGAAGTGCCTAGTAAATAGACTTCATTCACTACTCTAACCCTTAGGCTTGAATGGTAAGAGACTGAAGTCACCCTAATCACCCATCAACACAATAGGGCCGGGAAAATCGAGCAGTACAGATGCTGAGAAGGTTTTTAAAAAGCTTCACTGGCAATTCTTATTGTGGACCCTATCTACCTTTAATTTTGGTAACTAATTTATTAAAAAGAGGCAAGGAGATGGCGTAACGGCTAGGGCTGTCGTCCTTGGATCTGGGAAACCGGGTTCGAGTCTTGGCAATGACGCTGAACATCCTGTGATTCTGGGCAAATCACTTAATCTCCCCGTGCCTAACAAAAATTAATTTGTCCTCATGTAACTCAACTGGTGCTCGTGTACAGCGTTCTGATACCCGATACCTTTGGGTCAAGTTTGCACTATATAAAACTCTGTAAAAAAAAAAACATTTTCTCTGCTCTCTACTCCGACCAGTATGCAAAATGTGTTAACAATGGGCACTTCCTTTCACCTTTCTAGAGGAACTATGCAAGAACGCCCATTGTCTCCTTTACTTTTTCTTATCGGCCAACAAACATTTGCTCTCCATTATTAGAAATTCAACTGAGAATAAAAGATTGAATATTAAAAACATTGGGGTCATTGTCACCGTAGCGGTGCTTTGGGCCACCCGCCTGCAACGCAGCGGTCCCGCACGGCAGATTATGATGCAACCACCACCGTGGCGGTCGCATCGTGCATGGGTAACATTGTGGTGGTGCTGCTGGCTGCAGCACCCGCCGCAATGCTAAACACGCAGGTCGTGCTTTTCACTGCACTAAGTGGCAGACACCACACAGTGCCTGTCACTTAGTGCAGTGAAATGTAGGGGGGTACCATGGGTACCCCCACAGTGCACCACCACCCCCCAACACAAGGGGAGCCCTCAACAGACCCCTGAATGCATTCTCCGCCAGACTTTCAATGGCGGTTTACCTGCCACGGAAAGGCTGGCTGCGACCAGCATTGTAATTAGACGGATGGCGCCTGCTAGGCACCGCCACCATTTTACAGATGCTGATCGCTCTGCCAGGAAATCAGAATGAGCACAAGGTCTTTGCTTATGTCTCACAAGGTTTAGAATGCGAGCTTAAGGACACCAAAAACCTCCTCAATTTACTGCGGAAACTACCCATTGACAGTTAATCCACTATACTTGTACTTTTGCCCGAGTGTGGCGGGCTCCCCGGTCCCTAAGGGAAAACTTACCCTATGGACAATACCTCCGGGTGAGAAGGAACTGCAGTAGTCTGGATGATTTCCGTAAACAGGCATCTGACCTGACCACCAAACTAAAACATAGGGGTTATCCAGACAGTATTCTCAACAAAGGCTACAAAAGAGCGCGGAACCAACCCAGAGAGGCGTTACTGGAAGAGAACCCAAAAGAAAAACAAGAACTACCTTTGACATGTGTAACAACTTTCAGCAGTGAATCTAACACTGTGAAGAAAGTGGTTAACAAACACTGGAGTATACTTACCAGCAACAACCGACAGTGGGAAAAACCTATTTTTTCCTTCAAAAAGGGACGCAGTCTCAAAGACAACCTAGTTCACACACGCCCAAGAGAAAACCCGGTGAGAGACCAAACTATAACCGAGGCTTGGGGCCTACCCCAGGTCACAGGTCATTATCCCTGTACTTCTTGCAGTATCTGCCATCTCACTAAACACACTAAAGCACTTGATCTTGAACAAGGAAAAATGTGGACACAGCGAGCCCTCACTAATTGTAATTCCACAAATGTAGTTTATCTGATTACTTGCCCGTATGGGTTACGTTATGTGGGCATGACCACACGCAAAGTGAAATTGCGTGTGGGCGAGCATCGGAGCAATATCCGCTGTTGTCGGATCACTACCAAACTAAGTGATCACGTCATTCAACACAATCACACCGCAAACAATCTCAGGTGGACAGTAATTGAACAAGTACAATCACTATGCAACGCCCAAAAAATCCTTTTAGAGAAGGAACAGAGGTGGGTGTACCGGCTGGACACTCACCACCATGGTTTAAATGATAATATCCCCTGGGCAACAGGTTTGCAACACTGATTATGATTACCCTTTGCCTCCGGCATAGAGTGTTCTCATCAACATTAATACTCTCTGCCTCCCTCCCTTGAACACCTCAAGGTGATATCTGGGACCTTGCGTCCACGTAATTGACTGGACATATATCCTTATTCTCTTCCTTTTCCCTTCACACCCATAATGTTTGGATATACTGAACACTGTTCAGTGTTTGTCCCTTTTTTGGATGCAAACTTTGTGCCCCAGCTGATCTCCCCCATTCACTTGGGTTATTGCAGACCCTATACACCAGTATCATTCTCAACACAAGCCTTCTTAAGTGAACCCCAAATAAACCCCTTGTAAGCAGTAACTCTACCGGCATTACTCGCACCGTACATTTGACGGGCGCGTGGTCACCCACATGCCCTGGACATATTTCCTTTCTCTCTTTCTTTTCCTTCACACTCATAATGGTTCGATATACTGAACCCTGTTCAGTTTGTGCCCCTTGGATACGGACTTTATGCCCCAGCAGATCTCCACCATTTATTTGGAGCACTGCGCAAAAACTCCTTTTGAGCGGCAACTTTACCGGCTCTACTCGCACCTGACATTTGACGGGCACGCGGTGTTTCCAGCAGGCATTGGGAACCGCTGACGGGGTTGCCTCTCTCGAGTCTCCTGTCTCCATGACAGCGAGCACTCTTACAGTACTCTTACAGTACTCCGCGTACGATTGGCCATACAGTAAGATTGCGGAGTCTCCACAACTTTGATTCTCTCATATGGCATATACGTCATCACGTTCCCGTGATGACACGCCCCCTGATGCCTTGCCTTTCGAGCGCAAGGATTTTTTCATTTCTTTAAAAACACGCCGGTTTCCCCTTCAATCACCATTGGGGTCCGGTTATCGAGGGATCGTTTAGGTCCCAAGCGGGTGCCTAGCTGAGCGGGCGTGAGTCCTACGACCAGGGAAACGAGATAAGTACCGGGGGATTTTTTCTGTTGTTTTCTGTTGTTCCTAATTTAACTAATCCCTTTCCCCTCTCTATGGGCCTCATGTAGGTAGCCAAATACCGGTCGGTAACGGCCGATTTTCGGTAATTATACCGTTACCGACCGGTATTTTGGCTATTGGTATGTAGGGGGACGAATTTTGGTTTCGGAATTTACCGAATCGGTAAAATTACCGATTCGGTAATAATACCGAATCGGTAATGTTACCGAATCGGTAACTTTTCCGAATCGGTAATTTTACCAATTCGGTAAATTCCGAAACCAAAATCGAGATGTAGGGGGAGTGTGTGTGTGTGTTTAAGAGTCGGTATTTACCACCAACTTATAGTTGGTGGTAAATAATTAATGTATGTGTTAATGCATTTTTACGCGCGTAGCAGTGTGCAATGTGGCATACATACATGCCCTTAGGGCATGTATGTGTGCCACATGTGCACACATGGCCGAATCAGGGGTGCAACAGGGTGTCAATGTGACACCCTGCCACCCTTGTATGTGTTCCCCCCATTACCGAATCGGTATTTACCGATTCGGTAATGAGGCATACCTTCCCATCAATGGGAAGGTATGCCTCATTACCGAATCGGTAAATACCGATTCGGTAATTACCGAATAGTAACGAATCGGTAAAAAATACCGACTCATTACCTACATACGAGTTACCACTTCTAAAATACCGATTCGGTATCGTTCGGTATTTTAGAAGTGGTAACTGGTATGCTACCTACATGAGGCCCTATATCTCCTTCCCTAGGGTGTTCCATTGTAGCTACCACCCCCCTCCCGAGACCCATGGTGTAGTTATTGATTACACCTCATGTGAGATATTACCTTTGCTTTAATCTTTCGATTATCCAGTGCCCAACAACACTGTGTCTCAAGTTTATCACGCATAGTGTTTTACCACACAGGTTCTTGCTTAATGCTAATGACCGTCCTGGGCTCTCCATATTTTATAATGTTCGGTAGCTATTTGCTTTTTTATAGATCGAATTGTCGTGTAGTATGCACTTTTTGTTCTCACAGTCGCACAGATGACCAGTGTTACAAATTAAGTGCACCTCGTAGAGCACTAGTATCTGTACG
This sequence comes from Triturus cristatus, assembly GCF_964204655.1. Classification (NCBI taxonomy): domain Eukaryota; kingdom Metazoa; phylum Chordata; class Amphibia; order Caudata; family Salamandridae; genus Triturus; species Triturus cristatus. Next base: position 14,019,403 of record NC_140591.1, read on the forward strand.
TCCAACGCTGACAAACTCATATAATTATGTCTAATTACTATACGTTTGTCTCTTCTCTCGTTTGTCTGTGTATGTTCCCTCTCAACCAGAATAAACTCAGTTCCTCTCCAATGCGAGAGACACCAGAAATATATCAAATTTAAAATTTTTATTTTTCACATCTACAACCTCTGGTTAGGGTGGGCCTTAGCGCGCCCATACCGCCGAGGTTTTCACGTCCTTTCTGGTCCTGACGAATGCCTGTTTAAATACAACACATAGGCAGAAACATGTTGACCACATCCTAAGGGACTTGGCTGAACAATCTATTCAGCTTTTACGCCCTACACTCTGTTTTTATATATGTCTGATTGGCTTCTAATAAAGTTTATTTTTTGACACAACCAAGACATTTTTAACAATCACGCTCACTATTCACTGTACACACACCACCAGCTCCGCAGTAATCGTGGCGTCGAAGCACACCGGGGTGGATTTCGGCCTCTCCCGGAGGGGCCCGATGATGAAGCCAGGTTGGCGAGTGAGGGCTTTATTAAGAAGCCTAGTTGGATTCTACAGTTGTGCTCTACCAATAAACTCAAGGCACACTCTTTCCTTGAATTGATTACACTATTAGCTAGTGCCTTATGTTAGCATTGTAGTCTTACTGATGTTTCTCTAAAACTTGTATGATTTGAAAACGGTGTTATTTCAAATGTCTGGAAGGATGTCAGGAATATTATTGTGAAAATACTTCCCCTCGCTGATAAACTGTCCTATAAATTGCTTCTTTGTACGCTCCATGCCTTGATTTAGGAATTATTTACCATCCATAGCATATTAGTAGACTTTCTGTCATCTTCCTCTACAATATCAATTATATCTAGTTGAAAACATGCATCTCTATTATCTGTTCACACATGGTGGTTTTGGATCACCTTTACTGTCCTTTATTTCACTCGAGGGGCAGAGAGAAGCAGAGTTTGAATCACTTGTGTCATTAAACCAGAGTCTCACGGGGTTGTATTCGACACCCTCAACCAAAGAACCACTTTGTGCGGTATATCTTGATTCCTCGCCCATGTGGTTAAGTGGATAGTATCATCATAGGGCCTATCACTTGAGTGTTCCATTCCCAAGTGATCTATTGTCCTCCACCTGGAGGGAGACTGGTAGGCTAGCAACAGTCATGGTTAAAAATAGCTATTTTCCTGTATATGGTGATTTATTGAACAGGAAAAGTTTAACCTTAAAAAAGATGGTGGTGTTGTAGTGGGTGAGGTTTACCTCATTCATGCTTGGAGAACTCTGACATTTCAGACCTGGTCCTCATTGGTCCTGATGAAGGACACATAACCCGTAGGGGCAACACTGGGCCAAAACATGTCAACCGCTCACTAGTTGTTGTGGATCACTGACTCACCCAGTTCAACACCGCCATTTTTTTAACCTTTGTTAAAGTGGCTCCAATACAACTTCTGTGAGACTCTGATTTACTGACTCAAGTAATTTATTCTCCTGTGATCTTAAAATCTTCTTCTTTTAAATTGTTTTGGAAATCAGTTGATGATTATATTTCACAGTACATGTATGTGTTATATGAGAGTTAATCCTATTTATCTTACATTGTTCCTTATATGAAGTAGCTCTTGTTTGTTCCCTTAATTTAAATTGTATTCTCTCCTAATTATATGACGACTTTATTTTTTCTGCAGGTACATTCATAAATGGTGATTTCATATGTTAATACTCCTTCTGTCATTTGTACCTTTTCTGTATATTTTTTGCATTGACTACTAAATTGAAAAGAATAAAATATTTTGAAAGAAAAAAGAAGATCCAAAATATATTTAATTCATAGATTGATGGACCGGATCCAACAACTTCTTCTGTTCAGCAGATTGCTTTATAATGGCCACTAATTGATTGCCGAACAGCCTGTGCCCAAAAAATTGAAGAGTCTGTGGCTGCCGCGGCTGCACTCAAAGTGATACAGAGAGATCTGATAGGAAGCGCACTTGTTGCTCCTTCATCGCTAGGTTAACCGTGATGTCTGCATCTTGTTCTTTCTGTTCCACTATTCCTTGAAAGTCTTTAATTAGACGCTGTACTGCACAGCTGAAATGAAAATAAACAGTACTAATACACATTGGGCCCGGGGGTGGGGGGGCTGGGTGGGGTGGTGACCTGACCTGACCTGGTCAGAGCCGGTCGCTCCTCCCGCCGCGTGGCCCACCCCGAGTGTGCCCGGGATCCGCTTGCCGCCGCCGCTGCCAAGTTTGTATCTGCCCCTGTAATTGTTCACTGCTCATTTACATCGTCTACTGTTGTACCAGTATTGTGCCTGTAACTGTTTTCCTTTCATTTGCATCGTCAACTGTTGTACCCCTGTGCCCTTGTCCTCGCTCCCAGTGTTGCGCCGTATTGTTTCTGCCCCCTGCCCTCAGTATTGTTTTGTGATCCTGCATTGGTTTTGTGATCGTTTGCATCGTTGTGCCCCTGATCGTTCCTGTGCCCCACCGCCGTTCTCTACCGCTGACCCACCCCGCTCCCTGCCACTGCTCCCCCACGGCCCCACCCCCGTTCCCTCCAGCATCACCGCTCCCCTCCCCACTCGCTATCCCGCTCCCGCCTACCAGCTGCTCCTCCCTCCCACTGAACACAAAAAGTGGTGTCCGCGAGGCGGGGAGCTGTGACCTGACCTGACCTGGTCAGAGCCGGTCGCTCCTTCTGCCGCGTGGCCCACCCCGAGTGTGCCCGGGATCCGCTTGCCGTCACCGCTGCCGCTTCCAAGTTTGTATCTGCCCCTGTAATTGTTCACTGCTCATTTACATCGTCTACTGTTGTACCAGTATTGTGCCTGTAACTGTTTTCCTTTCATTTGCATCGTCAACTGTTGTACCCCTGTGCCCCTGTCCTCGCTCCCAGTGTTGCGCCGTATTGTTTCTGCCACCTGCCCCCTGACCTCAGTATTGTTTTGTGATCCTGCATTTGTTATGTGATCGTTTGCATCGTTGTGCCCCTGATCGTTCCTGTGCCCCACCGCCGTTTTCTACCGCTGACCCACCCCGCTCCCTGCCGCTGCTCCCCCGTGGCCCCACCCCCGTTCCCTCCAGCATCACTGCTCCCCTCCCCACTCGCCACCCCGCTCCCGCCTCCCAGCTGCTCCTCCCTCCCACTGAACACAAAAGGTGGTGTCCGCGAGGTGGGTAGCTGTGAACTGACCTGACCTAGTCCGAGCCGGTCGCTCCTCCCGCCGCGTGGCCCACCCCGAGTGTGCCCGGGATCCGCTTGCGGCCGCCGCTGCCGCTGCCAAGTTTGTATCTGCCCCTGTAATTGTTCACTGCTCATTTACATCGTCTACTGTTGTACCAGTATTGTGCCTGTAACTGTTTTCCTTCATTTGCATCGTCAACTGTTGTACCCCTGTGCCCCTGTACTTGCTCCCAGTGTTGCGCCGTATTGTTTCTGCTCCCTGCCCCCTGACCTCAGTATTGTTTTGTGATCCTGCATTTGTTTTGTGATCGTTTGCATCGTTGTGCCCCTGATCGTTCCTGTGCCCCACCGCCGTTTTCTACCGCTGACCCACCCCGCTCCCTGCCACTGCTCCCCCGCGGCCCCACCCCCGTTCCCTCCAGCATCACCGCTCCCCTCCCCACTCGCCACCCCGCTCTCGCCTCCCAGCTACTCCTCCCTCGCTCCGCCCCCCCACTCTCCATTTATGGCAGAGTCAGCGCGTGCACGCAGCGTTCACACGCAGCGGGTGCGCCGATGGTGCACCGAAGGCGCGCTAAAGGCAAGCCCGTCTACGCCCGTCCGTGCCTGGACCGCGCCCAGCGCCAGACCCCCTGGCCCCCGCAGACACCAGCCCACCCGCCGGACGTATGACGCCGCCATCCTCAGTGCACTCAACTCCGGCCGACTCCTCGGCTGCCACCGAGCCACCCCAGGACGCACCCATGGACCCTTCACCTGCCAACCCTGCAAGTTCTCCTGCATCCGGACCTGCACTGCACCCACACCCGCCAAGCCGAGCACCAACAGCAACCACCTGAAGTGCATCCTGCTCAACACCCGCTCCATCCACAGACACGCCGTGGAACTATGGAACCTGCTCGACACCACATCTCTGGACGTCGCCTTCCTCACGGAAACCTGGATGAACGCCTCCCCAGTGCCCGACATCGCCATAGCCATCCCAGACGGATACAAGATCACCCGAAGGGACCGCGTCAACCAGACAGGAGGAGGCATCGCCATCGTCCACAAGAACACCATCCGCATCACGACCAGCTCCGACGACATCCTCACAGCCGCCGAACACCTTCACTTCCAGATACACACCGACCCCAAGACCACACTCAGAGGCACCCTCATCTACAGACCCCCAGGACCCCGCACACAATTCAGCGAAGACATCGCAGACTTCATCAGCCCACACGCCCTCCCCTCCGCCGACTACATTCTTCTAGGGGACCTCAACTTCCACCTGGAGAACAACAACGACAACAACACCACCACCCTGCTGGACAACCTCGCCAACCTCGGACTCAAGCAACTGGTGAACACCCCCACCCACTACGCCGGACACACGCTCGACCCAATCTTCTCCTCCAGCAAGTACATCTCCTTCAGCCACTCCACCGGACTCCACTGGACAGACCACAGCTGCGTCCAGTTCAGCTTCAGAAAGACCACGACCCACCACCTCCTGCAACAGGTTCCCCGCAGGAGCTGGAACAAGATCACCACCGACCAGCTCACCGCATCACTGAACCAGAACCCTCCCGCCAGATCAACGGACCCCAACCAAGCAGCCAACAAACTCACACAGTGGATCACCAACTGCGCTGACGACCTCGCACCCCTGAAAAACCATCCCAGCAGGCCCGGAAGCAAGAATGCCTCCTGGTTCAACGACGACCTCAAGAACTCCAAGAAGAACTGCCGCACCCTCGAGAAAGCCTGGCGAAAAAACCCAACCACAGACAACATGACCGCCCTCAAGCACGCCACCCGCAAACACCACCAGCTGATCCACACCACCAAGAAGTCAGCATTTAAGGATCGACTAGACAACAACGCACACAACAGCAAGGAACTCTTCAGCATCATCAAAGAGCTCTCCAACCCCAGCGCTGGAAACAACGACATCACTCCCTCACAAGACCTCTGCGACTCACTCGCCTCGTTCTTCCACAGCAAGATCGCAGACATACACAACAGCTTCGGCGAACAGTCCACGCACCCTAGCACAGAACCAACGCCCTCCACCATCACCCTCCGCGCCTGGACCCCGGTCAGCACCGAAGACACCATCCGCACGATGAACACCATCCACTCCGGATCGCCAACCGACCCATGCCCCCACCACGTCTTCAACAAGGCCGACTCCGTCATCACACCCCATCTCCGGGACATCATCAACTGCTCCTTCAACACCGCCACCTTCCCGGAAAGCTGGAAGCATGCCGAACTCAGCGCCCTCTTGAAGAAACCTTCAGCAGACCCCACTGACCTCAAGAACTACCGCCCCATATCGCTCCTCCCGTTTCCTGCCAAAGTCATCGAGAAGACCGTCAACAGACAGCTTGCCGCCTTCCTCGAGACGAACGGATCCCTCGACCACTCACAGTCCGGATTCCGAACCCTGCTCGACAACGGGGGAAACAGCGGCCCTCATCTTCCTGGACCTCTCCGCAGCGTTCGATACTGTCTGCCACCGCACCCTAGTACAACGCCTCAGCAACATTGGTATCCAAGAGAAGGCACTGGAGTGGATCATCTCGTTCCTCCCCGGAAGAACCCAGAGAGTCTGCCTCCCCCCGTTCAGATCCGTGGCCACCGAAGTCATCTGCGGTGTACCACAAGGATCATCACTCAGCCCCACCCTCTTCAACGTCTACATGAGCCCCCTCGCAGCCATCGCACGCCAACACAACCTCAACATCATCTCCTACACCGACGACACCCAGCTGATCCTCTCCCTCACCAACGACCCTGCCACCGCCAGAACCAACCTACACGAAGGGATGAAAGAAGTAGCCGAGTGGATGAAGAACAGCCGCCTGAAACTGAACTCAGACAAGACGGAAGTCCTCATCCTTGGATCATCACCCTCTGCCTGGGACGACTCCTGGTGGCCCCCGGCCCTAGGCAGCGCACCCAAACCAACGGACCATGCACGCAACATGGGCTTCATCCTGGACTCCTCCCTCTCGATGACCAGGCAAGTCAACGCCGTCTCATCATCGTGTTTCAACATCCTACGCATGCTCTGAAAGATCTTCCGATGGATCCCCACCGAAACCAGGAAGACGGTCACCCAAGCACTCATCACCAGCCGACTGGACTACGGTAACACCCTCTACACCGGAACCACAGCCAAACTACAGAAAAGACTCCAACGCATCCAGAACGCCTCCGCACGACTCATCCTGGACATCCCCCGACACAGCCACATCTCCGGGCACCTGAGAGACCTGCACTGGCTCCCCGTCAGCAAGAGAATCACGTTCCGTCTCCTCACCCACACACACAAGGCCATCCACGACCTGGGCCCCAGGTACCTCAACAACCGCCTGACCTTCTACACTCCCACCCGCCAACTGCGATCGACCAGTCACGCCCTCGCCGCGGTTCCACGCATTCGAAGAGCCACCATGGGAGGAAGATCCTTCTGCTACCTGGCAGCCAAGACTTGGAACTCCCTCCCCATCCACCTCCGTCGTACCCAAGACCACCTCACCTTCAGGAAGCAACTCAAGACCTGGCTGTTCGAGCAGTAGCGGACCCTCCCCCCCCCCCCAAGCGCCTTGAGACCCTCCGGGTGAGTAGCGCGCTATACAAATTTCTTGATTGATTGATTGATTCGTATGCAGGGGAGTGACTCCTTCGCTCCAAGGGAGATATCTTTAGTTGTCCTTGCTGCTCCACAGGTCCTGCATCGAGCCTGTATGGTGCATGGGCACAGATAATGCTTCAGACTAAGAGGGAGACAAAGTCGGGCCCAAACGAAGTCCAGAGTGTCCAGACGGTCGAAGTTCAGTGGTTTCTGGTTCAGAATCTTGTCCACATCGAATGTAGGGTCCTACATACAGGTAAGCCATTAAGTACCCACGGGAGAGAGTTGGACAGATTGAGGGGAGCACCCCAGGGGAGGGTTTGGACAATGGAGAGGATACTCCCTTGTCCTTTGTCCAGTTTCGTGCCAGAGCGGCAGCCAACGGCTCCCAGGACTGGTTTGAACTGGACTGTGCACAGGGACACCAAATGTGCCCCTCATGCAGACTTTTAGTCGTTTGCAAGTGCAACCACCCATCCTAATACACTAAATCCTGTCTGGGAGGTGGTCACACCTCCCTGTGACAGGATGTCTATTGTTCTGCCTTCCCCTGCTCGAGCTTGACTCAGTAGCAGGTGGGCAGAAATGTGTCTCTGGTCGGCAGCAACCATTTTGTGCTGTCCGGGACTAGAAGGCTGCTACCGGGAACACCAGGGACCCAACGAAGCTTGCTCCTGAGGGGTGGAATCCACCTCCATCACTGGTTACCGGTGTGGGAGTATGATTCAAACATGTTTGACACCAACCACGATAGGGTTTGTTTCAGCCGTTTTAGAGTTGGTCATCACGCGGTCGCATAATGCCACTCTATATGTTGTAAATGGTTGCTTCACTAACAACCCGGGAGAATGGATTCTGTGTCCTACTCATGCAGTGGCACCCTCTCACTTAGAACCAAGCACCCTGCCTTCAGGATTGTCAAGGCTTGCTATAGGAGTGACTTGTAGGTTTTAAGTGTAGTGACCCTTAGATATAGTAAACCTATATCTTAAGTAAGTTGTGCATGGACTAACTTACACAGACTGCAATGGCAGGCCTGCAGTTCCATGTTGCATGGCCTCTCATGGGTGGCATAATACATGCTTCAGCCCATGGGAGGCCTCTGGGGTACCTATGCCCTGGGTAAATGGGTACCACATAGTTGGGACTGACAAGGGTACCCCAGTATCCAATCTGAAGTGTACCTGAGTACATAACATAACAGTTTAAGGAGAAAGCAGATAGACTGGGGTTCTGATTAGCAGGATCCCAGTCAGACAAGTCAAAAACAGCATCACATCAAGCAAAAAGTGACGGTAACCATAAGAAGCAGATCCTACATTCCTACAAGGTCATTTTGCAAACCTTTGTAATAATTAACAAAACATTGCCTTGGTAAATCAACCATTGTTGGAAAATAGAGATGATGGCCATAACAAAGTAATGTGAGAATGGTATTTAGGATTTAGGTGGAAGAAAGGGGACTCTTTGTGTTGTAAGAATCGGAGCGGTGGAACTTAGCGTCACTGTGGTTCTGGTTCTCCAATAACGGCCAGTTCTGACGCATTGTATTGGAATTAGTGGAGTGATGCTGAGTTACTTCCACCTGAAATACATACTACTGCTTTTTGGGGGTTGACAATGACATGATGGGGTGCTTTCATGAAAGCATACACTACAAAGACAGGAACTTTCATACTAAGATTAAAGTTGCAGAGAAAGGGTATAATGTTCTGGGATGGAAGAATCAGGGTGGCTTTATGAGGTGTTGAGTCCTGGACCTGAGCACCCTGTTTCGTTGGTTGGAAATAGAGATGTGGCAAGTGAATCAAATGTTTCGTTGCAAGAGGTATTGTATAAACATAAAGCTTTATTTGAGGATCACTTAGATTTAATTAAAGAGCATAAAATAATTCTTAGCCCTAATGCAATGTCAGTAGTACAGAAGGTTCAATGTACCTTTGAGCGGAAGACGTCAGTTGAAAGATCATTTGAATAATTTAGTTGAAGAAAAAGTTATTGCACCTGTAGATTCATCCTTGTGGCTGCCACCCATCATGGTGGCAAAAAATAGAACCTCAGCAGTTGAGGCTATGTTTTGACTTGCAATCTCTTAAAAGACACATATTGGTGGATTGTTTTCCACTTCCTAAAATACAGGAAATGATAGCTCAGATTAGTGGTGCTGGATTTTTCTCCACTCTTGACTTGGGGGCAGAATACCACCAAGGTGAGTTGAGTGAAGATCCCCGGGGATGAATAACTGTTAACATCCCCTTAGGTGCATTCCATTTTTTACTCATGCTGTTTGGCTTAGCCTCGGCAGCGTCTGTTCTACAGCAGTTAATGTTAAGACTCTTGATGGTGTACCTAATGTATTAGCAAATTAAATTGATATTATAATTTTCATTAAAATAGAAGAAGAGCACTTGCATTTATTGGAAAAGGTGTTGGGTATTCTTGAAAATGTAGGGTTGATGGTGAAAAAAGAAAATTATACATTCCTGGTGCATAAGGACATCCTATTTCATCAGCTGGTGTTAGACCTAAGGTGGATGTACTTGATGCAATCAGGAAAGCACCTGCACCTGTAGTTAACGACCAGTTAAGGTCATTTTTAGGTCGTTGTGAATATTATTTAAGATTTGTTGAGGATTTTGCTTTCAGACGGAAGCTTTAAGGAAACTTCTTGGGGGTGGGGGGTGTCAACTTTACTTGGGGAGGAGTAGACAAATTAACATTTGAGTCTTTAAGGAACTTGATATGGAAGTCTCCTCCTATCCAACCTTTTGTTGCTAATGCCAAATTCATTCTCAAAGTTGATGCAAGTGGAGTAGGACTTGGAGTGTTCTTAAGTCAGATGGCGGAGGGGAAGGAAAATACAGTAGCTTTTGCCTCAAGGAGTTTGTCCCAAGCAGAAAAGAACTATAGGGCCATAAGCATCATGCATTTTACCTGTCGCACACAGCCCAATTTGCAGAATCGGGCCACTTGTGACCATTAAAATGCATTTTGGTATGCATGAATTGCAATTTGCGATTTGGTAACATGTCACTGAATCGCAATTTGGAACTGCGAATACATACGGATCCAGTATTAGGAAGGGGCTTGTTTAGGGCATCTCTTCCTAATACCAAATTGCAGTGGTATGTGAGAATGTTGCAGAATGGCTCAGTAGACTTTAGGAAAGCAATCACTCCACTAAAAAAAGACACGAGGAGCTGGAAGACCATTCTCGCCTATCCAACCGCCACAAATTTTTAGCAGATGTCTCAATAATGCGGGCACGTAGGTTGCTAAGCCTTGAATATCACAGGTTTAAGGGGAACAACCTTTACATTGCGGTTAGTACACCGCGATGCAGTTACATCGCAATCGTTACAACGACTTCATGTTACCACGCCATGCCATTACAACGCAAGTCTTTACATCGACTTGCGCTAGATGGCATGCTAACATTACAAATAGTGTAGTTTACTATACCAACACCTTCCCTACTGTTAAGTGGACTGGAGTTGGAATAGTAAATTACGCTTTTCTAATGTTAGCACGCCATCTAGTGCAAGTTGATGTAAAGACTTGCGTTGTAAAGGCATGGCGTGGTAACATCGCAGTCGTTGTGGATTACCCCTGAGGTGGCTTGTGTCTCACCCCTTTCTAAACCTATGAATGCCTGCCAGCCTTTGTTACAACTCGCTCAGCTCCAAGTCTCAATTGTGCTTTTCGCGGAGCGATATTTACTTTTTGTTCTGTGTACCATGATGTAGGTGGGATCAATACTCGTCTTTTTTCTTTCTTTCATCACTGCCTCCATGCTGTTTGCTGGCAGAATCTCTGTCCCTTCTTTTTGTGAGAATCAATTAAAAAACTCTCTGTTACAATCAATTAGGATAAATGTTGCATTTGATAGTGATGTTTTTGGTAATACATATGGAGACAGGCATTTTGGGGTGGGCAAGACAGCATTAGGTGACATGGTGTATACCAGATTGATTAATGAAATCTTATGAGGGACTGATGGATGGATCCATATATTGGTTTGTTCAGTAATAATTGTGATGTTCTCGGGTGGGTCAGGGCCTGGCAGTGGGTTGGGGGCTCCTCTTCTCTGGAGGTTGGAACTCTACATGGTACCTTCAAATATGGGCTATAATTGTGCCATAAAGGTAATGATGGGTGCTCCCAGCGTGCAAAGGCAGATGTGTTCAGAAAACTTCATTGACAAACATTCTGCCCCTCATAATAATGTGATCAGAAGACTTTATTGACAAGCATCCTGTCCCTTATGATGATGTGATAGATAGCCCCCAGCCACCCATGATGAGTTTATCAGTTGAAGAATTTACTATAGCCTTATAGCCCGCCGTAGTGGGCTATACCGGCTGTTAAAGGCCCGCTGCAACGTTAAAGGGCCGAGCCGAAGGCGAGGGACTTTAACAAAACAGCAGGACTTTAAAAGCCGGTATAGCCCTGCTACGAAGGGCTATAAGGCTATTAGAACATTCTGCCACTAGAGGGCAGAATGTTCTAACAAAACAAAGCCTTCAGGGAGCGCGAGGGGATTCAAATCCCTGCAGGCTCCCTGAAGTCTTTGTTCACAGCCAGAGCTGTGAACAAAGACACTTTGGAATGTTGGTGCTCCGGGCTTATACCAGCCATTAGAAGCCCGGAGCGCTCCATTGTTTTCAATGGAGCTACCAACATTCCAATGTTCTAATATATCCTTATAGCCTGCCGGAGCGGGCTATACCGGCTATTAAAGGCGGGCTGCAGCGTTAAAGGCCCGAGCCGAAGGCGAGGGACTTTAACAAGGCAGCGGGACTTTAATAGCGGTATAGCCCTGCTACGAAGGGCTATAAGGCTATTAGAACATTCTGCCACTAGAGAGCAGAAGGTTCTAACAAATTAAACAAAGGCTTCTCGAAGCTCGAGGGGATTTAAATCCCCTCGAGCTCCGAGAGGCCTTTGTAAAACATTGGAATGTTGCTCTGCGGGCCTTTACCGGCCGTAGAAGCTCGGAGCACTCCATGGACTTCAATGGAGCTCCCAACATCCCAATGTTCAAATAGTGCCTTATTCACCAAGGGTGCTCATTTAAATGATTCTTAGTCCCGGATGTGAAGTTGTTAACATGCTTTACCTGGTATTAACAGTTATGCCACTGCGTAAGAAATCCTGCATGTCTATTCGCCCCAGGGCCACCTTAGGTAAAAAGCACCTACAGGCATATCTTTTCTATGTTATGGCCTGCCCAGACTTATCCATGGAATGTTGTCATTAAGGCCTATTACATGGAAAAACTGGCCCCCAGTGACAAAACTGGCCCCCATGGCCACAAAACCGGCCACCACCCCTCCGTGCCTGTCCGTAGCCCATAGACCCATTTCTGTTTGCGTATGAACAGGGTATGGCTGGGATCCCTCGTGTTGGGTGAGATGTAGGGATTGTCCAATACTGTCCAATACAAGTCCTGCACCGTGTGTCCCATCTCTGCATAGTGTGTTGTGAGGCGGGTGGTGGTCCTAGCACAGCGGATGTTACTCCTATGCTCCATTACTCTCACTTTCACTTTCCTTGATGTTATGCCTACATAGATTAATCCACAAGGGCATTTGATCATGTATATCACATTCACAGAATTTATTAGAGCAATTAGTGTGCGTACGTTGTTCCCATGAGTAATTCAAACCCACGTCTACACTCTTGGTGTTAGCAGTAAGTATGCAAATGTCACATGAGCCACATCTGGTGTGACCTGTGACCGGAGGGAGCTCCCAAGCTCCTCGCTGTACCGCTTGAGCTGTAAGGTGGGGTCTTCTGAGAACCGGATGATCCCTAATGTTGGAGCTTCTTCTAAAGGAGAATAAAGGTTTGTCCAGATGAAGGGCATTGGAGTTGAGAATGTGCCATTGTTTCTCTGACAAAGAAGCTGCCTTCTCTTTAAAAGTTTCCAGTTCCGAGCAGTTTCTGCGCAAGTGCAGAATTTGTCCCACCGGGAGGTTCTCCCGCAAGGATTTGGGGTGGAAGCTATCAAAGAGCAGCAGTCCATCCTGATCAGTGGGTTTGTGACACGCCCTAGTCGTCACTTTTCCTCCATATGGGATAATTTCAAGGTCCAGAAAGGGTAGACATTCGTTGGTGATAGTTGAAGTAAAATGTAAGAAGATATTCAGGGTATTGAGCCATTGCATAAAGTCTTTGAAACATTGTTCATTGCCTTTCCAGATGAGAATGCCGTCATCAATAAAGCGTCTCCACACCCAGATGTTTTGTGTCCATGGGCTCTCTGCATCAGATATACTTTTGTTCAAATGCAGAGACATATAAGCCCGCTAGGCTCGGCGCGAAGGTGCTACCACGGATGTCCCATGAGTCTGTAGCTAATATGTCCCCTTGTACTCAAAAACGTTCTTAGTGAGTGCTATTTCAGCCAGGTGTATTATGAAGGCTCTCGGGGTGCAGTACTGCCAGTTCTGATCAAACAATATCTCCTCCACTACCGTCAGGGTCTCCATTTGAGGTATATTGATGTACAGGGATTCAATATCCAAGCCCACCAGGTATTCCTCTTCAGGGTTGAAACCCATGTCTTTTAGTAGAGTGAGGACATCGGTAGTATCTTTAAGGTACGCTACTCCAGTGTGGACCAGAGGTTTGAAGAAAAAATCACAAAATGATGACAAAGGTTCCAGTATGGATCCAATGCCTGCGACGATAGGTCTCCCAGGAGGAGGTCTCCTTGCTTTGTGCACCTTAGGGAGTGTGTAAAAATAAGGTGCTATTGGATCCTTTTGCTGCAGGAAATTAGCCTCATGTTCCGAGATCCAGTCGTTGTTGATCGCCTCTTCCACCATGGTAGTAATCGCCCTTCTCAATTCCGGTGTTGGGTCTTTTGAAAGGACCCTGTAGTTCCTCCCGTCACCCAGCAGTCTTAAGCATTCCTGGTCGTATGCTATCCTTGTTTGAATCACAATGGCCCCTCCCTTATCTGCAGGCTTTATGACCAAATCTTGATTGTTTTTAAGTTGGTCTAGAGCCTCTTTCTCCTCCCTAGTGAGGTACGTGAAGGGTTGAGTGTGACTGACCTGGACAGTTCTTCCACCTCATGAATGACTGCCCCTTCAAAGGTGATGACTTCAAGAGAGAGGGTGTAACTCAAAGGAGTGCAGTTCGATTTAGGGCGGAAATTTGTATCCCCTCTGCCCTCTGTTCTTCCTGGATGTCCTTCAAAAAAGACTTTAAGTCTTACACCTCTGAAGGATTCTGAAGCTGTCTAAAGTGTTTGTGAGAACGAACCCCAATCCCTTATTCAGCAGTGTTTTCCCCAGGACCGAAATGTGAATGGTCCCCTGCCACTTAATTTTCTGGTGCAAAGCACCCATATCTCCCCAAGCCTCCGCCTGTATTCCTATTTCCGAAACCCCTCTGATGGTCTGACGTGCCTGAGATTTTAGATCTGTACCCACGTCAATACCTTATCTGTCCACGTCAATACCTTATCTGCCTTCCCTAACCGAGGACCGGCAGAAAAGAGCTTCTGGATACACGACGTTTATAAGGGACCATGACTGAGAGCTCTGGGCTTGAGGCTAAAGGTAGTGCAAGTTTCTCACAGTGCTGTTCAACAGGTCATAAAATAAAAAATAAAAAGTGCATTTACCCACTGGTTCGCCTCCTCCGGTCCTTGGAGTTCTTCCAGTCCGTCGGAGCATAAGGTGTCAGAACTCCCCTAACCAATCCAGGTGCTGCTCTCATGTTCTTAATAATGTTAAACAGCATGAGAGAACCATCAGTTCTTGGGAACGGGATGGATTGAGACTCACTCAGCCACTGAGGCCTGTGCCCTGTACCCAGCTGTTTAAGACCGCTCTGGTTGGAGAGGGTTCAAGTGCACATGTCAGGCTGGCCGTCGTAACACAGCTGGCCAACGTGAATTTAAATAACAGGGGCATAACTAGTCCCTTGCTGCAATGCCCACCCCATCCTGGCACTCAGCTTGGGCGGGGAGCAGTGAAAGATAAAATGGTAATAAGTTCATTTTATCACCATTTCGTTTTTCATCTTTGCTGGGCTCTCATTAGTGGGGCAACGCCGCTCCGCCCTAATATAGGAGACGAGGCTGCCTGGTGGAGGCAAGAAAAATGGCCCCCTTGACTGGTATCGAGGTCATAAATTACAGTGTCGTCAGGGTTCAATGGGTCCCTCAGGGCTCTGGGCTCCAGTGCCACCGCACCTGCTTCACCAATGCCAGCCACGCCCGAATAGATGCACACTCTGAACTGCTATATACAGCGCCTAGAGCCAGAGACAGATGGAACCCACTGAGGCGCAATTTGTTGTCACTGGGGAGAACGTAAACATGTCAACATTAGACGACTGCATAGGTACGATCTATGAATAATGATATAAGCCGTACAAGCTTGGATTGGAAGGCACAAATCGATCCTTTTCTGAACTGTACAATTATGCGGATAGCTGCTCCTCGAAACTCTCTGATACACTTTGTTGTGCACCAAGTTTGTGTGTTGTATTTTTCCTCTGTGGGTTAGTTATCATCTCTATGATACAAACCATCTTATTGTAATTGTATTCTATTTTTCAACCCTGGTTAATATTTGTATTTCCTTTTTGCTTTATATACCTGTTGAAAAAATCTTAGTATTGCCCCGGGACACCAGATGGTGCTCATCCTCTCTGCAGCTTGTTTGGAGAAGGATGGCCGAGATGCGCTGGGGTGATTAAATTAGGCTAGGGACTGCGAGTCCCCCGGTCTACTACTTCCACTGAAGCTGAGGGTCTCTTTATATCCCACTAGGGTTCCGTAAACCTGATTTGTGAGTGGTCAAGCCAGGGCCACTGGAATTATGTGGCACCAGAGGGCTAAATTATGCGGCAGCACTGACTAAATTATGCGGCAAGAAACAGCTAATTAGGCGGCACAAGGTGCCACATTTTCTGATAGTATTACTTCATTCTTTTGTCATCTTTTGGTCTCACCTGAGTCAGCGCGCATGCGCTGCACTGCGAGGCTTCTAGTAAGGACTTCCAACTCGCACCACACGCTCATGCTTGTGTTTTTTTGTTTTCATGTCCCGCCTTCTCTCTTCCCTGGCCCTGGCCTAGGAAGCTCGGGAGCGAGCAGTGGCCCCGCACTTTGCCTGCTGCATTCCTTAAATTCTTTGCAGTGCGCGTGCGCGCACCACTCACAGGCTTTTTTTTCTTTTCTTCTAACGTCTTTGCAGAGCGCGCGCACACCACTCGCGGGCTCACTGACCCAACATTATCATAGGCTTGAAGCTTGAATGCTGTCAGTCTTATCTGTTGTCTAAAGCCCCCACCCCTCCAAGAGCACAATATGCAAGCCCAGTGCCAGTGTAAATAAAACAAGCATTGGCATAGCCAATAGGTCTCGCCTTTGGGACCTAATAAGTGTTTAGCCATGCAACAGTTGATGTTGTTGCACCAAGGCTATTGTGCTGCATAACTAAATACTTCTAAGGTCCCAAAAGTGAGACCTATTGGCTATGCCAATGCTTGTTCTATTAAGGCTCATGGAGCTGTTGAGCCAACGCCGGGACTCAAACCTGTCCGGCAATTCCAAAGTCGGAAGCGGTGTCCGAAACTCTACGAGTACTCTCCGCCCAGCTTCATCTGACGTATCACATACCTGCCAACACCTGTCCATTAAACAAGGAAGCTCCACTTTTGTATGTTAAATTACTGCAATCATTCAGTTTGATTCTCTGAAATACTAAAGTAAACGCTCCTACCTCACCAATAAATTACTATCGTCATTGGTAACAAAAAGTGTCTCCCGCAAACTGGTAAGCATGCGTCGATTGTTCCCAATCAATAGCCTTACCCCTTTCCCAAGGGTTTCGTTCATAACTGTTGAAAATGAGGAAAGTCATCTTGAAAACTCCTCACCTGCTCCTTTTCCTCTGACGGCTACCTTGATGTGTGGGACCAGATGGCGACCCGCTTTCGGACCGAGGGCGGCTGTACCTGGATGGGCTAGGCGGCTCCTTCTTCACCCAAACCTTGGTTGGGGAGGAGGAATCCCGCTTCTGTTGCTTCTTCCGTCGCCGCTCTGTCTTCTCCTCTTTCATCCTCTGCGGAACACTAACAGCCACAACAACCTATCCCGGCAGGGAAACAGGAAGTGCGCTCAAGTGGCGACAGCAGGTGCCAAACTAGTTAGCACTTCCGCTTCCGGGGTTTTCCTTCCGGACTACGGTGTCACTTTAACCGTGCTCGTTGGATTTGCTGTTTTTGATCGCAGCCGCCATGTGGATTGGCTTTCATTTCTCCTCCACACAAATAACTGCCTGTTGACCGTCTGGCTAAACGCACTGCATTCTAAAAAGTGTCTTAGGTGACAACTTTCAAAAATTTAGACTTGCCTCATAAATTACGTTATGCTTAGACAGATTGGTTATATTCTTTTCTTTCGTCATTGTATTTCCTTATTCTTGATTCAAAATAGGTGTGCCGCATTGTTTAATACCATTATATGACAAACCCTACGAACAACGTTGGGCCGCTCAATGTGTGGAGGGAGCTCTGCTGCCGTCCATGTTTCTGCACCCATGTTCAAAATATGTTGTCTTAGGTGCCCCACTCAATATGGCCACACTCCGATCGAGAAAACCCCTGATATGGAAGTGTTTGTTGTTTATTTATTCATTTTATGTGTTTTTATATAGCGCGGACTTTACCCGATGGTGTCAGAGCGCTTCACAATAGGAACAGCAGCGTTACATGAGGAGAAAATTACAAGTGGGCATGTTACTAAAGCAAACGTTACATTATATGAGGCAAAAGTGACAAATGTGCATGTATCAAAAGTAAACAAAATACAAGAAGAGGTTGTAAGAAAAAGCATTCATGTTATGAGTTCTCTGAGAGAAAAATCAGCAGCCCCACTGTGTGCGACATGGTATTCGAGTACATTTTGAATCGACTGCAAATCCCGATTTGAAATGCTAAATTCTTCGGCCACTACACAGCAAACCGTTGTTTTCTGATCTATAAAGTTTATTGGTTTCCACTTCAAGATGGCTGCTATTCTTGTCATTGAGTTGCTAAACATCCAAGCAGATCACAAGTCCTAGAATCAGTATCCAATTGGTTGAGTAAATGGTTATGGTTCCGATGTAAATGTCTTGGTCCGGGCCTGTTACAGAAAGTTTTTTTGGGGTGTTTTTTTTAATCAGAAATGCTTTGACAGGTAGGCGAGTTTTCTTTCTTTGTAGTTATTATTCCTTTAGCGTTACTAAGCATTCACGTTCTTTGTTCAAAGTGGGGGGCGGAGGGGGAGATTTTGTACTATTCACTGAAAATGGATTTTTTGATAAGCGTGCATTGTATCCCCGCATGGAGAAAGAGAGAGAATCAAGGAAAAAATGCATGCAAAAAAAGCGCTCGCCAGTCAGCCACTGTTTATTTTTGCATCGCGCTGTCACTTTAAGCGCGATGCAAAAATAAACATGCGGCCTGCTTTCGTTCTGCCATGAAAGGTTTCTTGTCTTTATGGGGCCATGAGAAAGGTTTTACCACAAACGTAAACTAAGCGAGCCAGTCCAACTGGGACGGCTCTAAAAGAGAAAACGGTACGTCACTGGAAGCTCTTTTCTAATGGCTGGCCACCGTTTAGCATAAACATGTGACGCCAGCCAATGGAAAAGTGGGGCGGGGCTTAAACCCCGCTAGTGAAATCTACCCTAACTCATTAAATCTCGCCAGCGACACTTCGAATGTCTGCGCAGCCTACGCCAGGCGAGACCTAAAAAGGAACTCGGATTAAAAAGCAGCAGTCTGGGCCTACATGTGCAGTGCAGAGTGTGGCAGATCACACTGGGGCAAGACATGCACCCCATACATGCACTTTGATTATGTGTCCTGCCTTGGGGTGCAGCACAGTTCCACCGAGGTCACAGTGCATCATCCATGTATGGGGTGGCTGCCGTAAGTGCAGGTCTGCATTTGGGAAAAGTGCATCAGGCCAAGAGCTGCTCTGAGGAAACCTAGACGTGCATTTCGTCTTGAGTGCTCCCCTTTTCACTTATTGTCCTGGAAAGCATTACCCAGAGAGAGTTTTAAACCTTGAAATGACCATCAATGTTTCCAGTCTCAGGCGCTGATGCATATCAAGCGAGGTGTCATGTTGGGCCCCGGTCCGCAGACACTGGACGCTTGTTAGGTTGTCCGGGCCTCTTTCGGTCCCACTCCAACCCTGCTTGGAAGCGGGTCCAAGGGGGGGAGGGGTGACTTCACTACGGGTGAGAGCGGCTCAGCTTTTCACTTTCACTTTCACACGCATGGATCGGCTGATGCCCAAGAGGCCTCCTGCTGGCACTTTTCCTTCCAGTGGTGCCCAGAACCAGTGGGACCAACAATGCTTACAACAGTGTGCACAGATGTGTAATGTTGCTGGGTGCCAGGCTATATGTTACTTTCCCCCACAGACTCTCAGGAAACGTTCTGTATGCAAATAGAACCTTTATTACGCCTTGTAAATCACCTACAGAGAGAGCGCCGGGCAACACGCTCCGATCGCGTCTCTCGCTCGTGCGCTATACCTCACGCATGCGCAGTAGCGTCCAGACGGCCGCTACGCACATCTACGTCACTGCGTAGTGCTCGCGTCCACTAGACCGCGACACTACATATCTCCCCCTTTTCATATCACACACACAAAGTCCCCGACCCGGAGGTCAGTCCATTTCAAAGTCTCTGAACCGGGATGGTCTCACCACTGCTCTTCCCCCCCGGGTGTGTCTTACCGGAGTGGACTGTCCTTCTCGGCTTCCCTCTGCGACCGGGCCTCCATCGGTACCTTTCGGAGAGCCCTGGCTCTCTCTCTCTTTTACCTCGCCCTCTTCTCTAGTGGTCTCCCCCAAGGGTCTTCTCCCTGAGTTGTCTCTCTCTCTCTCTTGCTCACCGCTCGTGTCCTCTCCATGGCCTCCCTCGGATGATTCTGTGTCCTTTATCGGCCCTTCTGCCGGGGTTTCCCCTTCCATGCACTCTCGGGGCCACTGTAAGATCTTATTGCATTTGGCCATGCGCTCGTGTGACCACACGTTACCGTCACTGAGCAGTGCCGCCCGGTCATACACTTCTTCTACTCTGAGGGGTGGGGAGTACTTGCTTTCTCCTTTCCGCTTAAGGACTGCCAGCTTCACTCTGACCCACTCCCCTTTTTCCAACGCCGTTTCTTTTGTCCTCTTGTGGCGGTTGTAGTGTTCCGTATAGATGCGCTGTGCCTTCTGCAGGTTGTGCTGCACCACCGCTGGAGACCATTTGCTGGTGATGGTCTTCTCCTGCCACGCCACATTGTCTCTGGTAAAGGGTTGCCGTCCCCGTAAGATCTGGAAGGGACTATACCCCGTACCGGTGGGGGTGATGCGGTACGCCCATATTGTGCTGAGCACCTCTTTCTCCCAGTCTTTGCCTCTTGTGATGGCCGCCTGTATGGAGCCCATCAGCACCCTGTTGAACCTCTCTACTTGTCCATTGCTGGATGGGTGGTATATTGAGGTGTGTTTGAGTATTATGCCGTTCCTGTTCGCAAACGTGACCCACTTGTCGGAGATGAACTGGGGGCCATTGTCGCTGATAATGCTCCTGGGTATGCCTTCCCGGAGGAACAACGCCTTGAGGAAGCGTAGTATCTCGTCCGTGTCCATGATCTCGTTGATGTGCACTTCTGGCCATTTCGAGTATTTATCCACTAGTACACATAGATATTTGGGGATCCCCTGGTCGTCCAGTATCGGCCCCAGGATGTCCACTGCTACCTCTTCCCACGGGTTGCTGGGGTTTGTGAATTTCCCTAAGGGTGGTCTCATAGGTTTGAGTGTCTTGTCCGCCCCTAGGCACTGCGCACAGTCCTTCACGTGCCTCTCTACATGCGTGTCCATCCCTGGCCACCAGTAAGTTTGTTTTGTCCTGGCCTTTGTCTTCACAATTCCCAGGTGGCCTTCGTGAAGTATGGCTAGCAGGGTGGGTACGATGTTCTCCGGTGGCACCACCCTGTCACCCCTGTAGACAAACACTCCGTCGTTGCCCACCGACAGCTCTTCTCTGACTTCGTAAAACTGCCTGATTTTTGATCTTTGTCTCCTTCTGTCCGGCCATCCCCGCACGATGTACGTCTTGATGTCCTCCATGTCCTCATCCGCCTCATACGCGTTCTTCCATTCCTGCCTGCTGATGGCTTTTTCCGGATCGTCCGTCAGAGCCACCATCTCGTCGTCGTCTTCCCTGTCGTTGGAGGCGCTGTCCATCGCAGATGCCCTGCTGAGGTAGTCCGCTATTTTGTTTCTGGAGCCTGGGATGTACTCCACGTCGTACCTGTACTCCAGGAGTTTCAGTGTCATTTTCGCAATCCGGGGCGTGGCACTGGCATGGCCATCTGATGTCAGTACTTTCACGAGAGGCTTGTGATCTGTCTTCACCTGGAATCTGGTTCCCCACAGGAACTGACGGTACTTCGCCATGGCCCACACTACCGCTAGCATCTCTTTCTCTATCACGCTGAACTTTTGTTCCGATGCTGTCAGCGTCCGGGACGCGAAGCTGATCGTCTCCGTGCCGCCTTCTGGTCTTTCCTGCATGAGCACCGCTCCCAGCCCCTTTTCACTCGCGTCCGTCATCAATATTGACCGCCCCTGGGGATCGAATCCTTGCAACGGGATCGCTCCGCCAATTTCCCGTTTCACTGTGTCGAACTCCTCTTGTGTCTCCTCTGTCCATATGAACGCCGTCTTGTCCCTCGTGAGTTGCCTCATGTGGTGGGTTTTTGTGGCAAAGTGGTGGACGAATTTACTGTAGTACTCTGCCATCCCTAGAAACGACCGTACTTCTTCCTTGGAGGTGGGCGGCGGTGCTTCGCAGATGGCCTTTACGTTCCCTCTCTTTGGCGTTATTCCTTGCGCCCCGATCTCGTGTCCCAAGTAGGTGACTGATGTCATTCCAAAATGACACTTCTCCCACTCTGCTGTTAGGCCCTTCTCTTCCAGGATCTTCAATACTGCCGACAGTTTCCTGTCATGGTCCTCCAGCTCCGTCCCCATCACTAGGATGTCGTCCTGAAAGTATTGCACTCCCTCAATGTCTTTGAATAGGCGGGCCATTAGCTTCTGGAACACCGCCGCTGCCGAGGCGAGACCAAAGGGCATGCGGCAGAATTGGTAGCAGCCGAACGGCGTGATGAACGATGTCAATTTTTTGCTTGTCGGATGTAGTGCTACCTGGTGGTATGCCGATTGCAAGTCTATGGTGGAGAACCATTTCACTCCTTTCGTGCGGGCCAACATTTCCTCTATGCGTGGCAAGGGGAACCTTTCCACCACTATGCACTTGTTCAACTCCCTGAGGTCCACACAGAGGCGCACTTTGCCTGACGGTTTCATGGCCACCACCAAGGGTGCCAACCACTCCGCGCTGTCAATGGGCTCAATGATTCCCCCTCCTTCCAGTCGGAGGAGCTCCTGTTGCACCGCCTCCCTTACCGCAATCGGGTTGTTCCGTACCTTGTGCGCTACCGGCCGGGCGTTTTCTTTGAGGACGATTTTGTGGGAGAACTTCTCCAGTCTCCCAATTTTCCCGCCGAAGACCTTCGGGTGCCCGCTCCGCCATTTTTCTGCCGTCGACTCCTCTCCGTCCAGAGTCACCATCACCTGGGTGTCCCCTCCTGGGTTCAGCTGTATTCCCAACACTCCTTGGTCCATCCAGCCCAGGACTGACGGTCCCTTCTCCGCGACGTACAGCTTGCAGAGCGCACTCCGCTCCTTGAACTGGAACTTCATAGTCTTGAACCCTACCATCGGGATTGGGTCCCCTGTGTAGGTAACAGGTCGAATGTCGGGGGGTTCTAGTCGCGCACCCCACGTGGGTCTGAACCTCTCGTTCCATACTGAACGTTGAATGATCGTGTAAGGAGATCCTGAGTCCGCCACGATGGTGATGGGTATGCCTCCTATGATCATGTCGCACTGGGGTTTGCGCGTTCTTCTCCCCTCTATGCCCAGTACCTGGTCTTCAATACACAGGACTTCTTCGTCTTCTTCACGGCCTTCTGCATCTTCCCCCTCGTCCTGTGCCACGAACTTCACCGCCTGCTGTCTTCCTTTTCTGCAGCATACCTTTTCGTAATGGCCAACTAGGCCGCAGAACGCACACTTGGCTCTGAACGCGGGGCACCGTTTGTCGTGCGCTGCATGGTTCGAGCTGCCGCACCTGTAGCATTTCATGGCCTCGCCTTTTCCTTGTTTCCATGTCGGTCCGGGTCTTGGTTTCCCTGTGGCCGCTCCTCTGTACTCCCCCGTCGTTTGTTTCCCCCGCGTCTGGTGGTCCGCGTCGTCTACCTTGTTGACTGTGAGTCTGGGGGCCGGTTCTCTCTTGGCTGCTTCCGCACAGCGTTTTGTTAGC
Source organism: Triturus cristatus (assembly GCF_964204655.1). Taxonomy (NCBI): domain Eukaryota; kingdom Metazoa; phylum Chordata; class Amphibia; order Caudata; family Salamandridae; genus Triturus; species Triturus cristatus. Next base: position 14,042,639 of record NC_140591.1, read on the forward strand.
TCCGCTCTCTTCACTATGGCGATCACTTCGTTCAGCGTCGCATCTCCATTCGCCCATAGTTTGTCCTGTACTGACTTGCTTGTCGTGTGCATGACGATCTGGTCCTTGATGAATTCGTCCTGCAGTCCGCCATACCTGCACGTCATCGCCAGCTTCCGCAGCGCCGCCACGTAGTCATCTACGGATTCCCCCGCTTCTTGCTTCCTCTGCTGGAAGTTATAGCGGTCGATGGAGGTGCACACTGCTGGTCGATAGTGGTTGTCCAAATCTTCTATGGCGTGGGTGAACACGTCTGTGTCCCCTACAGGTCTGGTGGTTGGTGTGAGATTTTGAAACACTCGTATCCCTTCTGGTCCTAGGTTGTGTAGGAGTATCCTCTTCCTCCTGGCACTAGAGAACGCCTCCTCGTTCTCATCTTCTAGCGCTTCCAGATAGTTTTTGAAGTACTCCCTCCAGTCTTCCCACTTCATTATGGGTTCTCCCGGGCGTGGTAGGAAAGGTATCGGCGTCGTCAGAGTCGATGACTGTGCACTCATTTTGGCGTCCACTTGCTTTCTTGGGCTACCTGGTGCGTCCGTCCCCGCTCCCCTGCTTCGGGTACCTGGGACTGCGTTCGAGCTGGCTGCTCCGTCGTCCCCTGACTCCGCCAGGATCTCCTCTGCGGTTCCGCTGTCCGCCTGCGATATCCTCTACCTCGTGGCTGGCTCCTCCGCTGCCCACGTGCCACTCCCCGGCTTCTATCTGCCTCTGCCGCGCTCGCCCGGTGTGTAGGTGTCTGCCCTTGGTCCTTCCGGTCTTCTTACCGCGTAGGGTGGTATCTCTCCTGGTGGGCTTCTTCTCTGCTGCAGGTTAGGGGGGGCACCTTCCACCTGTTGCACCTAGGGTTCTTCTTGTCCCAGTCTCGTCGCCACTGTAATGTTGCTGGGTGCCAGGCTATATGTTACTTTCCCCCACAGACTCTCAGGAAACGTTCTGTATGCAAATAGAACCTTTATTACGCCTTGTAAATCACCTACAGAGAGAGCGCCGGGCAACACGCTCCGATCGCGTCTCTCGCGCGCTATACCTCGCGCATGCGCAGTAGCGTCCAGACGGCCGCTACGCACATCTACGTCACTGCGTAGTGCTCGCGTCCACTAGACCGCGACACTACAAGATGTGCCATTGATTCCGTGGGTAGACTTCGACTCCGGGACACAAACAGCACAGTTTCTAGACGTGCTATTACGTAGCCGATAATTTATTTACACACAAACTGAAGCACACACGCTGCTCCCCGCCATCGCCCTGTTTCTGTTTTCTTGTGCACTTTCACTTAATAATAATGGGGTCCATTTGGGGCGTGGACATGGTATTCCCAGTCCCAGCCTCAATCTGGGGCACACACTTGTGTGTTTGTCGTGTATTTTATAGTGAACAATATATTCCTACGCATACATTAGTGCCTGCCATGGGATATTTACTAATGTATACGGCAGTGAGTGTACAGTGACGTGATTGGTCTGCGGTGCATCCTGCCAGAGTCACAGTTAAAATATCAACATTTATTTTCGTTCTTTTTCGGCACATTATGTTACAATGGAGAATGTCTCCAACTAAGTGGCGCGCGGGCCTCTTTAAGTAATGAAATCTGTGGCCCTCTTACTTCTTATATTTAGTGAAAGGGGCCCCATAGGTTTATTGGTGAATACTTTCCAGAACCTCGCGCTCAGAGAGGCATGCCCCTGCAAGTGTGTCAGCAACGCACATCTGGGGTTCCCTTGGGCCTAAACTTCATCTCTCTGAAGTTCATATCCAGTGACCCTATAACTTACCTTCCAGCTGACAAGAAACGGCTGCAAATGTGAAACTAAACTGCAAATACATTAGGAAACAAGTGCTTCGACAAGAATAAAACAAATAGGTGCAGACGAAAAAAGCTAACAAACCTTGACACAGAGGGAGCAGCACACACCGAACTCCTCCCAGGTGACACAGATGCTTTTTCAAACAAGCATTGGCATAGTCAATAGGTCTCGCCTTTGGGAACTAATAAGTGTTTAGACATGCAACCGTTGATGTTTTTGTACCAAAGATATTGAACTGCATAACTAAACTCCTATACGGTTCCAAAGGCGGGACCTATTGGCTATGCCAATGCTTGTTACAGTTGTTAGCACTGTCTAGGCATTGGTTACGCCTCATTACTACCAATTTAACAACCAAACATAGCAATAAGCAAGAGAAATGTGAGCAGGCAGCCTTTGCAAAGGGCCTTCGGCTTGACAGCAACAAGCGTCACTGTGCTTTTAATAATGTGAGAATCCTTTGCAGCGGGTAATGGCGTATTTAGCAAATGAGGCGGAGCCCTAACTACGCAAGCAACGCCACGGCCACACAATCGCATCATTCCAGTGGACCTGGGTCAGATTTGGCGGCATAGCAAGGGAGGATGGGCACAGTGCAAGGAAGCAAATGGCCCCCCTTCTTTTGGTTTGGTGGTAGAAAACAACTACTATTTGGGGAAAGGTGCCCTGAGCCCCAGTGGCACTACCCTTGCTGCACTGCTAGTAGCTGTGCCCCTGGAGATGCGGAAGGGTTGTTTATTGCCCACTCTATCGCGTGAGCCTGCTGGGCAAGTTGACTTGTTGGCCGTGGGGCAGATAACTGATTGACCGAATGGGTTCTCTGGAGATGCAAGAAAGGACCAAGAAAAATGGCCGTGAATTTATAGAAAAAAAAAGATGGAGGCACATTGAGCTCAAAGCTAGATTATGGCAGCACAACCCTTTGCGTCCTTCCAAGATCGAAGATGGCTCGTCTTAGAGCTGCCCTCAATTCTGCTGCTAGGCTCCGAACAGGTGTTAAAAGATACAACCATATCTCGCCAGATTTGATGTCCCTGAACTGGCTCCCATATGAACCTCTGATACAATAAAAAATTGCATGCATGGCACATAAAGCCATTCATTTCAATACCCCGATGTACCTCGCTCATAAACTTTAAATCTCAGGTCGATCGAGAGCCTCTAGAAGTGCCAGGACTCTACGGCTCAAACCACAAAAATTCAAGGAAAGAAAAACCTACAATCGAGCCTTCTCCGGTCTCGCCTGAGGATTTGGACCTCCTTGCCCCCTGAAGTCAGGCTGAATCCTTCTACTGCCCTTTTCAAGAAGGAAGTCAAAGTGTTATCGATGAAGACCTATCTGCCTTAGAAAGGGAGCTTCCAAGGAGACTGAGGGCACCCTCACAGGTTTTAGCCTTAGCTGCCAAGACTCCCAGCTCTACAAGACTGTTCACTTAGTTCTTTGTTCGTTCTGTTTTTATCTCTTGTATCCTTCCAGATGTATAAACTGTAAAGCGCTCTGATACCCTCGGTGGTCACGTTCGCGCTATAGAAAACCCTATAAATAAATAAATACATTAAATAGATGGACACACAAGGGCCAGTTAGTATGGATCAGCAGCGCCAGGCAGGAAAAGAGACCAGAAAAGTCAATGTGAAATGTAACGCCAATCTTTCTTTTTTGAAAGATACACAAGTTTTCTTTTTAATAAAATAATAACCAGTCTTAAAAGGTGGCATTTGCAATTGGCCTGGTCGCACTACGACTCGCCCTCCAGTCGCCATCCTTCTTGAGGCACATACATTCAATCGTCATCATCATCATCATCGTCGTCATCATCATCATCTTCATCATCATCGTCGTCGTCGTCATCTTCATCATTATCGTCGTCGTCGTCATCATCATCGTCATCCTCCTCATCGTCGTCATCTTCAGTGTTTACCTTCCCAGAGAGAACGTCTTCGATCCAGTCCTCCAGCTCGTCCGCGGTGGGCAATTCATCATCATCTCTGATCTCCATCCATATACTGTCAGCCTGTGAAGAAGAAGACAGAGCAGGTTAGAGGGATGCTGGGAAGAGACGATGGTCCCCCAGCATGAACACACTATCAGCCTGCGAAGGAGAGAGCAGGTCAGAGGGATCCTGAGAAGAGACGGTGGTCCCCCAGCATGAACACGCACTATCAGCCTAGGAAGGAGAGAGCAGGTCAGAGGGATGCTGGAAAGAGACGGCGGTCTTCCATCATGAACACGCACTATCAGCCCAGGAAGGAGAGAGCAGGTCAGAGGGATGCTGATGAGAGACGGTGGTCCCCCAGCATGAACACACACTACCAGCCTAGGAAGCGGAGAGCAGGTCAGAGGGATGCTGGGAAGAGACGGTGGTCCCCCAGCATGAACACACACTATTAGCCTATAAAGGAGAGAGCAGGTCAGAGGGATGCTGGGAAGAGACGGTGGTCCCCCAGCATGAACACGCACTATCAGCCTAGGAAGGAGAGAGCAGGTCAGAGGGATGCTGGGAAGAGACGGTGGTCCCCCAGCATGAATACACACTATCAGCCTAGGAAGGAGAGAGCAGGTCAGAGGGATCCTGGGAAGAGACAGTGGTCCCCCAGCATGAACACGCACTATCAGCCTAGGAAGGAGAGAGCACGTCAGAGGGATCCTGGGAAGAGACGGTGGTCCCCCAGCATGAACACACACTATCAGCCTAGGAAGGAGAGAGCAGGTCAGAGGGATGCTGGGAAGAGACGGTCGTCCTCCAGCATGAACACGCACTATCGGCCCACGGAAGGAGAGAGCAGGTCAGAGGGATGCTGGGAAGAGACGGTGCTCCCCCAGCATGAACACACTATCAGCCCAGGAAGGAGAGAGCAGGCCAGAGGGATGCTGATGAGAGACGGTGGTCCCCCAGCATGAACACACACTACCAGCCTAGGAAGCGGAGAGCAGGTCAGAGGGATGCTGGGAAGAGACGGTGGTCCCCCAGCATGAACACACACTATTAGCCTATAAAGGAGAGAGCAGGTCAGAGGGATGCTGGGAAGAGACGGTGGTCCCCCAGCATGAACACGCACTATCAGCCTAGGAAGGAAAGAGCAGGTCAGAGGGATGCTGGGAAGAGACGGTGGTCCCCCAGCATGAATACACACTATCAGCCTAGGAAGGAGAGAGCAGGTCAGAGGGATCCTGGGAAGAGACAGTGGTCCCCCAGCATGAACACGCACTATCAGCCTAGGAAGGAGAGAGCACGTCAGAGGGATCCTGGGAAGAGACGGTGGTCCCCCAGCATGAACACACACTATCAGCCCAGGAAGGAGAGAGCAGGTCAGAGGGATGCTGGGAAGAGACGGTGGTCCCCCAGCATGAACACACACTATCAGCCTATGAAGGAGAGAGCAGGTCAGAGGGATGCTGGGAAGAGACGGTGGTCCCCCAGCATGAACACGCACTATCAGCCTAGGAAGGAGAGAGCAGGTCAGTGGGATGCTGGGAAGAGACGGTGGTCCCCCAGCATAAACACACACTACCAGCCCAGGAAGGAGAGAGCAGGCCAGAGGGATCCTTGGAAGAGACGGTGGTCCCCCAGCATGAACACGCACTATCATCCTAGTAAGGAGAGAGGAGGTCAGAGGGATACTGACATGAGACGGTGGTCCCCCAGCATGAACACACTCTATCAGCCTAGGAAGGAGAGAGCAGGTCAGAGGGATGCTGGGAAGAGACGGTGGTCCCCCAGCATGAACACACACTATCAGCCTAGGAAGGAGAGAACAGGTCAGAGCGATGCTGATGAGAGATGGTGGTTCCCCAGCATGAACACACACTATCAGCCTATGAAGGAGAGAGCAGGTCAGAGGGATGCTGATGAGAGACGGTGGTCCCGCAGCATGAACACACACTATCAGCCCAGGAAGGAGAGAGCAGGACAGAGGGATGCTGGGAAGAGACGGTGGTCCTCCAGCATGAACACACACTATCAGCCCAGGAAGGAGAGAGCAGGTCAGAGGGATGCTGAGAAGAGACGGTGGTCCCCCAGCATGAACACGCACTATCAGCCTAGGAAGGAGAGAGCAGGTCAGAGGGATGCTGGCAAGACACGGTGGTCCCCCAGCATGAACACGCACTATCAGCCTAGGAAGGAGAGAGCAGGTCAGAGGGATGCTGGCAAGACACGGTGGTCTTCCAGCATGAACACGCACTATCAGCCTAGGAAGGAGAGAGCAGGTCAGAGGGATGCTGGGAAGAGACGGTGGTCCCCCAGCATGAACACACACTATCAGCCTAGGAAGGAGAGAGCAGGTCAGAGGGATGCTGATGAGAGACGGTGGTCCCCCAGCATAAACACACACTACCAGCCCAGGAAGGAGAGAGCAGGCCAGAGGGATCCTTGGAAGAGACGGTGGTCCCCCAGCATGAACACGCACTATCAGCCTAGGAAGGAGAGAGGAGGTCAGAGGGATACTGACATGAGACGGTGGTCTTCCATCATGAACACACACTATCAGCCTATGAAGGAGAGAGCAGGTCAGAGGGATGCTGGGAAGAGACGGTGGTCCCCCAGCATGAACACACACTATCAGCCCAGGAAGGAGAGTGCAGGTCAGAGGGATGCTGGGAAGAGACGGTGGTCCCCCAGCATGAACACACACTATCAGCCTAGGAAGGAGAGAGCAGGTCAGAGGGATGCTGGAAAGAGACGGCGGTCTTCCATCATGAACACACACTATCAGCCCAGGAAGGAGAGAGCAGGTCAGAGGGATGCTGGGAAGAGACGGTGGTCCCCCAGCATGAACACGCACTAGAGAGCAGGTCAGAGGGATACTGACATGAGACGGTGGTCTTCCATCATGAACACACACTATCAGCCTATGAAGGAGAGAGCAGATCAGAGGGATGCTGGGAAGAGACGGTGGTCCCCCAGCATGAACACACACTATCAGCCCAGGAAGGAGAGAGTAGGTCAGAGGGATGCTGGGAAGAGACGGTGGTCCCCCAGCATGAACACACACTATCAGCCTATGAAGGAGAGAGCAGGTCAGAGGGATGCTGGGAAGAGACGGTGGTCCCCCAGCATGAACACACACTACCAGCCCAGGAAGGAGAGAGCAGGCCAGAGGGATCCTTGGAAGAGACGGTGGTCCCCCAGCATGAACACGCACTACCAGCCTAGGAAGGAGAGAGCAGGTCAGAGGGATGCTGATGAGAGACGGTGCTCCTCCAGCAAGAACACTCAGTATCAGCCCAGGAAGGAGAGAGCAGGTCAGAGGGATGCTGATGAGAGACGGTGGTCGTCCAGCATGAAAACGCACTATCAGCCCAGGAACGAGAGAGCAGGTCAGAGGGATGCTGGGAAGAGACGGTCGTCCTCCAGCATTAACACGCACTATCAGCATAGGAAGGAGAGAGCAGGTCAGAGGGATGCTGGGAAGAGACAGTGGTCCCCCAGCATGAACACACACTACCAGCCCAGGAAGGAGAGAGCAGGTCAGAGGGATGCTGATGAGAGACGGTGGTCTCCCAGCATGAACACGCACTATCAGCCTATGAAGGAGAGAGCAGGTCAGAGGGATGCTGACATGAGACGGTGGTCTCCCAGCATGAACACGCACTATCAGCCTATGAAGGAGAGAGCAGGTCAGAGGGATGCTGGGAAGAGACGGTGGTCCCCCAGCATGAACACACACTACCAGCCCAGGAAGGAGAGAGCAGGTCAGAGGGATGCTGGGAAGAGACGGTGGTCCCCGAGCATGAACACACACTATCAGCCTATGAAGGAGAGAGCAGGTCAGAGGGATGCTGGGAAGAGACGGTGGTCCCCCAGCATGAACACACACTACCAGCCCAGGAAGGAGAGAGCAGGCCAGAGGGATCCTTGGAAGAGACGGTGGTCCCCCAGCATGAACACGCACTACCAGCCTAGGAAGGAGAGAGCAGGTCAGAGGGATGCTGATGAGAGACGGTGCTCCTCCAGCAAGAACACTCAGTATCAGCCCAGGAAGGAGAGAGCAGGTCAGAGGGATGCTGATGAGAGACGGTGGTCGTCCAGCATGAACACGCACTATCAGCCCAGGAACGAGAGAGCAGGTCAGAGGGATGCTGGGAAGAGACGGTCGTCCTCCAGCATGAACACGCACTATCAGCCTAGGAAGGAGAGAGCAGGTCAGAGGGATGCTGGGAAGAGACGGTGGTCCCCCAGCATGAACACGCACTATCAGCCTATGAAGGAGAGAGCAGGTCAGAGGGATGCTGACATGAGACGGTGGTCTCCCAGCATGAACACGCACTATCAGCCTATGAAGGAGAGAGCAGGTCAGAGGGATGCTGACATGAGACGGTGGTCTCCCAGCATGAACACGCACTACCAGCCCAGGAAGGAGAGAGCAGGTCAGAGGGATGCTGGGAAGAGATGGTGGTGCCCCAGCATGAACACACACAACCAGCCCAGGAAGGAGAGAGCAGGTCAGAGGGATGCTGATGAAAGACGGTGCTCATCCAGCATGAACACACACTATCAGCCCAGGAAGGAGAGAGCAGGTCAGAGGGATGCTGATGAGAGACGGTGGTCCCCCAGCATGAACACACACTATCAGCCCAGGAAGGAGAGAGCAGGTCAGAGGGATGCTGGGAAGAGACGGTGGTCCCCCAGCATGAACACACACTATCAGCCCAGGAAGGAGAGAGCAGGCCAGAGGGATCCTTGGAAGAGACGGTGGTACCCCAGCATGAACACGCACTATCAGCCCAGGAAGGAGAGAGCAGGTCAGAGGGATCATGGGAAGAGACGGTGGTCCCCCAGCATGAACACACACTATCAGCCTAGGAAGGAGAGAGCAGGTCAGAGGGATGCTGGGAAGAGACGGTCGTCCTCCAGCATGAACACGCACTATCGGCCCACGGGAGGAGAGAGCAGGTCAGAGGGATGCTGGGAAGAGACGGTGGTCCCCCAGCATGAACACACACTATCAGCCCAGGAAGGAGAGAGCAGGTCAGTGGGATGCTGATGAGACGATGGTCCCCCAGCATGAACACGCACTATCAGCCTAGGAAGGAGAGAGCAGGTCAGAGGGATGCTGGGAAGAGACGGTGGTCCCCCAGCATGAACACACACTACCAGCCCAGGAAGGAGAGAGCAGGTCAGAGGGATGCTGATGAGAGACGGTGGTCCCCCAGCATGAACACGCACTATCAGCCTATGAAGGAGAGAGCAGGTCAGAGGGATGCTGACATGAGACGGTGGTCTCCCAGCATGAACACGCACTATCAGCCCAGGAAGGAGAGAGCAGGTCAGAGGGATGCTGATGAGAGACGGTGGTCCCCCAGCATGAACACATACTATCAGCCTATGAAGGAGAGAGCAGGTCAGAGGGATGCTGACATGAGACGGTGGTCTCCCAGCATGAACACGCACTACCAGCCCAGGAAGGAGAGAGCAGGCCAGAGGGATGCTGGGAAGAGACGGTGCTCCCCCAGCATGAACACACACTATCAGCCTAGGAGGGAGAGAGCAGGTCAGAGGGATCCTTGGAAGAGACGGTCATCCTCCAGCATGAACACACACTATCAGCCCAGGAAGGAGAGAGCAGGTCAGAGGGATCCTTGGAAGAGACAGTCGTCCTACAGCATGAACACGCACTATCGGCCCACGGAAGGAGAGAGCAGGTCAGAGGGATGCTGGGAAGAGACGGTGGTCCCCCAGCATGAACACGCACTATCAGCCTAGGAAGGAGAGAGCAGGTCAGAGGGATGCTGGGAAGAGACGGTGGTCCCCCAGCATGAACACATACTATCAGCCTAGGAGGGAGAGAGCAGGTCAGAGGGATCCTTGGAAGAGACGGTCATCCCCCAGCATGAACACGCACTATCAGCCTAGGAAGGAGAGAGCAGGTCAGAGGGATGCTGACATGAGACGGTGGTCTCCCAGCATGAACACACACTATCAGCCTAGGAGGGAGAGAGCAGGTCAGAGGGATCCTTGGAAGAGACGGTCATCCTCCAGCATGAACACACACTATCAGCCCAGGAAGGAGAGAGCAGGTCAGAGGGATCCTTGGAAGAGACGGTCGTCCTACAGCATGAACACGCACTATCGGCCCACGGAAGGAGAGAGCAGGTCCCAGGGATGCTGGGAAGAGACGGTGGTCCCCCAGCATGAACACGCACTATCAGCCTAGGAAGGAGAGAGCAGGTCAGAGGGATGCTGATGAGAGACGGTTGTCTTCCAGCATGAACACACACTATCAGCCCAGGAAGGAGAGAGCAGGTCAGAGGGATGCTGGGAAGAGACGGTGGTCCCCCAGCATGAAAACGCACTATCAGCCTAGGAAGGAGAGAGCAGGTCAGAGGGATGCTGGGAAGAGACGGTGGTCCCCCAGCATGAACACGCACTATCATCCTAGGAAGGAAAGAGGAGGTCAGAGGGATACTGACATGAGACGGTGGTCTTCCATCATGAACACACACTATCAGCCTAGGAAGGAGAGAGCAGGTCAGAGGGATGCTGATGAGAGACGGTGGTCCCCCAGCATGAACACGCACTATCAGCCTAGCAAGGAGAGAGCAGGTCAGAGGGATGCTGATGAGAGACGGTGGTCCCCCAGCATGAACACGCACTATCAGCCCAGGAAGGAGAGAGCAGGTCAGAGGGATCATGGGAAGAGACGGTGGTCCCCCAGCATGAACACGCACTATCAGCCCAGGAAGGAGAGAGCAGGTCAGAGGGATGCTGGGAAGAGACGGTGGTCCCCCAGCATGAAGGATGCAGTCTTGGATTCACTATGGATTAATATTCTTCCAAATGAGGTTCATAGTTTAAATCTATGGTCCGATCACCTGAGTGGGAAACCAGTGTCGCTAATGCGAGGGGAAGGACACACTAGCAAACAAAGAATGTCATGTGCCCAAAGAGCCAGACAATAGTAAGTAAGTAACATGTTATAAAAGTGCGCAAATACCAAAGGCGTCTTGGCGCTGGCGTCCTATGAATAGGGTCTACTTAGAGAGGGCGGATAAAAGTCAAGTTTTTAGCATTTCCTGACATGCCTCTGATGGGATTGAGATCTCAAGGAGAGAGGCAGGCTGTTCTAAAGCTTACATGCCGAGGATGAAAAGCGTCCGCCTCCCCACCCGGCTTTATTCATTCTCGGAATGGCCACCAATTTAGCGGCTCTTGATCTGAGGTTATGACAGGAGACATAGCAAAAGACAATTGTTTTGAAAATAGAGAGGGCCAGTCTTGTAAAGTGCCTTGTGAACCTAACACGAAGCCTTGAATGTGACCCTCTCACAAAGAGGAGCCATGAAAGATCAGAGCTGCTCAGAGACGGGACTGAATTTAGGAATTCGTAGAAGCCGCCGGGCTGCCACATTTAGAAAGACTGGAGCTTCGAGTGCAAGCATTTCTGAATTCCGAGATAGCACTGATTGCAAATATCAATTATGAGAGGACAAGGGCCAGAATGACTGGTTTGCGCAATATTAAGGAAGACTTTTTTTCAGGATCCACCATGGATAAAAGCAGGATGAGGTGACATGATTGATGTTCCCAGAGAAACAGAGCTGCCTGTCAAACATTACCCCGAAGTTCCCTTTCTGAGCTGAAGACGAAAGAGGACCGAGATTGTGGGGGTCACCAGGAGCTCTTCCAAAATGAGATGCTATTTCCAAAGTAGAGCCCCTCAGTTTTTTCAGAATCCAGCTTAAGACAGTTTTTGAACTCATTGGCCAGCTTGTTGACGTCAGATGACATTGACACAACTATTTGTGTGTCATCGGAGCAGGTAATCACAAGGGAAGAGTTGGAGTGAAATTGTTTGTTGTCAAATAAAGGAATTAAAAGCTGACATGTATGTGGGTTGAGTGTGAGCTGTTGTATGGGTGAACCATTTGATGATCGCAACACCCCAGGTCACTGCAGAGTTGGCAGACGTGAACTTTACACCTACAAATCCCTGTCTTCAGGTGTGCTAGTCGAATGAGTTTAATGTGGGCAAAGCAAGCCCATATCACCCAGAATGCACTGGGATACCACAGGAAAGTCCAGTCCTTAATGACGTGGATGGAGGAGGCGCCTGTGAATGCGGGGGGGTTATACAAGGATTAGGAGGCGGCATCAGCACCGTGGGAGCGACACTTACATCAATGATGGATACCGTGGGAGCGACACATACATCGATGATGGATACCGTGGGAGCGACACATACATCGATGATGGATACCGTGGGAGCGACACTTACATCGATGATGGATACCGTGGGAGCGACACATACATCGATGATGGATACCGTGGGAGCGACACTTACATCGATGATGGATACCGTGGGAGCGACACTTACATCGATGATGGATACCGTGGGAGCGACACATACATCGATGATGGATACTGGCACTAAAAGCAAAGCTGTGTTGGGTTTTACCGTTAGGGTGACACATGCTTCATGGGGAGAGTGTAGGGTGGGGGAGTGTTAGAAATCCCCACACTCCCACACCGGAAGGGTGGTGGTGGTGGGTCTTCCCAGACATACACTGTGGTAGCTTGGCTCGAGTGGTCAGGGGTCAGGCACCGTGCTAAGCATACGTCATACCCACACAATAACCATGCGTGCATCCGTTCCAAAAACGACACTACACCTTAAAAATTATACTGAAAATATATCTTTTTATCTTCTTTTCTCTTAGTTGCTGATTAAATAAATAATAATACAATCACAGTACACAAGGCTTTTCCTTAAAAAGTGCAGGTCAAATAAATAATAACACTTTACAGGTGCAATAAATAGGATCAGGTCAAATAAATACTGTGAGGGAATAAATACTGTGCAGGAATAAGTTAGCTCAGGACAATAAATACATCACAGGAATAACTTAGATAAATACAATAAATACAGAACCCTCAATAAATAATATCAGCCAACAATGACATTTGTAAAATCAGATCACATTTAAAATACTATGGGCTGATTTGGCCCAGTCACAGCTTGTGGTTAGATGGATGGCCTGAGGGGTATCCTCCCTAGTTTGGACAAGGCTGAGGCCTAAACTGAGGTAGGTCAAGGGGGAATCTAGAGATCTGGCTCACCCACACTACACAACCCCTCTGTATTAGTCTCAGCTCACCCCTGGCACAATCAAGCTGGTTCCAGCACCTCTCTAGCCCCTAGGATGGTCTCTTAGGGCTTCACAGGGCCTTAGGCGCCCTCTATTCCACTTACTGCCCTTTCTATGAAGTTCCGACGCCGCTGGAGTCGTGTCGACGCCGTGAGGCGATTCCGGTTCGATGTCGGCGGCCTCGGCTCAATGACAGTCCTTGTCGACGCCGGGATGCGGTTCCGGTTCGATGTCGGCGGCCTCGGTTCGATGTCGACCTCCGGTTCGATGATGTTGGGCAGTCTGGGCTTGATGTCGACTTCGGGCGGCTCCGGTTCGATGTCGGCGGCCTCAGCTCGATGTCGACCTCCGGTTCGATGACGTCGGGCAGTCTTGGCTCGATGTCGACTTCGGGCGGCTCCGGTTCGATGACGTCGGGCGGCCTTGGCTCGATGTCGACTTCCGGCGGCTCCGGAGTGCGATCTCCACTCCCGACCTCCGGCACGATTCTCCTCAGGTTCCGGCGACTCCGGAGTGCGACCTCCACTCCCGACCTCCGGCACACTTCTCTTCAGGTTCCGGCGACTCCGGAGTGCGATCTCCACTCCCGACCTCTGGCACGCTTCACCTCGGTCTCCGGCGACTCCGGAGGGCGGACTTCACTCCCCCGTCGACGCCGCTCACTCGACCTCGGGTGACTTCCTCCTCGACCTCTGGTACTCTCCACGACCTCCGTCGGCGCCCTCTCTCGACCCCTGGCGGCTCCGGGTACGACGTCTGCTTTCCAGTCAGCGCCGCTTCTCCACCTCGGGCTCCAGGTCTCCAGGTCTCTAGGCTTCTTGACGTCGGACTTCAGGTAGTTACCAGTAACCAGGTCAGGTACTCGCTGTTCTTTACTTTTAAGGCCTGTTCCTGCTGTCCAGGTCCTTAAGATGGTTTTTCTTGCTTTCTCCCACACAGGGCTCCAGGCTGGTCTAAGTCAGTAGGGACTAGTATCAAGGGTGGGTTTATGGACCCCACTCCAGGCACAAGTTTCCACCCCTGCTGCCTCACTCCTTCCTCCTTCAGGTTTCTGCTCCTCTCTCTTCACCAGTCAGGTGCCAACTGCCAGCTCCAACTGTCAACTCTGACTTAGCTTCCCAACATTCCAAACCGCCTCCAACTATCACAGGGTTCCAGAATGTTGCAGAAGGTTCTAGTAGGTTCCAGTGGGTTCTGATGATGTCACAGGTGGCCACCATTTTGTGCTCCAGGCCCTCAGACAGAAGTTCCAGGGGTAGATAAAATGGCTCCCTGAATCTGCATCAATACTAAAAAGTCTGGTGGTTCCCAAAAAGGAAAAAATACTAACAGGGTTTGAGGCAAAAGTGGGACAAAATAAATAATGATGAGGAGGGACCACCCAAAGGGCTGACAGGTCTATCAGGGAGGGATGGGGTTCTGTTATCGCGTGTTGCGCTCTTTCTTTTGTGTTCCTTTACCTACTTCAAATGGCCCAGGAATTGAACTAATGACCCCTTAAGGGCTGTAATATACCAACCTGGATTGTTAATGGTGTTAACAATAAAATCAAAAGTGGGCGGTCATGTCATACGTCAAAAGATTCCCCCACTGCCCTGGTGTTCCATGGGACTTGCTTGTTGGGACCACAGTGCTCCTTGGGCGGGCATGGGACTCCAGGTCATGCCATGGGTATGGGTCATGTCATGGGTACTCCAGGTCACACCACTCGAGATGTACCTGAAGTTCCCGAGCGTGGCCACCCTTAAGAAAACCTTTCCACTGGTGGTGCATGAGCATGCCCGGACCCCTTGGGTCGCTTTGTGTAGTGGTCACAGGAATGTTTATGGGAAGAACGTGGTTGCTCCTCAGCGTTTACGCTCCCCTCCACTTGGTAGACCCCACACTGGAGACTGTCTCTCAGTTTTGGGCTAATTCTGCTCCAGGTCTGACCATCATTGCTGGTGACTTCAATGCCAACATAGGTAGCCAATATGACTGTTGTTCGGCAGCCCCCAGATCCCCCACGCCTCTACGCATGGGCTGGGGACCTAGGACTGGTTGACATGACGCGGCTACACCACGGTGAAGACAAGCAATATACTACCCCTCATCCCACCCGTATGGCACCTCTCCTCATATAGATTACTTCTGTACTCCCTCTGCAGATCTCAGCAGTACCTCCTGCACGCACCTACTCCCAAGGGGCTCTCAGACCACTCTCCGATGACACGGACTCTTGTGGAGCTGGTTGGATAGAGGGCTCCAGGTCGCCTGCATGCCTGGTGGTTTCTGGATGAGTCATTACCAGATTTTCTCCTTGGCACTATTACAGCGTATTTCGCCTTGCATTAAGGCACAGTCTCCTCCGCGACCACACCCTGGGAGGCCTTTAACATGGCTCTAAGAGGGGGCACATTTTCTTACATATGTGGCAAAACGAGAGACCTCGAGAGGGAACTCCTGCGACTGGACCTTGATGTTCGTCGTTTCGAGCAGGTGTGGCGAGACCCCCTCCCATCGCTGAGGTGATACAGAAGCAGCTTGAATCAGCCTGACCAGCCTTCAAGTAAAAGCTTCCTGACACTGCCCACCTGGGCTGTTCCATTCCCATGGGAGGGTGTACGAAATGGGAGACAAGGCAGGGAAGCTACTTTCCTGGCTTGCAAAAGCAAATAGTATGAACAGATTTGTTTCCAAGCTGCATACCTCTGAGGGGGAGACAGTTTGGACAGGGGTCCTGGAGAGGCTGAATTTGCCTCCTACTATAGCGCTCTATAGGCCTATCGGCCGCCCCCCTTCCCTGAGAGATACAGCCCATTACACAGGACTTGCCAATGGGAGCCCTCCCGGCGGCAGAGAGTGGGACGGGGTCTTCCTTTGCAACAGAGATCCCACTGGCCATCACATCGATGCCCCCGGCCAAACCCTTTCGTCCAAATGGCTGTCTGCTGGAGCGTTTAAAAGGTGCTCCTCTCTGCTAATCCCCACTTACAGGCATTGTATGAGGATGACTTTGACGCGTGTAGGGTGGTCTATGACTACCATAACAGTTGTCCTCAAACCGGACAAACCCCCAGAGGAGTGTGCCTCTTACGCCCTGTCTCTGGCCACTCACCAGGTACCAGTGGCGCGCTCATTAGTCCACATGCGCCAAAATGGTTCCATGTCCAGCGGAAGGGTTGGCCATTTCCTACGCTGTTGGCATTTGCCCTTGGCCTGCGCGGATGAGCTAGCACACGTCTAGTGGATATAGAGAGAGCGTTTGACACAGTTCACCGGCCGTTCCTGGGTGTGGGGGAAGAGAGGGAGTTAAAAAATAAAAACACCTTTTCGCCGGCCGCCACCTCTCTTTCGGCTTCTTCAGCTTCCTCCTCCAGTCCTGAAGAACTTGCAGGAAGCACTCGGCTCACAGCCACCCCACAGCCAATTGCTGCAATGTAGCATTGTGATTGGTCTGAGCGCCATGAATTGCTTGTAGGTGTAACTCCCTTATCCTGACTAGGAAGAAGGGTCCCTTCTTGGACAGAGTAACAAACTGCTAACTAGAGACCATCAGCCCCTTGCAGTGCTTAATTTGAGCTGGTAGTTTCCGGTGTCGACACTGGTACTTAATTGTGAGCACCAGCACTTATGATAGACTGCCACATGGTGATGCTGTTTTTCCCAAAGATGAGCACAACAATAGTTGTTTATTAATTCATTATACAGTAAAAATGACAAATACCTGCCTCCCCAACCATTCTTTAAGCTTTTGGGTCCTGCAATAATCTCATTTGTCAAACTTGCAGGAGTGTGATGGTCAGTAGTTGTGTTGATACTATCATTGGCAGCATTGGCAGGGGCAAGGGAGTAACAGCAGTGGGGTAACAGCTGTGGAGTAACAGCAGTGGAGTAACAACATAGGAGTAACAGCAGTGGAGCAACAACATAGAAGTAACAGCGGTGGAATAATAGCAGTGAAGTAACAGCAGTGGATTAACAGCGGTGGAGTAACATCAGTGGAGTAACAACAGTGGATTAACAGCAGTGGAGTAACAACAGTGGATTAACAGCGGTGGATTAACAGCAGTGGAGTAACAACATAGGAGTAACAACAGTGGAGTAACAGCAGTGGAGCAACAGCAGTGGATTAATAGCTGTGGAGTAACAACATAGGAGTAACAACAGTGGAGCAACAGCAGTGGAGTAACAGCAGTGGAGTACCAGCAGTGGAGTACCAGCTGTGGAGTACCAGCTGTGGAGTAACAGCAGTGGAGTAACAACATAGGAGTAACAGAAGTGGAGCAACAGCATAGAAGTAACAGCGGTGGAGTAACAGCAGTGAAGTAACAGCAGTGGATTAACAGCGGTGGAGTAACATCAGTGGAGTAACAACAGTGGATTAACAGCAGTGGAGTAACAGCAGTGGATTAACAGCTGTGGAGTAACAACATAGGAGTAACAACAGTGAGCAACAGCAGTGGAGTAACAGCAGTGGAGTACCAGCAGTGGATTAACAGCGGTGGCAAGGGAGTAACAGCAGTGGAGTAACAACATAGGAGCAACAACAGTGGAGCAACAACATAGAAGTAACAGTGGTGGAGTAACAGCAGTGGAGTAACAGCTGTGGAGTAACAACATAGGAGTACCAACAGTGGAGCAACAACAGTGGATTAACAGCGGTGGAGCAACAACATAGAAGTAACAGCAGTGGAGTAACAGCAGTGGAGTAACAGCAGTGGAGTAACACGAGTAGAGTATCAGCAGTGGTGTAACAGCAGTGGAGTAACAGCAGTGGATTAACAACAGTGGAGAAACAGCAGTGGAGTAACAGCAGTGGTGTAACAACAGTGGAGTAACAGCTGTGGAGTAACAGCAGTGGAGTAACAACAGTGGAGTATCAACAGTGCTGTAACAGCAGCGGAGTAACAGCTGTGGAGTAACACCAGTGGAGTTTCAGCTGTGGAGTAACAGCAGTGGAGTAACACCAGTGGAGTTTCAGCTGTGGAGTAACAGCTGTGGAGTAACAACAGTGGAGTAACAACAGTGGAGTAACAACAGTGGAGTAAAAACAGTGGAGTAAAAACTGTGGAGTAAAAACTGTGGAGTAACAGCAGTGGAGTAACAGCAGTGGAGTAACAACAATGAACTGGGTACCAGATTCAGAATCCAATGTTCCGGGTCATGGCTCTCACTGAGACACATACATGACAACCACCTTCTTTTCTTTGTCTTACTCACTTGATGACTTTGTCTTTCAGATTCATAGAGGAGACCAACTGAACCTCACTACATCAATACTTCACCAGTATTTACAGTGACACTTTGTCTGTCCTTCTGCACTACAAATAGTGATTTCAAAACCCATATTACAAGGCGATTATGTCACGCCTATTCACGATTATGTCATGCCTATTCACGATTATGTCACCCTGTTCATGATTATGTCACACCTATTCACATTTATATCACGCCCATTCACGATTATGTCACGCCCATTCACTAATATGTCACATCCATTCACGATTATGTCACGCCCATTCACGATTATGTCACGCCCATTCACAATTATGTCACGCCTATTCACTAATATGTCACACCTATTCACGATTGTGTCACGCCTATTCACTATTATGTCACATCTATTCACAATTATGTCACGCCCATTCACTATTATTTCACGCCCATTCACTATTATGTCACGCCCATTCACGAATGTCACACCTATTCATGATTATGTCACGCATATTCACTATTATGTCACGCCTATTCACGATTATGTCACGCCTATTCCTGATTATGTCACACCTATTCCCGATTATGTCACGCCCATTCACAATTATTGTTACGCCTATTCACGATTATGTCACGCCTATTCATGATTATGTCACGCCCATTCACGATTGTCATGCCCATTCACAATTATGTCATGCCCATTCATGATTATGTCACGCCTATTCATGATTATGTCACACCTATTCACTAATATGTCACACCTAATCACGATTGTGTCACGCCTATTCACTATTATGTCACATTTATTCACAATTATGTCACGCCCATTCACTATTATGTCACACCTATTCACAATTATGTCATGCCCATTCACTAGTATGTCACGCACATCCACGATTATGTCATGCCTATTCACTATTTTCCATGATTTGCACACATGCTATTTTTCCCCTGAGGTAAAGAGCTCATGGAGTGGAGGCCTCATCTCAGTTTGATTTTCTTCTCACAATCTAATTTGTCTCCATTGACAATACATTTAGGTGCACTTTTTTTAATCAGCACCCTGTAACTGAAAGGTAAACCGAACCTGAATGCTCTTTGCACTCAGTGGCCCTTAGTTAACTGAGTATTGTGGAAAGCAGCTTCAAAGCGCTTCATTTCTGCAGGTAACTGTTCATCTAAAAACAACAAAAATTGTACTGAGAAAACCCACACCCTCTAAACTCCTTTTCTATTATTTTACAATAGTCAATCAAAAAAGTATTGTCCAGTATTTAACTTACTGTTTCAAAAAATATACATACTAATAAAACAAAAATATGATAAAAGAATATGGATTTTGTGATATGGTCCAATAAAGCCATTAGCAAACATTGACAAGCCACTCAGCTTTCGGTCGCCTGGTTTACTGAGATGGCACCAGAGCCCTTGGTGGAATCATAGGACTGTACTGGACTGTACTGGTACCAGTACATTGTGGGGATTCCCAAATCACTGGGCTTCTTTCTTCACAACCATCTGAACACCCACAGGCAGATCCTAGCCCTGGCACAAAGCGCAGGGCACCTGAGCTAACACTGCTCCGGGACCCAGCTAAGACTGCACCAGGCCCCAGCTGCGACTGCTCCGGGCCCCATCTAAGACTGCTCCAGACCCCATCTAAGACTGCTCCAGGCCCCACCAAAGACTGCTCCGGGCCTCATCTAAGACTGCTCCGGGCCCCATCTAAGACTGCTCCGGGCCCCAGCTAAGGCTGCTCCGGGCACCATGGAAGACTGCTCCGGGCCCCAGCTAAGACTGCTCCGAGCACCATCGAAGACTGCTCCAGGCCCCATCTAAGACTGCTCCAGGCACCAGCGGAGACTGCTCTGGGCCCCATCTAAGACTGATCCAGGCACCACTGAAGACTGCTCCGGGCCCAATCTAAGACTGCTCCAGACCCCATCTAAGACCAGCTCCGGGCACCACCAAAGACTGCACCGGGCCTCATCTAAGACTGCTCCGGGCCCCATCTAAGACTGCTCCGGGCCCCATCTAAGACTGATCCAGGCACCACTGAAGACTGCTCTGGGCCCCATCTAAGACTGCTCTGGGCCCCATCTAAGACTGCTCCGGGCCCCAGCTAAGGCTGCTCCGGGCCCCAGCTAAGGCTGCTCCGGGCACCATGGAAGACTGCTCCAGGTCCCATCTAAGACTGCTCCAGGCACCAGCGGAGACTGCTCCGGGCCCCATCTAAGACTGCTCCGGGCCCCATCTAAGACTGCTCCGGGCCCCAGCTAAGACCTCTCCGGGCACCATCGAAGACTGCTCCGGGCCCCATCTAAGACTGCTCCAGGCACCAGCGAAGACTGCTCCAGGCCCCATCTAAGACTGCTCCGGGCACCACCTAAGACTGCTCCGGGCCCCAGCTAAGACTGCTCCGGGCACCATCGAAGACTGCTCCAGGCCCCAGCGAAGACTGTTCCGGGCCCCATCTAAGACTGCTCCAGGCCCCATCTAAGACTGCTCCAGGCCCCATCTAAGACTGCTCCAGGCACCAGCGAAGACTGCTCCGGGCCCCATCTAAGACTGCTCCGGGCCCCAGCTAAGACTGCTCCGGGCCCCAGCTAAGACTGCTCCGGGCCCCAGCT
Organism: Triturus cristatus; assembly: GCF_964204655.1. Taxonomy (NCBI): domain Eukaryota; kingdom Metazoa; phylum Chordata; class Amphibia; order Caudata; family Salamandridae; genus Triturus; species Triturus cristatus. The sequence goes on from NC_140591.1 coordinate 14,063,401, forward strand.
AAAACTACTCCGTCCCCAGCTAAGGCTGCTCTGGGCCCCATCTAAGACTGCTCTGGGCCCCGTCTAAGACTGCTCCGGGCCCCACCTAAGACTGCTCCGGACCCCAGCTAAGACTGCTCCGGGCCCCAGCTAAGACTGCTCCGGGCACCAGCTAAGGCTGCTCCGGGCCCCAGCTAAGACTGCTCTGGGCCCCGGGTAGTTCATTCCTTGAAACCTGTGGGCCAGATTACAGTAACTCACTCCTCTCTGGTTTGCCTAAGGGGCCCATCTAGCTCTTCCGAGAGCTGTGCTCCACATGCTGCCCGCTTTGTGACAGGTCACAAGAAATTCAACCACATCTCTCCTACTCTCCGCCTCTTCCAATGGCTCCCCATCGATGCCAGGGTCCAATCATGACTGCATGCAATGCTGGTGAGGTCTTTCACCAGTCCGCTCCCTCCCACATGGACCTGGTTGGAAAACTAAAAGCCTCCAGAGCTCAATGAGGCTCAAGAAACGCTGAGTCCCTCCTGCTCAAGCCTCCGACTCTCAGGCAAGGAGGCTGCATGAGACGGGATGAGGCTCAAGAAACGCGGAGTCCCTCCTGCTCGAGCCTCCGACTCTCAGGCAAGGAGGCTGCATGAGATGGGATGAGGCTCAAGAAACGCGGAGTCCCTCCTGCTCGAGCCTCCGACTCTCAGGCAAAGAGGCTGCATGAGACGGGCATCTTCTGGGAGAGCAACGATGCTCCGGAAGTCCCGCCCACCAGCCCTGCGCACACTTCCTGTCTGTTCACATTCAAAAGGAACTCAACCCCTCCTATTCGAGGGACCCTTTGGTTACAGTGCGGATTACCACAATATTGACTTGAGCTGTCCATCATGTTACAGTTAGTTTTTGTTCGCTCTCTTCTCGTTTTTACTTAATATAGACTTTCTATGATGGTAAGGTAACTCCTTCCTTCCCAGTAATGTCTCAGACGGTGTGATCTGTCTGTTCCTTGTTTTCCTGGTGCTAACAGGTTGATTTTAGGTTGTTTGTTAACCATAAGTTACTACCTGATTCTAAGTGCCTTTGGGCCAAGTCCATTCTCTACAAAACACAATCGGTATATCAGTACACACCTTCTCTATATACAACAGCCTGTACTCCTCGAACAGGGCCGCCAAAGGCAGCAGGGCTCATTACAGTTGACCATTAGAACCCCCTCAAGCCCCCGAGGCTGTACCGACTGCCCCGGAGGTGCACCGGTGTATCACCCCGACACCCCCTGGTGAGCGAGCCTCACACTTACGTCCGTTACATTCACTATGCCGATCTGGGGCTTGAAGAGGTCGATCTTGAACGTCTTCTCCCAGTAGGTTATCAGCTGCAAAGAGAACACAAGATACATTATTATACCCTCACACACTCCTCTCCATTTGTACAGCACTGTGAGAAGTTGGCCTGGCATATGCTGGTCACTAGTTATAGTGGCCACCTTGCACCAGTCCAATTCGACTCTTATGGTAGATAGGTTTAAGACAACCTTTTAAAGAAAGCTATCCTAGTGGTAGCTGTGGAGAGCAGCCTTCAGGCTAAGTCTCTGAGGAATGTAAAGCAGCTTGTTTTACCTTATAATCTCTTGAATTACCAAATGAAAAGGACACCACACAGGTATATATATCAAATATATATGTATTTATTTCTAGACACACTCTACTAATCTCTTTATGAGATTAGAAGCCAGGTAAACATTCAAATGTCAACAGTTCTCAATAAATTAAGCACAAATGTGGCTGGAGCCCTAGGGGCGTACCAGACCATATACTAAAAAAATGGGTTAACAAAGTCGACTTGCAAAATGACAAAGCCTAGGGCCTGGAGAATCGCTGGGGCTTCACTACTGCAGCGTTAGCAGGCAAGTAACAAGCTCACGGGAGACACGTGCAGTGTCTAAACACAGCTGCGGGTTTCCTATAGGTTACAATGGAGCAAGTCGCGGTTTGTATTTTAAAGTTTTAGGGCACTTCGAAGAAGTCAACAAGCAAGCCACTTACAGGGTAAGTATTTCGAGGGCCAACACACACTTGGGCACCGGAGTGCACGAGTTATTACCTCACCCAGGGAAGCCGGGTGCATAGGTGTCTTTTGGTGTTGGGTCGCGATGCTGTTTTCAATGGAGACCAATGAAGACTTGCTGCTTGAGACGACTGAAGTGGTGTCCGCTGGAATCCGAAGGTGGATTGAAGATGGAGAAGACCTGAAAATTGAAGGGACAGTGTTCATGGTCACTTGCCAGTGACCGGTGGCCAGCAGGATGGATGACCACAGATGTCGCGTCTCTTCAGGTCGATGATGGTGTTTTGTTTCTTCGCTCACGAGGTCCAGGAGGGATCGACGATGACCAGCAGCTGGATTCGGAGTGTCCCACAACGTCTGCAGCTGATGACGGTATCGGCAACCAGATTAGAGCCAACAAGCCCTGGCAACTGCAAGTCTTGTGTGGACTGAAGATAGTCGGTGATGCAGACCAGCAAGGTCTGATGGATTTACCCAGCCGGGATAAGTGAGGGCAGGCCTGGAGCAACCAGAAGAGCCCTTCGTATTGTTGAGAAAGTCTTCGGGGGACCCACTAGCCAACGGGCAAGTGATCGCAAAGACGCCGCCACAGGAAAAGTTTCACAGGAGCCCACAGTCACTCGGGACAGGGTAGGCCGCTGATTTTTGGAACAAGACCTGCTGGGGACTTGGGCCACAAATGGTCCAAAGTACAAGTTCATAGAACGTTGTTTAGGGTTTGCACTCGAAATCAGTGCACGGTTCCCAGGTATTGCAGTTCCTTGTCACTCATGGGGTCTAGATGCCACAGCTTCGCTGGGGACTCAAAATGGCCGTCGAGAGGTCAGGAAATCTGCTTCAGGGGACGCAGGGACTTCGGACTTCGGCGGGAGCGGGAAGGTTTGCGACTGTTGATTCAAAGTTTTGGTGCCTGCCAAGCAGGGGAGTCACTCCTTGACTCCAAGGGAGATTCTTCAGTCTTCCAAAGGTAGTGGAACGTCGAAGGGCCAGGATTCGTCTTTGTAGAGCGTCGTCCAGGGTAATCTGAATTGCATTGGCAATGCTTGCTATCTTATAGTGAAGATAGGGGAGGGACTAGCTCTATGACCACTCCTCTAGGAGGGTCAGGGTAGTGGGTGGTTGCACCCACTTCCCTTTGTCCAGTTTCACGCCAGAGCAGGGGCAGGTAGCCTCTGAACCGGTTTGAGCTGGCATATGCACAGAGGAGCCTACTGCTCCCCCAGTGCAGGACGTCAAAGCACTCTAAGAGTGCACCCACCCAGCTCCAATACACTAGATCCTGTCTGGGAGGTGGTGACACCTCCCTGTGACAGGATGCCTTTTGTTGGGCTTCCTCCACTGTGAGTTTCGGTCAGCAGCAGGAGGGCAGCCCAGTGTCTGTGCTGGTGGCATCCATTTTGTGATGCCAGGGCTCTAGAAGGGTGGGATCATACTCCCACACCAGTTACTGGTGTGGGGGTATGATTCGAAGTTGTTTGACACCAAACACGACATGTTTTGATGCAGTCATTCCAAAGTTAGCATTTACCGCGAGGTTAAAATGCACTTAAGAGTATATGGTTTAACCGCATCCACAAACAGCAGCAGAGAATAGACTCTGCCAGCTGCAGAGGGGTCCTGCTCATGCAGAAGCACCCCCTCACATAGTAAACCAAGCACCCTGCCCTCAGGATTGATAGGGCCTGCAATAGGGGTGGCTGATAGGTTTATATGTGTGTGTATGGTGAGATATAGGAACCTATACCTCAGTGAGGAGTGCTAACACTACCTCACACATGCTGCAGTAGCAGGCCTGTGGTGTCAGATTGAGAATGCTTCCCAGGGGTGGCATAATACATGCTGCAGCCCCTGGTAGGCCTGTGAAGTACCAATGCCCTAGGTACCTAAGGTACCATATACTAGGGGCTCATAAGGTACCACAGTATCCAATCACTAGTGCATCTAATATGCACACCAAGTTGTTTTCAGGGAGTAAGCAGATAGGCTGGGGTCCTGGATAGCAGGATCCCAGCCAGACTAGTCAAAAACCATGCAAACACCAGGAAAAAATTGGGGGCAACCATATAGTCAGATTCAACCTTCCTACAAGCACACACACAACAATCACCACCAGGACGCCCCGCGCATTTGTGCGCCCTACAAGTGTCTTCCTCCTCATCCTCATCTGGTTTGGGTTCGATCAATGTTGACCAAGTTTACATCTTCATGGGCTCAGTTCGAAAGCAGGAGAGCTCCTCACATACAGATGAACACAGAGGGGGATATCTACTAGGAGGTTGGGGTTGGTGGTGTGAATTGTTAGCCTCCCGGGCTTAACGACACACTCTGCCACTTCTGAAACGCAAGGCTACACCATATTTACAAGGATGTGGTGCAGCCTTGTGTTTCCCCCTGCGATGGCGCTAAGTTTAGCAACCTAGCGCCGACGCATACACGCTTGCACCAGAGTGCAAGGGTGTCTGTGTGCAGGGGAGGATTGTTTATGTGTAGGAAGGTGTCCCTTCCTGCACATGAACAATCCTAAAATGCCATTTTGTAACTTTCATGTGTGCTGCTTCATGCAACACACATGTAAGTTACAAAATGGCATTTTTAAAAAGGTTTGTTTATGTACAGGAAGGGGCACCTTCCTGTACATAAACAAATCTCAGCATTTTGCTTTTTCCATGTGTGCTGCACAAGGCAGCACACATGGAAAAGCAAAAACTAGGAGAAATAATGCATTTCTCCTCGTTTTGCCAGCTTAAGACCAGGATTTTCCTGGTCTTAATATTGGCACTGCCTCCTATGTACGTCACCCTTGTACATACTGGGCAGCGTCAAAATGAGTGGGTGTTGCGGTGGAACACCCACTGCAACACGCACTGCACGCCCCTTTCACGCTAACTATAGTGGCGTTCCTGTGGCGATAGGGGTGTGGTATCCTGCTGCTCAGCCAGAATGAATGCGTGAGTGAATGCGGGTCTGTGGAATGTTGGAGTGCCTGTGTGAGCTGGTGTCTGGGCTGAGCAGCAGGGAGGCTGCTCCTGGTGGGTCTCTCTTCCATGTAACTTACTGCTCAATAAATCTACAAGAAAATTACTTGGATTCGACTACCTTCCATATACTACAAGGGGTTGTAAATATGCCCCTCTGTATTGCTACCTGAGAGGATTTACCACCCATGTACATCCTACTTCACTGTAAACAGCCTCAATGTCGACAAATCTTCACAAAACATTCCAAAAAATAAAGATTCCTCCACCTCAGCTTTTTCCTAAACTGCATTTTCCTCATGCAGTTTTCCATACGAAAATTGACCAGCGATACTGCAAAAACGGCTAAATAGAATGACACTAAGTTTGGCAGGAGGCTGGATCCTGGTGCAGAAAGCTCGCTTCTTGTGATTTGGTGTAAATCCGTTTGGTAGTTTCTGAGAGATTAAGGTTCAAATTAATTCTATATTTGACACCACAGATCCACCACGGTGGATTCGCGGATCCTGCCACGCTCTGATTGGTTGTCTACTACTAATGTGGATCCATGAGGTTGAATGTGGGATCCTATTGGCTGGCAGCAACCGGAAGAGACGGTTGTGTCTTTGATCTTAGGACTCGGGGACTCAGTCCCTGAGTCTCAGGAAATACTTTAAAAAAACAAATAAAGAGACAAGATAGCGGTGCCCTGACCTGATACAATACTAGTTGTATGTTCACTGACATCATTGAGAACATCATTGAGGCATCTGAAATCACATTACTGATGGCAGCGTAGGGTGACCAACTGGCATTGGTGCAAATTCTGGACGGTGAGTGTAAAAATTCAGGACAAAGGGTCAAAATTCAGGACACAAATTCAGGACAGGAGGTCAAAATTCAGGACAAAACGTCAGGACAATAGGTAAGTTTTACAGACACATCAGAGGAGGTCACACAATAGTATACAAGTAAGCCCAGCCATATCCAAACATATTCAACCGTTTGCAAACCTATCCATGATGTATCCTTCCATCTATCATTACAGTCATCCATCCCTTCATCCATTCTTTCATCCATCCATTATCCATCCATCCACCATTTCACCCTATCCATCTGTACACTCATCCATCCACTCTTCTACCCATCCATCCATTCACTCATCCATCCAGCCATTTACCCTTTCACCCATCCAGCCATCCTTTCACTTACTCATCCATCCACCCAGTCACTCATCCTTCCACCCATCCACCCTTTCAGTCATCCATCCATCCTCCCTTTCTCTCTCCATCGACCCTTTCACTTAGCCATCCTTCCATCCATCCATCCACCCACCCATCCATCTACTCGTCCACTCATGAATCCATCCATTGACCCTATCACTCATCCATCCTTTCTCTCATCCATCTATCCTTTCACTCCTTCACTCATCTATTCATCCTTTTGTCCATCTACCCTCCCTTTCACTCACTCATCCATCCTTACATCCACCTTTCACTCGTCCCTCCATCCATTCACCCTTGCACTTATCAATTCATCAATCCATCCATCATTTCACTCATCCATCCACCCACTCACTCATCATCCACCTTTTCACTCATCCATCCTTTCACTCATCCATCCTTTCACTCATCCATCCTTTCACTCATCCATCCACCCTTTTACCCATCCAGCTACCCTTCCACCCATACATCCAGCTAGTTACCTTTTCTCTCATCCATCCTTCCACTCACTCATCAATCCATCCTCTCTCAGCCATCTATTCAATCTTTCATTCGGCCAGTCACCCTTTCACTAATTCATCCAGCCATCCACCCATTCCTTCACTTACTCACTCGCTCACCTTTTCATATTAATTTTGAGCTGAGCCTTTTTGAGAAGAGGCCCATCAAGAACTTCACCCTCGCTGCAGGAGCCATTCCAGGACTGGGACAGAAGCCACCCAGGGCGTAGACGGGATCCACCACAGGGGGGGACAGGAGCCATCACAGGCGGAGGGTGGAGGGGACAGGAGCCACCACATGGGGGGACAGGAACCATCACTGGGGGGGGGGAGGAGCCATCACAGGAGGGGGAACAGGATCCACCAGGGTGGGCACAGGTGTGGGCATGCAGTATTCTAGTATCCTCTTGGTCTCTTCCAGGGTGGGGTAGGGCTCCTCACCCCCTCCTGGACAAGACAACGAGAGGACAGGCTCTCTTTCTAAAATGTTAGTTTTCCATCCCCCACTGTGATGTACAGTACTTAAAGGAGATACTCCAGAGAACTGATTTAACTGATTGTCCTCCATACTTTGTTAATCAGTGTGGGTGCGATTGTGCCATTTCTTTATTTTCTTACAATGTAGACTGCATGTTTGAAGAACCGAGGTTTGCTTACAATTTAGTGACAGTAATTAAGCTCTGTGAAGAGAACCACGTGCTGCCTCCGGGTAATCAGGGCCAGTTCTAGGATGTTTGGGGCCCTGGGCAGGAAGGGAATGTGGAGGCCCCTCTAAATTGCAGAGACATGCCGCATTCAGGGCTGTTTGCATCTGAATACATGCCCCTGCTCCTGAAGCGTCAGCCCCTCCATCTGTCACCTTCAAGCACCTCTTAACAGCTCATCAAGGGCTGAAGGTGTGAGGGTTGCCATCCCGCTGTGCCTCTCCAATGCTGCTGGGTATTTGAGCCTTGGTACAGCATGGGAGTCAAGAAGGGAGGTGGGTGGAAGCTGTGCCGGCTTTAGGGTGGTGCGACCGGTGCCCGGTTAAAATTACGGACAAATGGCGCCCGTTAAAGAATCCTTCACGGACAACGGACAGACGCCGGAAATTACGGACTGTCCGTGAAATTTACGGACGGTTGGGCACCCTATGGCAGCGGCGCCCGTTATTATTACTTTAGGGCAGAAGTTGTAGTTAGTTGAGATAACTGCAGCTACGACTGGCGAATTAAGGGGTTTTATTAGTTTAAAATGGTGCATGTTCAGTGACATTTTCACCGAACTATAACGTCTCTTTTACCTCTGGTTTTTTCAATGAATCTATAAACACTCACAGAATGTTTAAGATAATCAATGCCAGACGAGGAACGAGTCTGTAGTGTGAACAATATACATTTGAAAGCTAAATGACCCCTGTGCATGACATCGACTCCCCAGATTGGAGGGATATCCCATGTGCCATCCCAGGGGTTGCTTCTCCTTCACTCCCTCTCCTTGTCTTTCATTGTCCCCGGCAGAGCTGTGAGTGGACCAGAGAGAGAGCCTGGCAGAGTGCAAGGGGCAGCCTTCCCCCTCACTCACACTGGCTTCCACTCCTGTGGACGACAAAACCTGTCTCTCCTCCTGGTGGAGAAACACATTACACCTAATGGAAGAAAGCAGACACACGGCCAGGGAACCATCTCTGATGTCAGAAGCTGTCTCCACACAGCCAGACTACAAACAACGTGAGGAGCAAAACACATGCTAAAACTGACTATAATAATCCACATTTGTAAAGCGCGAACAATCACCCGTAAGGGTCTCTAGGCGCTGGGGCCGTCGGGAAGAATAAGCAAGCTATTGCCCAGAGTCACATGGTGCTGGGCTGACCTGCCGCCGGCGATCGAACCGTGATCCCCAGATTCCGGAGTCAGTCGCCCTGGCCGCGGCGCCGCAGCGACTGCCTTCAAACATCAGACACGTCACCCAATGACCGGGCCCTTCAGACCCCACCCCCATGCAGGCCCTCAAAGGCATCTTACCAAATCTGGCAGCTCTTTCAACACACTCCAGAAACCAACTGGAGTCGGGGATTCTTCCGCCCAAACTCAAGACCTCCCTCATCAGACCACTGATCGGGGAAAGAAACGGAGAAATATCTCACGCAGCCAACCACCGACTGAGGTCGACTGATGGCTAACAGCCCCTGCCAGGAAACCAGCTGGAATGAGCTACCTTCTCCCGATCTCAGCTTTGATAAAGTGAATAATCTGCTCCTCAGTCGCTCCTGGGTGGACCCTATAGAACACTATACCCCGACACCCTGTAATCAGTGGCAGCCGAGGGGCGCTGTACGGTTGATCCTGGGTGGACCCTATGGAACATTATACCCTGACACCCTGCAATCAGGAAGGCCGAGGGCCACTGTACGGTTGATCCTGGGTGGACCCTATAGAACATTATACCCTGACAATGTATAATCATTGGAGGTCAAGGGCCGCTCTATGATTGATCCTGCGTGGACCCTATAGAACATTATACCCCGACACCCTGTAATCAGTGGAGGCCGAGGGCCGCTGTACGGTTGATCCTGGGTGGACCCTATAGAACATTATACACTGACAATGTATAATCATTGGCGGTCAAGGGCCGCTCTATGATTGATCCTGGGTGGACCCTATAGAACATTATACCCCGACACCCTGTAATCAGAGGAGGCTGCGGGCCGCTGTATGGTCGCTCCTGGGTGGACTGTACAGAACACTATACCCCAACACTCTGTAATCAGTGGTGCCCTAGGGCCGCTCTACAGTTGATCCTGGGTGGACCCTACAGAACATTATACCCTGACAATGTATAATCAGTAGAGGCCGAGGGCCGCTGTACAGTTGATCCTGGGTGGACCCTACAGAACATTATACGCCAAAACCCTGTGATCAGAGGATGCTGAGGGCCGTTGTATGGTTGATCCTGGGTGGACCCTTTAGAACATTATACGCCAACACCCTGTAATCAGAGGAGGCTGACGGCCGCTGTATGGTTGATCCTGGGTGGACCCTATAGAACATTATACGCCGACACCCTGTAATCAGAGGAGGCTGAGGGCCGCTGTATGGTCGCTCCTGGGTGGACTGTACAGAACACTATACCCCGACACTCTGTAATCAGTGGTGCCCTAGGGCCGCTCTACAGTTGATCCTGGGTGGACCCTACAGAACATTATACCCTGACAATGTATAATCAGTAGAGGCCAAGGGCCGCTGTACAGTTGATCCTGGGTGGACCCTACAGAACATTATACGCCAACACCCTGTGCTCAGAGGAGGCTGAGGGCCGTTGTATGGTTGATCCTGGGTGGACCCTTTAGAACATTATACGCCAACACCCTGTAATCAGAGGAGGCTGACGGCCGCTGTATGGTTGATCCTGGGTGGATCCTATAGAACATTATACGCCGACACCCTGTAATCAGAGGAGGCTGACGGCCGCTGTACGGTTGATCCTGGGTGGACCCTATGGAACATTATACCCTGACACCCTGTAATCAGGGAGGCGAGGGACACTCCGCAGTTGCTCGCGGGTAAAGCCTACAGAACATTATACCCTGACACCCTGTAATGAGTGGAGGCCAAAAACCTCCCCTCGGATGTTCCTGGGTGGACCCTCTAGAACACTATACCCTGATACCCTGTACTCAGATGAGGCAGAGGGCTGCACTGTGGTTGATCCTGGGTGGACCCTAAAGAACATTATACCCTGACACCCTGTAATCAGAGGGGGTCGAGGGCAGGTCCTCGGCTGATCCTTTTTGGATCCTAAGGAACATTATACCCTGACATCCTGTAATCAGTGGCGGACGAGGTCTGCTCCTTAGTTGCTCAAGGGTGGAACCTACAGAACATTATACCCTGATTCCCTGTAATCAGTGGAGGCGAGGCGCGCTCCTCAGTTTATCCTGGGTGGACCCTACAGAACATTATACCCTGACACCCTGTAATCAGTGGCGGCCGAGGGCCGCTCCTCAGTTGCTTCTTGGTGGACTCTACAGAACATTATACCCTGACACCCTGTGATCAGGGAGGCCGAGGGACGCTCCTCGGCTGATACTGGGTGGACATTTATAGAACATTATACAGTGACACCCTGTAATCAGTGGAGGCCGAGGGCTGCTCTTCGTTGAGCCTTGGTGGACCCTATAGAACATTATACCCTGACACCCTGTAATCAGTGGCGGCAGAGGGCCGCTCTTCGGTTGATCCTAGGTGGACCCTACGGAACATTATACCCTGAGACCCTGTAATTACTGGACCGGATGAAGAGGGCTGTTAGCCCAAAACTGGTCCCATGAGGCACAGGGTCAAGGCTGATTTGCATATAGCATATGATGGACTCAACCCAGATTTGAGACTGGGCATGAGTTATTGAAAAGTTTCAGTGCTCCGTCCATCTTCTCCTTGTGTTTGCTTTGTTCGCCCTAGGTGGGAAGGGTATGCCCAGACATAGTTCCCTTTCTCACTTTGCCACTGGATTCAAGCAAGCCTGGCTGATGATGGCTGATAGCCTGAAACCGGTCCTGGGATGCTTGTTTCCGGTCCAGGGATGACCTGGCTTGGCAGTTCGGGCTGGACTGTTCCCATGAGGCACAGGGTCAAGACTGACTTGCATATGGCTGGGTCTGAACTGGGGTGGCTTGAGGGCATATCAGCAAGGGCTGGCGATATAATTATCGCCGCTTTAGGGACCGTTTTTGGGCGAAAAGCGGCGATAATTATATCGCAATATCATCAAGGACACGCTAGCGCGTGTTTCCGTGATGTAGAGCCCGTTTTTTCACAGCCTCGCCTTGCATCGCTAATGAGATGTAAAAGAGGCGTGACTGTGAAAACAACACATCGCGAGGTGCAGCGATAAAAAAAATCACGCTACCTCAGCCTTAAGTCAGGAATTTAACACCTGTTACATTCCTGACTAAGGCATACTTTTAATGGGATATGGATTATGCTGATAGGACCACAGGGTCCTATCAGCAATGTTATCGCTGTTTTGAATGGAACATCGCTGGAAAACCAGCGAGGTTCCATTGAAAACACCGCTATCGCTGAAATATTAGTGCCATAGCGCTATGCGTTGTAAATATAGCGTTATCATGGCGATAATATTCAGCGATAGCTGGCGATAATTTTTCTATCGCTAAGAACGGCCAGCGATAATTGGCCGTTGATAATATGGCCCAAAGTGAGCTAAAGAATGAAGATGGATTCAACGCAGACCTGTGACTGGGGGTGAATGTCTGACAGGTTTCAGCGCTCAGTCCAGGGTCTCCTTGTGTTTGTGATGAATTATGACATGTAATGATGTAGAAAGTTATACAACGGAAACGAAATGATGTTCTCTGTATGACCAGTTATGATGTGAATTGATTGACATACAAGATATCCGCATATCTGAAACATAACAAAGACGAATTATTTGCGAAAAATGTATGTACCAGCTGGAAAATATAATAAATTGCGGTTATTCTCACACCAAAGAAGGTCTTGGGTTCTTTGATGTGGAAGCTTAAGTGGTGAACGGCGAGAGGATACGAAGGAAGCTCGCCCCGCTGGGGCGGGGTGGGGGGGGGGGGGGGTATGCATATGTGTAATGTGAAGAGTACAATGTCCACCAGTGCCACATGTTGTTTTGCCCCTTGGCATTCTGGTACTTGTAGTTCTCCCTTCACCATTATACACAGCAGAATGTAAGTGTAAGGACATTCCCTACCTGCCCTGAGGGCAATGCTATTTTACACTCCCTGCTCAGACTGTCGAGGGCTGCCCCTCACTGCACACCCCGCCCAGAGCCACTCCCACCCTCTGACGTCATGCTCACCAGTGGGAAGTCATCCGGGTCGATCCACACGATGCTCAGTTCCGGGTTATTCGTGTTGTCCTTCGCAACTTGTATCAGGATCTGAAGGAATTCAAACCCATCTGAAATTAGATCAAAAGCAAAGCGACATCACTGACAAGAGCAGGCGAGGAGTGACTAATATCCCATTCACGTACACGGCCTCTTAGCTGAGAGTTAATGTTACAATGAAATGTGATGCATGCCTCTCAGCTGTGGGTAGAATGAGTGAGGAGGTGAAGGAGGGCCTCTCAGCTGTGGGTAGAATGAGTGAGGAGGTGTGCAGGGTCTCTCAGCTGTGAGCAGAATGTGTGAGGAGTGATGCAGGGCCTCTCAGCTGTGGGTAGAATGAGTGAGGAGTGATGCAGGGCCTCTCAGCTGTGGGTAGAATGAGTGAGGAGTGATGCAGGGCCTCTCAGCTGTGGGTAGAATAAGTGAGGAGTGATGCAGGGCCTCTCAGCAGTGGGTAGAATGATTAGGGATTGATGCAGGGCCTCTCAGCTGTGAGTAGAATGAGTGAGGAGTGATGCAGGGCCTCTCAGCTGAGGTGAGAATGAGTGAGGAGTGATGCAGGGCCTCTCAGCTGAGGGTAGAATGAGTGAGGAGTGATGCAGGGCCTCTCAGCTGTGAGTAGAATGAGTGAGGTGTGATGAAGGGCCTCTCAGCAGTGGGTACAATGAGTGAGGAGTGATGCAGGGCCTCCCAGCTGTGGGTAGAATGAGTGAGGAGTGATGCAGGGCCTCTCAGCTGTGAGTAGAATGAGTGAGGAGTGATGCAGGGCCTCCCAGCTGTGAGTAGAATGAGTGAGGATGTGATGCAGGGCCTCTCAGCTGTGAGTAGAATGAGTGAGGTGTGATGAAGGGCCTCTCAGCAGTGGGTACAATGAGTGAGGAGTGATGCAGGGCCTCCCAGCTGTGAGTAGAATGAGTGAGGAGTGATGCAGGGCCTCTCAGCTGTGAGTAGAATGAGTGAGGATGTGATGCAGGGCCTCTCAGCTGTGAGTAGAATGAGTGAGGAGTGATGCAGGGCCTCCCAGCTGTGGGTAGAATGAGTGAGGAGTGATACAGGGCCTCTCGCCCGTGGGTTGAATGAGTGAGGAGTGATGCAGGGCCTCTCAGCTGTGGGTAGAATGATTAAGGATTGATGCAGGGCCTCTCAGCTGTGGGTAGAATGTGTGAGGAGTGATGCAGGGCCTCTCAGCTGTGTGTACAATGTGTGAGGAGTGATGCAGGGCCTCTCAGCTGTGGGTAGAATGAGTGAGGAGTGATGCAGGGCCTCTCAGCTGTGTGTACAATGTGTGAGGAGTGATGCAGGGCCTCCCAGCTGTGGGTAGAATGAGTGAGGAGTGATGCAGGGCCTCTCAGCAGTTGGTAGAATGAGTGAGGAGAGATACAGGGCCTCTCAGCTGTGAGTAGAATCAATGAGGAGTGATACAGGGCCTCTCGCCCGTGGGTTGAATGAGTGAGGAGTGATGCAGGGCCTCTCAGCTGTGGGTACAAAGAGTGAGGAGGTGATGCAGGGCCTCTCAGCAGTGGGTAGAATGATTAGGGATTGATGCAGGGCCTCTCAGCTGTGGGTAGAATGAGTGAGGAGTGATGCAGGGCTTCTCAGCTGTGGGTAGAATGAGTGAGGAGGTGTGCAGAGTCTCTCAGCTGTGAGCAGAATGTGTGAGGAGTGATGCAGGGCCTCTCAGCTGTGGGTAGAATAAGTGAGGAGTGATGCAGGGCCTCTCAGCTGTGGGTAGAATAAGTGAGGTGTGATACAGGGCCTCTCACCCGTGGGTTGAATGAGTGAGGAGTGATGCAGGGCCTCTCAGCTGTGGGTACAAAGAGTGAGGAGGTGATGCAGGGCCTCTCAGCAGTGGGTAGAATGATTAAGGATTGATGCAGGGCCTCTCAGCTGTGGGTAGAATGTGTGAGGAGCGATGCAGGGCCTCTCAGCTGTGTGTACAATGTGTGAGGAGTGATGCAGGGCCTCTCAGCTGTGGGTAGAATGAGTGAGGAGTGATGCAGGGCCTCTCAGCTGTGGGTAGAATGAGTGAGGAGTGATGCAGGGCCTCTCAGCTGTGGGTAGAATGAGTGAGGAGTGATGCAGGGCCTCTCAGCAGTTGGTAGAATGAGTGAGGAGTGATACAGGACCTCTCAGCTGTGAGTAGAATGAATGAGGAGTGATACAGGGCCTCTCGCCCGTGGGTTGAATGAGTGAGGAGTGATGCAGGGCCTCTCAGCTGTGGGTAAAAAAGAGTGAGGAGGTGATGCAGGGCCTCTCAGCAGTGGGTAGAATGATTAGGGATTGATGCAGGGCCTCTCAGCTGTGGGTAGAATGAGTGAGGAGTGATGCAGGGCTTCTCAGCAGTGGGTAGAATGATTAGGGATTGATGCAGGGCCTCTCAGCTGTGGGTAGAATGAGTGAGGAGGTGATGCAGGGCCTCTCAGCTGTGGGTAGAAGGAGTGAGGAGTGATGCAGGGCCTCTCAGCAGTTGGTAGAATGAGTGAGGAGTGATACAGGGCCTCTCAGCTGTGAGTAGAATGAATGAGGAGTGATACAGGGCCTCTCGCCCGTGGGTTGAATGAGTGAGGAGTGATGCAGGGCCTCTCAGCTGTGGGTACAAAGAGTGAGGAGGTGATGCAGGGCCTCTCAGCAGTGGGTAGAATGATTAAGGATTGATGCAGGGCTTCTCAGCTGTGGGTAGAATGTGTGAGGAGCGATGCAGGGCCTCTCAGCTGTGTGTACAATGTGTGAGGAGTGATGCAGGGCCTCTCAGCTGTGGGTAGAATGAGTGAGGAGTGATGCAGGGCCTCTCAGCTGTGGGTAGAATGAGTGAGGAGTGATGCAGGGCCTCTCAGCAGTTGGTAGAATGAGTGAGGAGTGATACAGGGCCTCTCAGCTGTGAGTAGAATGAATGAGGAGTGATACAGGGCCTCTCGCCCGTGGGTTGAATGAGTGAGGAGTGATGCAGGGCCTCTCAGCTGTGGGTAAAAAAGAGTGAGGAGGTGATGCAGGGCCTCTCAGCAGTGGGTAGAATGATTAGGGATTGATGCAGGGCCTCTCAGCTGTGGGTAGAATGAGTGGGGAGTGATGCAGGGCCTCTCAGATGTGGGTAGTATGAGTGAGGAGTGATGCAGGGCCTCTCAGCTGTGGGTAGAAGGAGTGAGGAGTGATGCAGGGCCTCTCAGCAGTTGGTAGAATGAGTGAGGAGTGATACAGGGCCTCTCAGCTGTGAGTAGAATGAATGAGGAGTGATACAGGGCCTCTCGCCCGTGGGTTGAATGAGTGAGGAGTGATGCAGGGCCTCTCAGCTGTGGGTAAAAAAGAGTGAGGAGGTGATGCAGGGCCTCTCAGCTGTGGGTAGAATGAGTGAGGAGTGATGCAGGGCCTCTCAGCAGTTGGTAGAATGAGTGAGGAGTGATGCAGGGCCTCTCAGCTGTGAGTAGAATGAGTGAGGAGTGATGCAGGGCCTCTCAGCTGTGGGTAGAATAAGTGGGGAGTGATGCAGGGCCTCTCAGCTGTGGGTAGAATGAGTGAGGAGTGATGCAGGGCCTCTCAGCTGTGGGTAGAATGAGTGAGGAGTGATGCAGGGCCTCTCAGCTGTGGGTAGAATGAGTGAGGAGGTGATGCAGGGCCTCTCAGCTGTGGGTACAAAGAGTGAGGTGGTGATGCAGGGCCTCTCGCCCGTGGCATGAATGGGTGAGGAGGTGATGCAGGGCCTCTCAGCCGTGGGTAGAATGAGTGAGGAGGTGATGCAGGACCTCTCAGCTGTGGGTACAATGTGTGAGGAGTGATGCAGGGCCTCTCAGCTGTGAGTAGAATGAGTGAGGAGTGATGCAGGGCCTCTCAGCTGTGGGTAGAATGAGTGAGGAGTGATGCAGGGCCTCTCAGCTGTGAGTTGAATGAGTGAGGTGGTGATGCAGGGCCTCTCAGCTGTGGGTAGAATGAGTGAGGAGGCGATGTAGGGCCTCTCGCCCGTGGGTTGAATGAGTGAGGAGGTGATGCAGGGCCTCTCAGCTGTGGGTAGAATGAGTGAGGAGTGATGCAGGGCCTCACAGCTGTGAGTAGAATGAGTGAGGAGTGATGCAGGGCCTCTCAGCTGTGAGTAGAATGAGTGAGGTGTGATGCAGGGCCTCTCAGCTGTGGGTAGAATGAGTGAGGTTTGATGCAGGGCCTCCCAGCTGTGGGTAGAATGAGTGAGGAGTGATGCAGGGCCTCTCAGCTGTGGGTTGAATGAGTGAGGTGTGATGAAGGGCCTCTCAGCTGTGGGTAGAATGAGTGAGGAGTGATGCAAGGCCTCACAGCTGTGAGTAGAATGAGTGAGGAGTGATGCAGGGCCTCTCAGCTGTGAGTAGAATGAGTGAGGTGTGATGCAGGGCCTCTCAGCTGTGGGTAGAATGAGTGAGGTTTGATGCAGGGCCTCCCAGCTGTGGGTAGAATGAGTGAGGAGTGATGCAGGGCCTCTCAGCTGTGAGTAGAATGAGTGAGGTGTGATGAAGGGCCTCTCAGCTGTGGGTAGAATGAGTGAGGAGTGATGCAGGGCCTCTCAGCTGTGGGTAGAATAAGTGAGGAGTGATGCAGGGCCTCTCAGCCGTGAGTAGAATGAGTGAGGAGTGATGCAAGGCCTCTCAGCTGTGGGTTGAATGAGTGAGGATGTGATGCAGGGCCTCTCAGCTGTGAGTAGAATGAGTGAGGAGTGATGCAGGGCCTCTCAGCTGTGAGTAGAATGAGTGAGGAGTGATGCAAGGCCTCTCAGCTGTGGGTAGAATGAGTGAGGAGTGATGCAGGGCCTCTCGCCCGTGGGTTGAATGAGTGAGGAGTGATGCAGGGCCTCTCAGCTGTGGGTACAAAGAGTGAGGAGGTGATGCAGGGCCTCTCAGCAGTGGGTAGAATGATTAAGGATTGATGCAGGGCCTCTCAGCTGTGGGTAGAATGTGTGAGGAGCGATGCAGGGCCTCTCAGCTGTGTGTACAATGTGTGAGGAGTGATGCAGGGCCTCTCAGCTGTGGGTAGAATGAGTGAGGAGTGATGCAGGGCCTCTCAGCTGTGGGTAGAATGAGTGAGGAGTGATGCAGGGCCTCTCAGCAGTTGGTAGAATGAGTGAGGAGTGATACAGGGCCTCTCAGCTGTGAGTAGAATGAATGAGGAGTGATACAGGGCCTCTCGCCCTTGGGTTGAATGAGTGAGGAGTGATGCAGGGCCTCTCAGCTGTGGGTAAAAAAGAGTGAGGAGGTGATGCAGGGCCTCTCAGCAGTGGGTAGAATGATTAGGTATTGATGCAGGGCCTCTCAGCTGTGGGTAGAATGAGTGAGGAGTGATGCAGGGCTTCTCAGCAGTGGGTAGAATGATTAGGGATTGATGCAGGGCCTCTCAGCTGTGAGTAGAATGAGTGAGGAGTGATGCAGGGCCTCTCAGCTGTGGGTAGAATGAGTGAGGAGGTGATGCAGGGCCTCTCAGCTGTGGGTAGAATGAGTGAGGAGTGATACAGGGCCTCTCAGCTGTGGGTAGAATGAGTGAGGAGTGATACAGGGCCTCTCAGCTGTGGGTAGAATGAGTGAGGAGGTGATGCAGGGCCTCTCAGCAGTTGGTAGAATGAGTGAGGAGTGATACAGGGCCTCTCAGCTGTGAGTAGAATGAATGAGGAGTGATACAGGGCCTCTCGCCCGTGGGTTGAATGAGTGAGGAGTGATGCAGGGCCTCTCAGCTGTGGGTAAAAAAGAGTGAGGAGGTGATGCAGGGCCTCTCAGCTGTGGGTAGAATGAGTGAGGAGTGATGCAGGGCCTCTCAGCAGTTGGTAGAATGAGTGAGGAGTGATGCAGGGCCTCTCAGCTGTGAGTAGAATGAGTGAGGAGTGATGCAGGGCCTCTCAGCTGTGGGTAGAATAAGTGGGGAGTGATGCAGGGCCTCTCAGCTGTGGGTACAAAGAGTGAGGTGGTGATGCAGGGCCTCTCGCCCGTGGCATGAATGGGTGAGGAGGTGATGCAGGGCCTCTCAGCCGTGGGTAGAATGAGTGAGGAGTGATGCAGGGCCTCTCAGCTGTGGATAGAATGAGTGAGGAGTGATGCAGGGCCTCTCAGCTGTGGGTAGAATGAGTGAGGAGTGATGCAGGGCCTCTCAGCTGTGGGTAGAATGAGTGAGGAGTGATGCAGGGCCTCTCAGCTGTGGATAGAATGAGTGAGGAGTGATGCAGGGCCTCTCAGCTGTGAGTAGAATGAGTAAGGAGTGATGCAGGGCCTCTCAGCTGAGGGCAGAATGAGTAAGGAGTGATGCAGGGCCTCTCAGCTGTGGGTAGAATGAGTGAGGAGTGATGCAGGGCCTCTCAGCAGTGGGTACAATGTGTGAGGAGTGATGCAGGAACTCTCAGCTGAGGATAGAATGAGTGAGGAGTGATACAGGGCCTCTCAGCTGAGAGTAGAATGAGTGAGGTGTGATGAAGGGCCTCTCAGCTTTGAGTAGAATGAGTGAGGTGTGATGCAGGGCCTCTCAGCTGAGAGTAGAATGAGTGAGGTGTGATGAAGGGCCTCGCAGCTGTGAGTAGAATGAGTGAGGAGTGATGCAAGGCCTCTCAGCTGTGGGTAGAATGAGTGAGGAGGTGATGCAGGGCCTCTCAGCTGGGGGTAGAATGAGTGAGGAGGTGATGCAGGGCCTCTCAGCTGTGTGTACAATGAGTGAGGAGTGATACAGGGCCTCTCAGCTGCGAGTAGAATGAATGAGGAGTGATACAGGGCCTCTCGCCCGTGGGTTGAATGAGTGAGGAGTGATGCAGGGCCTCTCAGCTGTGGGTAAAAAAGAGTGAGGAGGTGATGCAGGGCCTCTCAGCTGTGGGTAGAATGAGTGAGGAGTGATGCAGGGCCTCTCAGCAGTTGGTAGAATGAGTGAGGAGTGATGCAGGGCCTCTCAGCTGTGAGTAGAATGAGTGAGGAGTGATGCAGGGCCTCTCAGCTGTGGGTAGAATAAGTGGGGAGTGATGCAGGGCCTCTCAGCTGTGGGTACAAAGAGTGAGGTGGTGATGCAGGGCCTCTCGCCCGTGGCATGAATGGGTGAGGAGGTGATGCAGGGCCTCTCAGCCGTGGGTAGAATGAGTGAGGAGTGATGCAGGGCCTCTCAGCTGTGGATAGAATGAGTGAGGAGTGATGCAGGGCCTCTCAGCTGTGGGTAGAATGAGTGAGGAGTGATGCAGGGCCTCTCAGCTGTGGGTAGAATGAGTGAGGAGTGATGCAGGGCCTCTCAGCTGTGGATAGAATGAGTGAGGAGTGATGCAGGGCCTCTCAGCTGTGAGTAGAATGAGTAAGGAGTGATGCAGGGCCTCTCAGCTGAGGGCAGAATGAGTAAGGAGTGATGCAGGGCCTCTCAGCTGTGGGTAGAATGAGTGAGGAGTGATGCAGGGCCTCTCAGCAGTGGGTACAATGTGTGAGGAGTGATGCAGGGACTCTCAGCTGAGGATAGAATGAGTGAGGAGTGATACAGGGCCTCTCAGCTGAGAGTAGAATGAGTGAGGTGTGATGAAGGGCCTCTCAGCTTTGAGTAGAATGAGTGAGGTGTGATGCAGGGCCTCTCAGCTGAGAGTAGAATGAGTGAGGTGTGATGAAGGGCCTCGCAGCTGTGAGTAGAATGAGTGAGGAGTGATGCAAGGCCTCTCAGCTGTGGGTAGAATGAGTGAGGAGGTGATGCAGGGCCTCTCAGCTGGGGGTAGAATGAGTGAGGAGGTGATGCGGGGCCTCTCAGCTGTGTGTACAATGAGTGAGGAGTGATACAGGGCCTCTCAGCTGCGAGTAGAATGAGTGAGGAGTGATGCAGGGCCTCTCAGCTGTGAGTAGAATGAGTGAGGAGTGATGCAGGGCCTCTCAGCTGTGAGTAGAATGAGTGAGAAGTGATGCAGGGCCTCTCAGCTGAGGGTAGAATGAGTGAGGAGTGATGCAAGGCCTCTCAGCTGTGAGTAGAATGAGTGAGGAGTGATGCAGGGCCTCTCAGCTGTGGGTAGAATGAGTGAGGAGGTGATGCAGGGCCTCTCAGCTGGGGGTAGAATGAGTGAGGAGGTTATGCAGGGCCTCTCAGCTGTGTGTACAATGAGTGAGGAGTGATACAGGGCCTCTCAGCTGTGAGTAGAATGAGTGAGGAGTGATGCAGGGCCTCTCAGCTGTGAGTAGAATGAGTGAGGAGTGATGCAGGGCCTCTCAGCTGTGAGTAGAATGAGTGAGAAGTGATGCAGGGCCTCTCAGCTGAGGGTAGAATGAGTGAGGAGTGATGCAAGGCCTCTCAGCTGTGAGTAGAATGAGTGAGGAGTGATGCAGGGCCTCTCAGCTGTGGGTAGAATGAGTGAGGAGTGATGCAGGGCCTCTCAGCTGTGGGTAGAATGAGTGAGGAGTGATGCAGGGCCTCTCAGCTGAGAGTAGAATGAGTGAGGAGTGATGCAGGGCCTCTCAGCTGAGGGTAGAATGAGTGAGGAGTGATGCAGGGCCTCTCAGCTGTGAGTAGAATGAGTGAGGAGTGATGCAGGGCCTCTCAGCTGTGGGTAGAATGAGTGAGGAGTGATGCAGGGCCTCTCAGCTGTGGGTAGAATAAGTGAGTAGTGATGCAGGGCCTCTCAGCTGTGGGTAGAATGAGTGAGGAGTGATGCAGTGCCTCTCAGCTGAGGGTAGAATGAGTGAGGAGTGATGCAGGGCCTCTCAGCTGTGAGTAGAATGAGTGAGGAGTGATGCAGGGCCTCTCAGCTGTGGGTAGAATGAGTGAGGAGGTGATGCAGGGCCTCTCAGCTGTGAGTACAATGAGTGAGGAGGTGATGCAGGGCCTCTCAGCTGTGAGTACAATGTGTGAGGAGTGATGCAGGGCCTCTCAGCTGTGGATAGAATGAGTGAGGTGTGATGCAGGGCCTCTCAGCTGTGAGTAGAATGAGTGAGGTGTGATGCAGGGCTTCTCAGCTGTGGGTAGAATGAGTGAGGAGTGATGCAGGGCCTCTCAGCTGTTAGCAGAATGTGTGAGGAGTGATGCAGGGCCTCTCAGCTGTGGGTAGAATGAGTGAGGAGTGATGCAGGGCCTCTCAGCTGAGGGTAGAATGAGTGAGGAGGTGATGCAGGGCCTCCCAGCTGTGGGTAGAATGTGTGAGGTGGTGATGCAGGGCCTCTCAGCTGTGAGTAGAATGAGTGAGGAGTGATGCAGGGCCTCTCAGCTGAGGGTAGAATGAGTGAGGTGTGATGAAGGGCCTCGCAGCTGTGAGTAGAATGAGTGAGGAGTGATGCAGGGCCTCTCAGCTGTGTGTACAATGAGTGAGGAGTGATGCAGGGCCTCTCAGCTGAGGGTAGAATGAGTGAGGAGTGATGCAGGGCCTCTCAGCTGAGGGTAGAATGAGTGAGGAGTGATGCAGGGCCTCTCAGCTGAGGGTATAATGAGTGAGGAGTGATGCAGGGCCTCTCAGCTGAGGGTATAATGAGTAAGGAGTGATGCAGGGCCTCTCAGCTGTGTGTAGAATGAGTGAGGAGTGATGCAGGGCCTCTCAGCTGTGGGTAGAATGAGTGAGGAGTGATGCAGGGCCTCTCAGCTGTGGGTAGAATGAGTGAGGAGTGATGCAGGGCCTCTCAGCTGAGGGTAGAATGAGTGAGGAGTGATACAGGGCCTCTCAGCTGTGAGTAGAGTGTGAGAGGTGTGATAGAGGGCCTCTGAGCTGGGAGTAGAGTGTGTGAGGGGTGATGTAGGGCCTCTCAGCTGTGAGTAGAGTGTGTGAGGAGTGATGCAGGGCCTCTCAGCTGTGGGTAGAATGAGTGAGGTGGTGATGCAGGGCCTCTCAGCTGTGGGTAGAATGAGTGAGGAGGTGTTGCAGGGCCTCTCAGCTGTGGGTAGAATGAGTGAGTAGTGATGCATGGTCTCTCAGCTGTGGGTAGAATGAGTGAGGAGTGATGCAGTGCCTCTCAGCTGAGGGTAGAATGAGTGAGGAGTGATGCAGGGCCTCTCAGCTGTGAGTAGAATGAGTGAGGAGTGATGCAGGGCCTCTCAGCTGTGGGTAGAATGAGTGAGGAGGTGATGCAGGGCCTCTCAGCTGTGAGTATAATGAGTGAGGAGGTGATGCAGGGCCTCTCAGCTGTGAGTACAATGAGTGAGGAGGTGATGCAGGGCCTCTCAGCTGTGGATAGAATGAGTGAGGTGTGATGCAGGGCCTCTCAGCTGTGAGTAGAATGAGTGAGGTGTGATGCAGGGCTTCTCAGCTGTGGGTAGAATGAGTGAGGAGTGATGCAGGGCCTCTCAGCTGTTAGCAGAATGTGTGAGGAGTGATGCAGGGCCTCTCAGCTGTGGGTAGAATGAGTGAGGAGTGATGCAGGGCCTCTCAGCTGAGGGTAGAATGAGTGAGGAGGTGATGCAGGGCCTCCCAGCTGTGGGTAGAATGTGTGAGGTGGTGATGCAGGGCCTCTCAGCTGTGAGTAGAATGAGTGAGGAGTGATGCAGGGCCTCTCAGCTGAGGGTAGAATGAGTGAGGTGTGATGAAGGGCCTCGCAGCTGTGAGTAGAATGAGTGAGGAGTGATGCAGGGCCTCTCAGCTGTGTGTACAATGAGTGAGGAGTGATGCAGGGCCTCTCAGCTGAGGGTAGAATGAGTGAGGAGTGATGCAGGGCCTCTCAGCTGAGGGTAGAATGAGTGAGGAGTGATGCAGGGCCTCTCAGCTGAGGGTATAATGAGTGAGGAGTGATGCAGGGCCTCTCAGCTGAGGGTATAATGAGTAAGGAGTGATGCAGGGCCTCTCAGCTGTGTGTAGAATGAGTGAGGAGTGATGCAGGGCCTCTCAGCTGTGGGTAGAATGAGTGAGGAGTGATGCAGGGCCTCTCAGCTGTGGGTAGAATGAGTGAGGAGTGATGCAGGGCCTCTCAGCTGAGGGTAGAATGAGTGAGGAGTGATACAGGGCCTCTCAGCTGTGAGTAGAGTGTGAGAGGTGTGATAGAGGGCCTCTGAGCTGGGAGTAGAGTGTGTGAGGGGTGATGTAGGGCCTCTCAGCTGTGAGTAGAGTGTGTGAGGAGTGATGCAGGGCCTCTCAGCTGTGGGTAGAATGAGTGAGGTGGTGATGCAGGGCCTCTCAGCTGTGGGTAGAGTGAGTGAGGAGGTGTTGCAGGGCCTCTCAGCTGTGGGTAGAATGAGTGAGGAGTGATGCATGGCCTCTCAGCTGTGGGTAGAATGAGTGAGGAGTGATGCATGGCCTCTCAGCTGTGGGTAGAATGAGTGAGGTGGTGATGCAGGGCCTCTCAGCTGTGGGTAGAATGAGTGAGGAGTGATGCATGGCCTCTCAGCTGTGGGTAGAATGAGTGAGGAGGCGATGCAGGGCCTCTCGCCCGTGGGTTGAATGAGTGAGGAGGTGTTGCAGGGCCTCTCAGCTGTGGGTAGAATGAGTGAGGTGGTGATGCAGGGCCTCTCAACTGTGGGTAGAATGAGTGAGGAGTTATGCAGGGCCTCTCAGCTGTGAGTAGAATGAGTAAGGAGTGATGCAGGGCCTCTCAGCTGTGGGTAGAATGAGTGAGGAAGTGATGCAGGGCCTCTCAGCTGTGGGTAGAATGAGTGAGGAAGTGATGCAGGGCCTCTCAGCTGTGGGTAGAATGAGTGAGGAAGTGATGCAGGGCCTCTCAGCTGGGAGTAGAGTGTGTGAGGGGTGATGCAGGGCCTCTCAGCTGGGAGTAGAGTGTGTGAGGAGTGATACATGGCCTCTCAGCTGGGAGTAGAGTGTGTGGGGGGTGATGCCGAACCTCTCAGCTGGAGTCCTGTCTCCTGGAAGTAAAACAGAAGGTGAAGCCGGACCTCGCATCCGTGAAGCGCTGCAGGGTCTGGGGTGTTGCTGCTGTGCTTGTGTGGTGGATTGATGTGTGTGTGAATATTGTTTTCTGAGTCTTCCTCCTCCACATTAGTGAATGCTGCTGCTCGTAAGGCGGGGGAGGCTGAAGGCGCACGCGCGGCAGAGCTCACCAGGATCGTCTTCTTCAGCGAAGGCCACAATGTGGATCCCCTCCAGGTCGTCCTCCTGCACAGGAGACAAGAGGACACAGATTGGACCACTGGAGTGAGGGCGACCTGTCCGGGCACCTGCCTGGATGGAGTGTCGTCACTCACTGCAAGCCCCTGGTGCAAGGCCTCCCAGGACTGTACTGCTGAGTACCGAGGGCAGGGCTTCAAGTGGGACACGCCCCTGCGGGTAGACATCCAATCACACATCTACAGGCACTGTCACTCACCCATCCATAACCAGTCACCTTATCCTTTCTTCCTGACAAGCCACACAGGACACAATGCAGCCCCAGCTTCCCGGGAACACTAGCTATGGCAGCCCTGGAAGTCCCTGTGAACGCGGCCTGGATTATCCCTGCTAGGGAAGAGTCCCTTGTGTACCCGGATCACGTCATGGTGCATCCTGCACGGGTGCTCCTCCTGCGGTGGCTACTGGTGCCATCTTTGTACCATGAACACCAGGCTTTGGGTTTGTGCTTTGAAAGCTGGAGTTTGTGGTTATTTTTATTAATACTAATCCCTTGTTTGCCTACACGGCCGGCCACAGTTTACCAGGTTTAGTGTCAGTCCGGCAGCGCACCCTGCAGGGCCATATCTACAAGGCAGCGTAAAGCCGCCCTGTGTAGGTTTTCATGGCCTTGTAGGTGTGGTGTGAGGCAATGCAGCGCAAGTCGCTGCGTTGCCTCACTCTACGATAGGGTGGGGAGCAATGGGCATTACGGTGGGTGTTCCCACGTAACACCCATAGAATTTGACACAATCCCAGATTTTCGAGATTTTGTAAACCTGAGAATGCGTGAAGAGCCTACGCCTCCCCAGGGGAGGGGTATGGGAGGCGCAACAAAGAGAAATAACATTATTTCTACAAATGTTTTCCTCTTTGTTTGTGCGCTGGATCCAGCAGCACACACCGAAAGAGAAAATCGCCTCCATTGATTGCTTTTGTGCAGGAAGGTGTGATTGACACATTGGCATGGTACCCGCTACTCCAAGGGGTTCATTGCCGCTAGCCTTACGCACCGACGAACCAGTTCTTCAGTTCACTTTGTAAGTCACAGAGTGCGGAAGAGCCTTCAATGTCAAGAGGTCAAGCGTCCCTCAAGCTGGACCAGGACCAGGGAAGGGACAGCGCCCTCAGGATAAGATTCAATGTCAAGAGGTGAAGTGTCCCTCAAACTAGACCCAGGCAGGAAAGGGTCAGCACGCTCGGGATAAACATTCAATGTCAAGAGGTGAAATGTCCCTCAAGCTGGACCCGGGCACATGGAAGGGTCAGCACTCTCGGGATTAAGATTCAATGTCAAGAGGTGAAGTGTCCCTCACGTTGGACCCAGGCGCAGGGAAGGGTCAGCGCCCTCGGGATTTAACATTCAATGTCAAGAGGTCAAGTGTCCCTCACGCTGGACCCAGGAACAGGGAAGGGTCAGCGCCCTCGGGATTAAGATTCAATGCCAAGAGTTGAAGCGTCCCTCAAAATGGACACATGCAGGGAAGGGTCAGTGCCCTCGAGATTTCGCATTCAATGTCAAGAGGTGAAGAGTCCCTAACGCTGGACTCAGGCACAGGGAAGGGTCCGCGCCCTCGGGATTAAGATTCAATGTCAAGAGGTGAAGTGTCCCTCAAGATGGACCCAGGCACAGGGAAGGGTCAGTGCCTTGGGATTTGACATTTAAGGTCAAGAGGTGAAGTGTCCCTCAAGATCGACCTAGGCACAGTTAAGGGTCAGTGCCTCGGGATTAAGATTCAATGTCCAGCGGTGAAGTGTTCCCAAAACTGGCCTCAAGCACAGGGAAGGGTCAGTGCCCTGTGGGTTAAGACTCAATGTCAAGAGGTGAAGTGTCCCTCAAGCTGGACCCAGGTACACAGAAGGGTCGGTACCCTCGGGGTTAAGATTCAATGTCAAGAGGTGAAGTGTCCCTCAAACTGGACCCGGGCACAGGGAAGGGTAAGCATCTGGGGGATTAAGATTTAATGTCAATAGGTCAAGTGTCCCTCATGCTGGACCCAGGCACAGGTCAGCTAACTCAGGGATTAAGATTCAATGTTAAGAGGTCAAGTGTCCCTCAAGCTGGAGCTAGACATAGGGAAGGGTTAGCGCCCTCAGGATTTGACATTTAAGGTCAAGAGGTGAAGTGTCCCTCAAGATGGACCCAGGCACAGGGAAGGGTCAGTGCCCCGGGATTAAGATTCAATGTCAAGAGGTCAAGTGTCCCTCACGCTGGACCCAGGCTCAGGGAAGGGTCAGTGCCTCGGGATTAAGATTCAATGTCCAGAGGTGAAGTGTCCCTCAAGCTGGACCCAGGCAGGGAAGGGTCAGCGACCTCGGGATTAAGATTCAATGTCAAGAGGTGAAGTGTCCCTCAAGCTGGACCCAGGCACAGGGAAGGGACACGCCCTCGGCATTGAACATTCAATGTCAAGAGGTGAAGTGTCCTTCATGCTGGACCCAGGCACAGCGAAGGGTCAACGCCCTTGGGATTTAAGATTCTATCACAGAACATTTAGTACCTATTGTCTTCCACTACATGTTGAGACTGAAGGCACCTTGGAGTAGAGATTGAGTATCCTACAAGATGAGGATCAGGATCTTAAACTTAGTGCAGTGAACAACTGAGATCCAGTACAGGGATCCGGCAGCTGAGGAAGGGTGATCTCTTATATGAAAACTGAAAACACCTGGGACGGCCGCCTTCTGGGCTCGGTGTCATGCATCCTGCAGACCTGAAGGGAAGTCCAGCATTAGGGCACAGCGGTGATCCAAGTGGGCACGCGCTCCTGCACCCAGTGACAAAGCACTATCTAGAGAGGAAGAGTAGGTGCTTCTGGGATCACAGAGTTTACTTGGACCCTCAGAGCGCCTTCTGCATCTACAAACCCCATAGATTCTGCCGTGAACAGAGGGGTCTGATCTGTAAACCAAAGATGCCTGCAATGCCAAGGAGAGAGACTCATTACATCCCAGGTGATGGGGTGCAGAGCAAGCAGCGTCTTGCCTCCTGCCCCCCGCCGCACCCCACGTGATGCCACCATGCTGCTACCATGAAGCACGCTCCGGGGAAGCTCGCCGACCATGAAGCGCTATAGTGGGTCCACCGATCTCTGCTACACTTGGGTGATGGTCACGGTGCCACCTCCCTTGCTGCTCCCCTCCTGGAGAATGGAAGCATTCCAAGATTGGGCCTCTGAGTTTTCAAAGTGCTTATGATAAAGAAAGATTGACTCCAGAAATGAGACTTTCAGATACTTTTTTATATCTAGGTCTATTTCTCAACCTTTGACTTGAAAGTGTTGAACTTCATTTCGCGCATCTCTTTGTTCCCTTTTGTCAGTTCTGTCCTTTTAACATCTCTTCGGCTTGTAGTTTCATGTTGTACCATTCCTGTGACCTGCCCAGAGGCAGGGTCGGTGGTGCTGGGGGTAGGAAACCTAAAAGTTTGGATTTAGAAGCAGCTAATTCCCGGCCAGAGGTTTCACCAGCTTGTGTTGTTGAGGTTCAAAAGTGAGCTCTCAGTGAAGCCATGGTTAGAACCGACAGGATCTGGAAGCCACTTCTGTCTGAGAAGAAGCCATGGGACCTGCTCTGACCAGGACCCTGTGAGGTGCAGTAGAACCCCAAGAAGAGATGCTGCTAGTATTATCAGCAGTCAGAGCAGCCGATGTACAGCTTCAAGACTGGTGACAGGAATGGGACATGTCCACCGGTCCCCAACAGCAGATGCACCCCTGATGTAAGTAAAGACCCCTTCCTGCTGGCTACACGATGGAATGTCACAGATGAGTAATCCGGGTATAAGCCCTTGCAGAACACATTTGAGAATAAAACACAGCACACACAGGTCAGTGGGGACCATGTGATGGAGCCGGAGACAGGCGAGGCAGGTACCTAGAGGAAGCCTGTAGATGTTTGTAACATAACAAGGAGATTGGAGGACCTGAAATTCAGTGCCACTTGAGGGGCTGTGCGATGAAAACCAGAGCATGGATCAAATACAGCGGTGTAGGAAGGGTCAGACCCTGCTGGGTGTGACAACTACAAGATGGCAGAGGAAGCTGCTGAAATCTTAACAGTGTCAGGCAATATAAGACACCCAAATAACCTAGATATAGAAGAAGGACTGACACCCAGATGAAACCTTTCAGACACTGTGTAGGCTCAGATTGATTAAATACTTGATCACATTACTAAACGTACAACTTGTAAATGACTCTTGGCGCCAGAAGTCCATGTCATCAGGGCCTCTGGTAGGTGAGTGGGGAGGGAGACGTCCCAAGTGAGAACCCCGCAGTCCTTCATTAAAGAGCTGAGGTACAAGGAGGCTTACCATTTCAGGCAGTCATTGTTGTGTCTGAGTTCACCCGGGACGGCTAGCGAGCTATTCTCTGAAATCAATCAATCAATCAATCAGGGAATTGTAAGCACGCTACTCACCAGTGAGGGTCTCAAGGTGCTGGGGGGGGGGGGGGGTGGGGGGTCCGCAGATCTGTTTAGCTGAAGAGCCAGGTCTTGAGGGTCTTCCTGAAGGTGTTCAGGGAGGGGGCGTGTCTGATGTCTGCCGGTAGCTCATTCCAGGTCTTGGCTGCAATATGAGAGAAGGATCTTATGCCTGCACTGGCTCTGTGGATGTGTGGAGTTTCGGCCAGTGCGAGGTTGGAAGATCGGAGGTTTCTTTTGGGTACGTGGAAGTTGATTCTGTCGTTGAGGTATTAGGGTCCGTTGTTGTGTAGGCATTTGTAGGCGTGAGTGAGGATTTTGAAAGTGACTCTTTTCTCCACGGGGAGCCAGTGGAGACTTCGTAGGTGTTGACTGATATGATTGTGTCGGGGGATGCCGAGGATGAGTCTGGCGGTGGTGTTCTGTATTGTCTGGAGTTTGCAGAGTAGGGACTTGTTGATGCCGACATAGAGTGCGTTTCCATTATCCAGTCTGCTGGTGATGAGTGGCTGTCTTCCTTGACTCAGGGGGGAGCCACTTGAAGGTCTTGCGGAGGATGCGGAGGGTGTTGAAGCAGCTGGAGGTGATGGCATTGACCTGTCAGTTCATGGTGAGTGATGAGTCGAGTACGATGCTGAGGTTCTTGGCGTGGTCTGGGGGGGTAGGTGGGCTTCCGAGGGCGGTCGGCCACCAGGTGCTGTCCCATGCAGAAGGGGTGGTACCGAGGACGAGGACTTCTGTCTTCTCGGCGTTGAGCTTCAGGCAGCTGTTGGTCATCCAGACTGCGACGTCTTGCATTCCTTTCTGGAAGTTGAGTTTGGCAGTGGTGGGGTCTTTGGTGAGGGAGAGGATGAGCTGGGTGTCATCGGCGTAGGATACGATGTTGAGGACGTGTTGTTGGATGATGGCTGCGAGGGGGACCATGTAGATGTTGAAGAGGGTGGAGCTCAGGGATAAACCCTGTGGGACTCCGCAGGTGATTTCCGTGGGGTCAGAGAGGAAGGGTGGGAGTCTGATCCTTTGGCTTCTTCCGGTGAGGAATGATCGGATCCAGTCCAGGGCTGTTCCTTGTATGCCTGCATCGTGTAGATTGGCGACTAGTGTGTGGTGGGAGACGGTGTCGATGGCCGCTGATATGTCGATTAGGATGAGGGCTGCAGAGTGGCCTTGGTCCAGGAGGGGGGGGAATGCCATCTATGGTGGCGAGTAGGGCGGTCTCTGTCCTGTGGTTGGTTCGGAATCCGGATTGGGACGGGTCGAGGACACCATTCTCTTCAATAAATCATGTCAATTTCCTGTTGACTGTTTTTTTCTGCAACTTTGGCTGCAAAGGGGAGGAGCGAGATGGGCCGATAGTTCTTGAGGTCAGTGGGGTCAGCTGTGTGCTTCTTGAGCAGATGTCTGAATTCTGCATGCTTCAAGTCGTCTGGGAAGGTGCCTGTTTTGAAGGTGGTGTTGATGGTGCATTGTAGTTCGGGTGCGATGGCTGCCGTGGCTCTGTGGTTGATGTGAGGAGGGCAGGGGTCGGTGGGGGCCCCCCGAGTGGATGCTTTTCATGGTCGAGGCGGTGTCTTTGGCCATGATCGGTGGCCAGTTGGAGACGGTGGGCTGGCTGGTGTATGATCGATGAAGTTGTCGTAGAAGTTTTTGATCTTGAGGTGGAAATAGGTTCCAAGCTTGTCGCAGAGGTCTTGGGATGGGGTGATGTCTGTGGCTTCACTGCGTGGGTTGGTGAATTCTTGAATGACACTAAAAAGTTCCTTGGAGTTGATGGAGTTGGCCAGGATTTTGTTGTGGATGAAGTTCCTCTTGGTGGCTCTGATCTGGTTGTGGTAGTCCGTCATGGCGTCCTTGTAGTTGATGTGGTTTTCGGTTGTCTTGGTGTTTCTCCAGTTCTTCTCCAGGCGTCTGCAGGTGCGTCTGGCTTCTTGGAGAGTGGTGGTGAACCAGGCAGCTTTCCTGGGGCGCTGTCTGTTGGGGTTGCGTAGCGGGGCAAGCTCGTCTGCGCAGTCGGAGATCCAGGTGTGGAGTTCTCTGGCTGCGTCGTTTGCGTCGGGTGCCCAGGTGTGGTTGTCTCGGGTGAGGGTGGAGTTAAGTTGCTCGTCGGTAACCTTGCTCCAGTTCCTTTGTGGTGAGCGTGGGGCTGCTTTGGGTGCCTTGGGTTTGTTGATGGAGAAGTGTACGCAGTGGTGGTCAGTCCATGGCGGCTGCGTTGTGTGGCTTAATTGGATGCTGTTTCCTACCGTGAAGATGGGGTTGAGGGTGTGTCCTGCTCTTTGGGTCGGTGTGTTGACGAGTTGTTTAAGTCCGAGGTTGTCACAAAGGATAGTAGAGTTGGGATCGCTGGAGTTGTCGAGGTGGAAGTTCAGGTCTCCAATGAGTATGCAGTTTGTTGAGGCGATGGCGCGGGGTGCGATGAAGTCGGTGATGGTGGTGGCGAAGAGTGTTCGGGCCGGGGGGTCTGTAGATGAGAGTTCGTCAGACTGTGGCTTTAGGGATGGTCTGGATCTGGAAGTGCAGGTGTTCGGCAGAGGGGAAGGTTCCGCTGGAGGTGGTGAGACGGAGGGTGCTCTTGTGGGCGATGGTGAGGCCCCCTCCTGGGTGGTTGGTGTCGGTATTTCCTCTGGATCTTGTATCCGTCTGGGATGGCGGTGCTGATGTCGGGGCGGAGGATGCGTTGGTCCAGGTCTCTGTGAAAAAGGTGATGTCAGGCGAGATAGAGTCGAGTAGGTTCCAGATTTCCATGGCGTGTTTGTGTACGGAGCGTATGTTGAGGAGGATGCATTTTAGGGTGTCGCCGGTGCTGGTGTCGGCGGTGTTGGAGGCCAGGGTGGCGGTGAGGGTCTGGCGGCAGTGGAGGCAGGAGAACTGGATGTGTGTAGTGTTCAGTGAGGCCTGTTGGCATTCTCGAAGTCTTCCAGGGTTGAGTGCGAGGAGGGTGGTGGTGTTGTAGCGATGGGTTGTGGGAGGTCCAGGGTTCCTGGCGCTGGCTGCGGTCGGGGACGGGTGCAAACGGGCTTGCCTTTGGTGAGCCTTCGGCGCACCGGCGGTGCGCCCACTGCGCTCGACCGCTGCAGCGGCCGCCATTGAGTAGGGGAGGTGGGAGGGAGGAGAGGCTGGGTGGCGGGAGTGGGGTAATTCTGGGGGGAATTCTTGGGGGGAATTCTGGGGGGGAGGGGCCGCAGGGGCAGCAGTGGTGAAAGGCGAAAGGAACAGGCAGGCACGAGAAAATAAAAACAGTGGTGGAATTAGAGGAAGACACAGATGGGCACAATAACAGTGGCACAACAGGGAAAATTAGGAAAAAAACGGCTGAGAAAGGTTACGGTGGTTGCAGGCAGTCTGATCCCAGTTGGAGCGGGCAGCAGGCGCAGGAGCGGACAGCAGCCTTGAACCTCCCAAGGAGGAGGTCGGGGTCTGGAGGCAAGAGACGGCACAGCAGAGCTGCAGGGAGAGAGTGGACATAGATCGAGGGTTGAAGGTAGGACTAGTGGGCTAGTATCTGGTAACGGTAAGGCTAGCAGGCTAGGATCTGCAAGAAATGTAGGGCTAGCAGGCTAGTCTCTGGAAGAAAGGTACGGCTAGCGGTCTAGTATCTGGAAGAGAGGTAGGACTAGAGGGCTAGCATCTGGAAGAAAGGTAGAACTAGTGGGCTAGTATCTGGAAGAAAGGTATAACTAGAGGGATAGTATCTGGAAGAAAGGTATAGCTAGCGGGCTACTATCTGGAAGAAATGTAGGACTAGTGGGCTAGTATCTGGAAGAAAGGTAGGGCTAACTGGCTAGTACTTGGAGGAAAGGTAGGACTAGTGGACTAGTATCTGGAAGAAAGGCACGGCTAGCGGGCTACTATCTGGAAGAAAGGTAGGACTAGTAGGCTAGTATCTGGAAGAAAGGTAGGACTAGCGGGCTAGTATCTGAAAGAAAGGTAGGACTAGAGCGCTAGTATCTGGAAGAAAGGTATGGCTAGCGGGCTACTATCTGGAAGAAAGGTAGGACTAGTGGGCTAGTATCTGGAAGAAAGGTAGGACTAGCGGGCTAGTATTTGGAAGAAAGGTATGGCTAGCAGCCTAGTCTCTGGAAGAAAGGTAGGACTAGTGGGCTAGTATGTGGAAGAAAGGTAGGGCTAGCACGCTAATACATGAAAAAAAGGTACGTCTAGCAGGCTAGTACCTGGAATAAAGGTAGGACTAGTCAGCTAGTATCTGGAAGAAAGGTATGGCTAGCGGGCTACTATCTGGAAGAAAGGTAGGACTAGTGGGCTAGTATCTGGAAGAAAGGTAGGACTAGCGGGCTAGTATCTGGAAGAAAGGTACGGCTAGTGGGCTAGTATCTGGAAGAAAGGTAGGACTAGAGGGCTAGTCCTGGAAGAAAGGTACAGCTAGCGGGCTACTATCTGGGAGACAGGTAGGGCTAGCAGCCTAGGCTCTGGAAGAAAGGTAGGACTAGTGGGCACGTATCTGTAAGAAAGGTACGGCTAGCTGGCTAGTATCTGGAAGAAAGGTAGGGCTAGCAGGCTAGTATCTGAACAAAATGTACAGCTAGCGGGCTAGAATCTGGAAGAGAGGTACAGTTAGCGGGCAAATATCTAGAAGAAAGGTATGGCTAGTGGGCTAGTATCTGAAAGAAAGGTAGGGCTAGCAGGCTAGTATCTGGAAGAAAGGTAGGGATAGCAGGCTAATATCTGGAAGAAAGGAATGGTTAGTGGGCTAGTCTCTGGATGAAAGGTAGGACTAGAGGGCTAGTATCTGGAAGAAAGGAACGGCTAGCGGGCTAGTATCTGGATGAAAGGTAGGGCTAGAGGGCTAGTATCTGGAAGAAAGGAACGGCTAGCGGGCTAGTATCTGGATGAAAGGTAGGGCTAGAGGTCTAGTTTCTGGAAGAAAGGAACTGCTAGCGGGCTAGTATCTGGAAGAAAGGTAGGACTAGCGGGCTAGTTTCTGGAAGAAAGGAATGGCTAGCGGGCTTGTATCTATATGGAAGAAAGGACACCGGCACTTCTCCGCCCCCACTGGGCCGCCATCACATCTCATGTCCCTTGCACACAAGCATATGGGACGCGTCCTATACACTCATCTTGTAGATCTCACATGAACACTTCTAGTCCCTTGCACAAAAATTCATACCTCTACTAACAGAAGCAGGGCGGCCGTAATACACACACAAAAGGTGTAAACACACACATACACACCTGCTCTCTTACGCACATTCAGTAGTTTTACTATACCCATAGTAACATCCTCGCCTCACACACAGAGGGATATGTACAAGGAAGTGGCAGAGAGGCGTTAGCCTTCCTGGCTTAATGCCTCTCTCCGCCACTTCTGAAACGCAAGGCTGCACCATATGTACAAGAATGCGTTTCCCCCTGCGATGGCGCGTTTAGGGTGTCTGCGTGCAGGGGAGGAGTCTTTATGTGTAGGAAGGTGTCCCTTACTGCACATGAACAATCCTAAAATGCCATTCTGTCACTGTCATGTGTGTTTCTTCATGCAGCACACATGAAAGTCACAAAATGGCATTTTTTAAAGGATTGTTTATGTACAGGAAGGGGCACCTTCCTGCACATAAACAATCCATGGCATTTTGCTTTTTCCATGTGTGCTACACAAGGCAGCACACATGGAAAAAGCAAAAATGAGGAGAAATGCATTTTTCCTCGTTTCGCCAAGTTAATACCAGGTTTTTCCTGGTTTTAATTTTGGTGCTGCCTCTTATGTACGCTGCTCTTGTACTTAGGGGGAGCATAAAAATCAATGGGTGTTGCGGTGTAACGCCCACCGCAACACCCACTGCACGCCCCTTTCACGCTAACATAGTGTGATAGGGGGTCTTATGTACAAGGCAGCGTTAAGCCACTTTACTGCAGTGTCATGTTAAGAGACACACGTAGGGGCACACATAGTCGCACGCACACACACACACACACCACACTCCCTCCCTCTCCCTCTCCCTCTCCCCCTCCTCCTCCTCCCTGATGGCCATGGGGCTGTGTCTGTGCCATATCAGACACACGCTCTGCTGCACCCACACATGAAGTATTACACATGCACAGCTGCAGGGGGTGCCTTACCCAGGTCTCGAACATGTCCTCTGGGCGTAACTTGCGCAGCGTGGATCTGAAACACAGAAGCAGAGGAGGGCGTGGCCAATGAGAAACACCTCAGAGAGGCTGACGACCTTTTACTGACAGGCAGGAGCTGGGGGCAGTCTGGAGTCACAGCACTGAAACATGAGGGGGTGCTACATTCAGTCCTCAGCTGCGCTGGGAGTGCAGAGTGTGAATCACACCGTGGGGTGCATGGCATGCATTACTTGCACACACCTGTGTTTCTTGCACACATCTGTGTTTCTTGTACACACTTGTGTTACTTGCACACACTTGTGTTACTTGCACACACCTGTATTTCTTGCACACACCTGTGTTTCTTGCACACCCTGTATTATTTGCACACAGCTGCGTTTCTTGCACACACTTGTGTTATTTGCACACACTTGCGTTACTTTCACACACCTGTGTCCCTTGCACACACCTGTGTTTCTTGCAGACACCTTTTACTTCCACACACCTGTCTTCCTTGCACACACCTGTGTTTCCTGCACACACCTGTGTTTCTCACACATGCCTGTGTTACTTGCACACACCTGTTTTCCTTACACACACCTGTGTTTCTTGCACAAACCTGTGTTGCTTGCACACAACTGTGTTTCTTGCACACTGTTGTGTTCCTTGCACACACACTTGTGTTACTTGTACACACCTGTGTTCCTTACACACAGCTGTGTTTCTTGCACACACCTGTGTCACTTGCACACACTTGTGTTCCTTGCACACACTTGTGTTACTTGCACGCACCTGTGTTTCTTGCACGCACCTGTGTTTCTTGCACACACCTTTTACTTCCACACACATGTGTTTGTTGCACACATCTGTGTTACTTGCACACATCTGTGTTACTTGCACACACCTGTGTTCTTTGCGCACACCTGTGTTTCTTGCGCACACCTGTGTTTCTTGCACACACCTGTGTTGCTTGCACACACCTGTGTTTCTTGCACACACCTGTGTTCCTTGCGCAGCCACTTGTGTTACTTGTACACACCTGTGTTTCTTGCACGCACATGCGTTTCTTGCATACACCTTTTACTTCCACACACCTGTGTTTCTTGCACACTTCTGTGTTACTTGCACACACTTGTGTTACTTGCACACACCTGTGTTTCTTGCACACACCTGTGTTCCTTGCACACACTTGTGTTACTTGCACACACCTGTGTTTCTTGCAAGCACCTGTGTTTCTTGCACACACCTTTTACTTCTATACACCTGTTTTCCTTACACACAGCTGTGTTCCTTGCACACACCTGTGTTACTTGCACACACCTATGTTCCTTGCACACACCGGTGTTTCTTGCACACACTTGTGTTACTTGCACACACCTGTATTTCTTGCACACACCTTTTACTTCCATACACCTGTTTTTCTTGCAAGCACCTGTGTTTCTTGCACACACCTTTTACTTCCATACACCTGTGTTTTTGGCACACACCTGTGTTCCTTACACACAGCTGTGTTTCTTGCACACAATTGTGTTACTTGCACACACCTATGTTCCTTGCACACACCTGTGTTTCTTGCACACACTTGTGTTACTTGCACACACCTGTGTTTCTTGCACACACCTGTTTTTCTTGCACACACCTGTTTTTCTTGCACACACTTGTGTTACTTGCACATCTGTGTTTCTTGCACACACCTGTGTTCCTTACACACAGCTGTGTTCCTTGCACACACTTGTGTTTCTTGCACACAATTGTGTTACTTGCACACACCTATGTTCCTTGCAGACACTTGTGTTTCTTGCACACACCTGTGTTTCTTGCACACACCTGTGTTGCTTGCACACACCTGTGTTTCTTGCACACACCTGTGTTACTTACACACACCTGTGTTACTTACACACAGCTGTGTTCCTTGCACACACCTGTGTTTCTTGTACACACCCGTGCAGTAAGGCCTGCACAGCTCCCCAGTAAACACTTGCCCTGCAAATATCAGATCCCAAATTACAAAGGAAGGGCCAGAATTATCAACACTTTGCAGTGGTACAAAACCACCAAACGTTACACAGACTGGTGCAAAGTGTTGAGTAGGGGTTTACTTTCCAGTGCTGGGAAGTTGCTTAAAAGTTACAAACTAGTGTTACCTTGCCTCGAGGTGGCGCCATATAAATAGCGCATGGGCGTTCCAGTGCAAGCATCCACGGTTTCTGACACAAAGCACTATGAACCAACATTTGTAGATGACTCCTCCCTGAGGATTTGTGCAAAGAAGGAGAATGAACTTTTCCTGTGTGCTGTTGTTGGACTTGGCCCTTCTGGCAGGTTCACCCCTGAATTTTTTTGCTTTTTATTGGTGACTTGGTGTGGTGATATTTGGTTTCTGCGCACTTTCCCTGTGTCCCAGAGGAAAGTGCGTGCGCATTCTGAGTGCATGTGGTGAGATAGGCCTGTCCTCCCATAGGAATGCATGGGGAATGTATGTGTCCCTAGTAGTTCCTGATGCGTGGGGTGTGCAGGCCCGAGTTTGGTATGTGTGGACTCGTGTGACTGAATGCTGCGCGGTGATGTGTGCGGCGTGCATGTACCTAGTGTGGAAGTGCCACTTCTAGAAGTGGGCACTTCGGTGTGCAGTGTAAAATGTGTGCCTTGTCGCGTGATTGGCTGGTTGAGGTCATGTAACGGGCTAGGGATTCCCCAGAGTCAGGATGAGTCACCCAGTGGTGAATGGGGAGATCAGCAGCTAGATGGGTGGGAGGAGTACACCTGGGTCCTGAATAGGGCAGGGTTTTCCCCACACAATGCTGGCTCCGCCCCCTGTGGTGCGACTGATGACTCTGGCCTGTCCACTGAATAGGGAGAGGGGCTGAGCACATCAAGGGTGCTCCCCAACCAGCTGCGACTGGTTTTCCCCCTCACCCTGAACCCAGAACAAAGGGTTTTAGTGTATAAAAATTGGGCTGTGTCCCCACAGAATCTGTTTTTTGCCAGGATCTTACCTGAGGGGGGCTGCTGCTGCCGCTGGACCAGAGGACCGCCACTTGGACTACCTCCCTGCCTGGAGGCCCAGTGAGCTGGCTCTGGGTCCAGCCTTGCCCCCCACCCCTGCCCTGCTGCATGCAGGGAAGAACTTTGCTGGACTTTGTGGTTCTTTTCATCCTACAGCGCTGGAAGCGCTTTATTTGTGTCCCCAAAGCGCCTGGAAGCGCTTCTGATGTGCCCTTAGCGCTAGGAGCGCTTTATTTCGGGAAGCCGGTGCCCACCCGGCGTTTGCCCCGTCTTTGCGGATCTTAAAGCCTCCTGGCAGGTGCCCACCCTGCCAGGGACATTGCCACTCGTTGGCGGGTGCCCACCCCGCTTTTTGTGCCGCTTTTGGTGGTGGTAAACTCACGTGGCGGGTGCCCACCCCGTTTATTTGCCTCACGTCGCGGGTGCCCACCCCGCGACTTAAAACTACCTTGAGAATCACCGCCGCGGCCCCGTTCGGCCGATCCGGGAGTCAGGCAGGCCGAGGGCGGGCCTCCGGGACAACCGGAACTTGCAAGAGGAGGGCGGGAGCCTACCCCGCCTCCCAACAAAGCATCGCGACTGCTCAGAGCCCCGGAGCCGGCAGGAGCCTACCCTGCGCCCCGGGGCACTCTGCCCAGAGGAGGAAGCAGCGCCGTGAAGGCCCCAGCCCCGCCGCGAGAGAAGTGACGGGAGTGCGGCCGGAGCTGGTGTGGAGGGGGCGCGAGGCACATTGTCGGTGCCTGCCCCTCCGCGTTGCAAGGAGCCTCTGAGTCCTCCCTTCAGCCGGTGAGTGGGGGCCGGATTTACTCCCAAGAGCTGTGAAGGCTCCAACGACGGGGCAGATATTTGTTCAGAGCCACGAAGGCTCAGGGGGCATTTCTTGGTTTAGAGCCTGCAAGGCTCAGGGGGCATTTCTTGTCGTAGAGCCCAGAGGGGCTCAGGAGGCCATAATTGTTCTAAGGGCCCAGAGGTGCCCAGGCCTCAGTCCCCACAGCTGCCCAGCACTTAGTGGGCAGCTGCCACGTTTAGCCCCCCCCCCCCCCCTGACATTGGGACATAGGGCGTCCTTGCCCCTTCAAGGCCAGTTGGCCTAGGGACTGCCACAGGTTGTGGCTTATGTGAGTTTGGCGCTATTCTTCCTAACCTGCACCACCGAATGTGTTTTTATGCGTCATGTGCCTTGTTTTACACCTCTAAATGTTATGCATCATGTGTTTATGTGCTTAGACCCCTACAGGTATTGTGATACTTAGGTGGTTGTTTTCTCCTAGTACAGGTGGTGCTAGTGAGGTCCTGATTCCCTGCGCAATATTTTCCTAAGGTGGTTAGGGTTGCGTAGGTGGTACTTACCTGATACCAGTAGTTACTGGTTGTGTGCTAGGTGTTATGTTGTGCTACAGTAATTTTCTATGCTAAGTTCTAAGAGTGCTAATTCCTGACAGTGGTCCATGTGGCCCTGTCCCCTGTACATATAATCCCTTGTAAATTCTGCCCGTGCCTGTTGGCACATTGTAGAGTGTGTGTTTTTATCTAATGTGTTGTGTATAATACAAAGGCTATTTTTATAGAATACCTTGTGTGGAGTTTCCTTTGTGGTGGGCCTGGGGTGTTGTTGCTGGGTGCGCGCGCAAACGCTTTACACATCGCCTCCGGGATAAGCCTGACTGCTCGTGCCAAGCTACCAAGGGGGTGAGCAGGGGTTATCTTTGGCGTGTAACTTCCTTGCCCTGACTAGAGTGGTGGTTTCTGCCTGACTTTGGCGCAAGCCTTAGCCAACCAGAAATCCCATTTCTAACAGCTGTCCTGCAATGGGAGAATCTAAGCAAAGTATATTGTTCCGGAAGGTTTGTCTTCCCGCGCAAAACCTGTGCTAGACTCCTGCAGACACTTTTACACAACGGTGTGTGAGGGAAACGCGCCAGCGCTAGGGAAGAGGGCTGCAGCGCCAGATGTTTGTAGATATAACAGTCTCCGCTCTCCCTTTCATGCAACGCAGCACCCCAAACCTTTCTGTAATCCTCATAAACTCACCATGGGAACAGCAGAGGCATTTTAGCGGCAGATGCTATAACCTGCAGGCGCCCAGAGCTCCCTGAGAATGCTGCGCGCTGCCCTGGTCACTGGTTCACAACACCGCAAACCTTTGTGTAACATGCCCAGCCCCCCATCACCCTCCAACACTAGAGGCTTCCATCTCAGCTCTGCCACCATCGACAGTCAGCTTGGAGCAAGGAAGGTATCCCAGGGGGTGAACAGTCTCATCCTAGAGGCTTCCATCTCAGCTCTACCCTCGTCCTGTAGCCTAGTGGTGTCGTCCATTTCAGAATGAAGATGAAGTCTGACATCACCGGCTCCAAAAAGATGGCTCTCATGGTCCCTTGGCCTTAGGAGGTACCCGGGGAACTGTGGGGCAGATCCAGGTGGATCCGGGGTGATGATAAGGCACTGGTCCGGCAGGGGTGGGTGGTGTGACCCTCTCCTAACAGCGAACTCCAGGTCCACAGACCATGGAAAGCAGGTGGAGGGCTCCAGCTCAATGCAGAGTCTCTGGGTGGAGTCTACCCTCTTGCTGGTCCAGCAGGGGTGGGTGGTGTGACCCTCTCCTAACAGCGGGCTCCACCTCCACAGCCCCCCCAAGAGCAGGTGGACAGCTCCAGCTCAATGCAGGGTCTCTGGGTGGAGTGTACCCTTTTGCTGCTTGTGGTCCAGCAGGGGTGGGTGGTGTGACCCTCTCCTAACAGCGAGCTCCAGCTCCACAGCCCCCCCAAGAGTAGGTGGACAGCTCCAGCTCAATGCAGGGTCTCTGGGTGGAGTGTACCCTCTTGCTGGTCCAGCAGGGGTGGGTGGTGTGACCCTCTCCTAACAGCGGGCTCCAGCTCCACAGCCCCCCAAGAGTAGGTGGACAGCTCCAGCTCAATGCAGGGTCTCTGGGTGGAGTGTACCCTCTTGCTGCTTGTGGTCCAGCAGGGGTGGGTGGTGTGACCCTCTCCTAACAGCGAGCTGCAGGTCTACAGACCCTGGAGAGCGTGTACATTTGTAAATGGTAGCTGAAGTACTCGTTTTAAGCCACGTTCAATTTCTAATGGAACGTTCTCCGGAAGCGTCAGTCTCAAGACTGCCGCTTCCGGAGAATGTTCCTTTAGAAATTGAACGCCTGCCAAAGGGGATTATTTACTTTGTTCCCGTGGCTGAAAACGAGTACTTCAGCAACCATTCACAAATTTACATGCTTCAGGACAACTTCGGTCCCTAATTGTTATCAGCCTCAAATGGAAGAGGTTACCCGAGACCACTATAGAGGACTCCATTGAATTGATACAATCACGACTTGCAGGACTACGTGGGTCCCTGATTTTCATCAGGCACCCACCAGCCTCGATTGGAAGAGATTCCCCTGAGGAATTCATACCTCAACTTGGGCTGTCTACTACCCCTTAGCCTTGAAGAAGACCCACCATGACATCAATGAATTAGGCTGTCGTCGGGGTCGAAACGTCGGCGTTACACGTTGGCTCAGCTACATCAGGTCTCATGGTTTAGATTGATGAGCACTTTGTGTCTTCTACCGGAGACATTGATTTAATTTGTTCTGACCGTTTCCCTCAATTTTCTTTTTTCCTAATTGTAAATCCAGTATGTTCATCTGTAAAGATTTTACTCACACTTGTATATAATGCATTCACATCACCAAAGTCACTGAGCACTTATTTCACTGTACTATATGTCACTGTTCGTTTAGACGGCCTTAGAAACCAAAATAAATATTCTGACTGTATCTGACAGTTATGAAGTAATTATTTTTTGACATTTTGGTTTGTTTGTGTTCTTTTGATATTCCAAATTGAAAAATACTATCTAAATTACTAATGGTTATGTGAAGAAATCATTCTTGTACCCTATGGGACCACTGCAGTTATGTTTCAGGCTTCTCCTAGGCATGGACTCTGCAGAGGTGTTAATACGAAGGAACGCATTACAATGTGCAGTGTGCGTATGTCAGTGGACGCCCTCTGGGTGAATAGCCGAGCTCTAGAAATACAAGTTGATTGATTGATTGATTAGATGGAAAGTAACACAGAGTCCCAGCCGCTGCCTCACCTCTTGTGCTCGTGCACAAACTCCACCAGCTCCTCCTCCGTGTAGGGTTTCTCCGGGATGGTGACCGGTTCATCCATGAAGGCCTCGTAGAAGTCCACTTCGTTCAGCTTCAAGTTCAGCTTCTTCGCAACCTGGTGATAAAGAAGGCTTTCAATGAAAAGAGCCTCCTGTGAAGGTTTACTCATCATGCCTGGAAGCAGACGAGTGACCCCAATGACCTGGATCTTGAACCTAAGGATGGATGTCACCTGTAGGGACTCACCTGGACAACGCTGGAGGTCCACATGCTTATTAACGAGACTACTTCTCTCTTCTCACCTCACATCTTATGTTCCCTTCTCTATACACTGTATCTTTCTCCAGGTATCTCAAAAGCTCTCTCTGCCTATTCTAAAATGTCTCCCCCATTAGTCCCTTATGCCCCCATTTTCCAGGGTCTCTCCTTTGCTTCTCCACAAGTGATATCTGGTTACATTGTCTTTCTCCTGCCTCCTCAGGATGTGTTTCCTGTTTTCATAGCATCTCTTGCTCTACCCATATACCCCCAATCCTCCAAGCTCTTACACCAAAAGCATCCTCCCTGAACCCTGGGATATCACAACCTATCACAGAGGTCTTGCTGTGCTGCTATGAGCACATGTCATTCAAGCCAACATCTTTTGAAGTCTGTCTCCTGTTTCAAGATCTTGTTCATTAAATTATAACATCTTCTTCCTCTTGTCACAAGATGGTCATACCAAGACCTGCCCCTGTCTACTCATGTTTTATATACTGTAGCATAAATTGCCATTTTACACCCAGATGTTGAATTTACATTTCTAGGATTCATAAACATGTCCTGTAGTACCAATGACATATCTTGGAATACCATCAACAAACCCTGTAGTACCATCATCATACTCGTTAATACCATCAACATATCCTGTAGTGCCATCAGCATATTCTGTGGAACCATCAACATATCCTAGAGTACCATCAACGTGCTCTGTAGTACCATTGACATATCCTGCAGTACCACCAACATACCCTGTAGTACCATCAATATCTTCTGTAGTACCACCAACATATCCCGTGGTACCATCGACATATCCTGGAGTACCAGCAACATACTCTGTAGTACCATCAACATATCCTGCATAACCACCAACATACCCTATCATACCATCAACATATCTTGTAGTAACATCAACATACCCTGTCATACCATCAACATATCCTGCAGTACCACTTTATATCCTGTAGTACCACTGTATATCCTGTAGTACCACCAACATACCCTGAAGTACCACCAACATATACTCTAGTACCATCGACATATCCTGCAGTACCATCGACATATCCTGTGGTACCATTAACATATCCTAGAGTGCCATCAACGTGCTCTGTAGTACCATCGACATATCCTGCAGTACCACCAACATACCCTGTAGTACCATCAATATCTTCTGTAGTACCACCCACATATCCCGTGGTACCATCGACATATCCTGGAGTACCAGCAACATACTCTGTAGTAACATCAACATACCC
This sequence comes from Triturus cristatus, assembly GCF_964204655.1. Lineage (NCBI taxonomy): Eukaryota > Metazoa > Chordata > Amphibia > Caudata > Salamandridae > Triturus > Triturus cristatus. The sequence goes on from NC_140591.1 coordinate 14,107,061, forward strand.
TGTCGTACCATCAACATATCGTGTAGGACCGTCAACTTATCCTGCAGTACCATCAACATATCCTGCAGTACCACTTTATATCCTGTAGTACCACTTTATATCCTGCAGTACCACCAACATACCCTGTAGTACCATCAATATCTTCTGTAGTACCACCAACATATCCTGTGGTACCATCGACATGTCCTGGAGTACCAGCAACATAGTCTGTAGTACCAACAACATATCCTGCATAACCACCAACTTACCCTATCATACCATCAACATATCTTGTAGTAACATCAACATACCCTGTAGTACCATCAACATATCCTGTAGTACCATCAACTTATCCTGCAGTACCACTTTATATCCTGTAGTACCACTTTATATCCTGTAGTACCACCAACATACCCTGTAGTACCACCAACATATCCTCTAGTACCATCGACATATCCTGCAGTACCATCGACATATCCTGTGGTACCATTAACATATCCTGCAGTACCATCGACATATCCTGTGGTACCATTAACATATCCTGCAGTACCATCGACATATCCTGTAGTACCTCCAACATATCCTGTAGTACCACCAACATACCCTGTAGTACCACCAACATATCCTGCAGTACCAACAACATATCCTGCAGTACCAACAACATATCTTGCAGTACCACCAACATATCATTTGTTACTATTGACATATCCTGCAGTACCATCATCATCTTCTGTAGTGCCATCAATATCTTCTGTAGTACCACCATCATATCCTGTACTAACATCAACATACACTTTAGTACCATCAACATATCCGGTAGTACCATCAACATACCCTGTAGTACCATCAACATATCCTGTAGTACCACCTAACTTGCCATGCAGGTTCCCCTGTACAGAATGGTGAAATCTACTTCACCGCTCAAACACTGAGCATCTGCAGCTCTTCCTGTGCGTCTTCAAGACCTACAAGGCCTCGGCTCTGGCCAGCGCGTGGTCTACAAGAGGCCGGTGGGAACCAGCACCATTGAAGTAACACCCATGTGAAGATACTTCTCGTGGACTCAGGGTCCTCATTCTCTCCCTCACACCTTTTTCAATCAGAATGAAAACAAGACTGGCAAGATACATGGCAACTATTCTCACATGACACAGACATCGCGCTAGTTTTTCCCTATTGTCTGAAGGTGAACGCCTGCTTCTAAGCGCTAAACACGTACTATAGTCTATGGCCCACTAATGAACCCTCCACTGGATTATGCCAAATTGTGTTCATCTAGAAAATCTGGTACATGGTTTCAGAATGGCAACAACCCCTTGGGATCGGCAGCAAAACTCCAGCAGGCAATCACAGCCAAAATCTTATGTCTCACACCCCGTGGGTGCAGGTGCTGTCCTTAAAGTGCTATGTCCCGCCCACAGTGCACATTATTAAACTGTGACGTCTGTGTTCAGAAATGGGAAGGAGATATTTGGAGCCAAATGGTTTCCTACAGTGAGCTCACCACTGCACCACCGTGGGTCTTACATTGTAGAATATGTGGCTTCACTGTCGCAATACAAACGTCACCTCTAGATTTAAACTTCTTAAAAGACCCCAAATATAGACTTGTTCCTACAATTTGAATTTACACCTCGGATCAAGGGACCACGCATTGATACTCTCAACCCTTGCTGCAAACAGAGAACGGGTGTTGGATACCTCATCTGTGTGTCACCTCTACTTGCAATTTCTGTGATCTTCTGAGGACCTCAGAATTGGGACTCCACTTTATTGCAGATGACATGTAAAAGTAGCATCATTTCTTGCTCACTTACACAGGAAACCTGCCATGCATCACCCCCATCACTGACAAGTATGAGGTACCAGCAGAATCTTTAGATAGACATAAATGAGGTTTCCGTGCCAACCACAGCAATGAGACCATGCTGATTGCCGCAACAGATGACATCAGAACACTCCTCGACTGTGGAGAAACTGTGGCCTCGATCCTCCTTGACCTCTCCAATGGGTTTGCGTTCAACACTGTCTCCCACAGCACCCTCATCAACAGACTCTACAACATAGGCATGCAGCAAGACGCCCTCAAGTGGATCACCACCATTGTGACAGGACGCACACAGAGCATCCGACCGCCTCCCTTTACCTCTGCTCTCAAAGACATCATATGCAGCGTACCACAAGGATCATCCCTCAGCCCCACCCTGTTCAACATCTACAAGACCCCTCTAGCAGATGTCATCAGATTCCATGGAATCAACATAATCTTCTACGCAGATGACACTCATCTGATCCTCACGCTCACCGAGGACTCCTCCAGCGCCAAAACCAACTTCTGCAACGCCATGACCAACGTAGCCAATGGGCCACCTGTCTCCAACTCAACTCCGACAAAACTGAAATACTAATCTCCTGGAAGAACACCTCCACATGTGCACATGGGACCACAGCTGGCGGCACAACTTGGACCTTCACCTACACCGACCAACCATGCTTGCAACCTCGGCATCATCCTAGAAAGCCAACTAACCACGAAATGACAAGTCAACGCAGTCATCTCCTCCTCCTTCCACACACTTCGCATGCTCCGCAGAATCTTCAGATGCATCCCAACCAACACCAGAAAGAACACCACTCAGGCCCTCGTGACCAGCTAACTCATCTATGGCAGTGCCCTCTATGCTGGCCTCTCCACCTAGCCTTCCCCAAAAGACTCCCGGCCATACAGAACGCTGCAGCCAGACTCATCATGAACCTCCCCAAACAAACCCACATCACCCCCACCTGAGAGACTTCCACTGGCTCCCCATCCTGAAGAGATGCCAGTTCAAGATCCTCACGCACATCTACAAAGCCCTCCATGACCTAGGACTGGCCTACCTCTACCATCGCCTGAACTTCCATGAACCCTCTAGACACCCGCGCTCCTCTTCACTCGCCCTTGTACACACATCCAACATCTGTCGCAGCCGCAGTGGTGTCTGCTCCTTCTCCTACATCGCTGCCAAGACCTAGAATGACCTTCCCCTCCAGCTCCGTTGCAGCCCCCTCACTGGCAGACTTCAGAAAGAGTCTCAAGACCTGACTCTTCGATGGAGACACAGCGCCCAGATACCCCTAGGGGTGACAGTGCAGCGCTTTACAAATGTAGTTTGATTGATTGATTGACACCTAGCACAGAGACGTCTGTGAGGAGTATGAACACGTTAATGTTAAAGATTTATTACCATATCAAACACAAATTCCCAGCACTGAAAAACGAATCTGTCATTACAAAGGTTAATTTTGTAATGAAATAATATTGACAAAGAAGCTTCAGCAAATAATGAAAAGGGCTTTTAATCCACTCAATCCCAGAGTTACCCAATTACTGACCTTATTCATAATCCTAATTCTAACTCTAAAGTGGCACTAACACAAACCATTGTCTGAACCTCCATCTAACAGGTGCCCTCGTCCACACTTGATTCCTTTTATCGATCCTTGTCCTGACCTTTTTAGCACCTCCTCAGGTTGTATAAACCGATTTCAGTGGCAGGGAAAAAATCTTTAGGGCATATTATCAAGCACGGCGTTATAATTATCGTCGCTCTAGCGCCTGAAAACTGCTGCTAAAGCGGCGATAATGGGCTTGATAATATGCTCTGGAGAATTCCAATAGAAACCCATGTTCACACCAGAACCTGGGCTTCTATGGGAATTCTCGAGGGCATATTATCAAGCCCATTATCGCCGCCTTAGCGGCAGTTTTCTGCCGCTAAAGCGGCGATAATTTTAACGCCGTTTCTTGATAATATGGCCCTTTATTTTTTATTTGTTGTAACAAAATGCAGATACTTTTGATGTACGTAGTTTTTCGTAAGTGTTTACGTTATCGAGCTCTTGCTTTCGTCCACTTTCTGTGAACAGCCAGGAGCCCGGATTTAGAGGAAGCAGGCAATGAAAGACCTGGCTTTCAGTCACATGTTTTATCTGCACCTCTGGTTGTCGGAACCCTTTGTTGGGCGTTTCCACCCTGGTGGACATTCTGCCGACGCAGGTACCGCCGTCTTTGTCATTGAGTCCACCGTGGTTTATGGTCGGGCCTAGATTCACAAAGGTTTAGCGTGGGGTGAGCATTACCTTTGTAACGCTAACCCAACGCTAAACCTATTTGGGGATTAAGAAACCAACGCTAATTGGTGTAAGTACTGGTTTGTATGGAAAAGAAACGCAAGGCAGCGCAAAGCATCACTTTGCATTACGGTGTGTCACAGGTGCTTTCCATGGTTGGCACATGGGCGTTCCCTTGCAACCACCCATGCTTTTTGATGCAAAACCCTACCTATTAACATTGGCAGACAGGGTTTTGCGTAAAACTTAACATCGCTAGAAAGCAGGAAGAATGTTTTCATTTTTACTTTATTTTCTAACTTTCCATGTGTGCTGTACTTGACGGCACACATAAAAAGTAGGAAGAGCTTTGAAATGTGTCTACCCATAGTATTTTGTACAGGAAGGGCACCCTTCCAGTTCAAAACCTATGCTGGGCTCAGGCACGCTCCCTAGCGCTATGGTGCTAAGGCGTTTGCCTGTCGCACGGCAGCTAAAAGCTGCGCTGACTGGAGGGAGAGGGGAGGAGGGAGCCATATCTCTGTAGATATGGTGCTCTGCTGCTCCCGCCCTGTCACGCAGCACAGTGCAGCCTCTTTGAGTGCTGCGTTGCGTGACGCCTTTCAGAATCTGGACCCACGTTTACAAAAGATGACTGTTCATATACCGCCCTATCTATAGGATTAGGGATGTCAATATGTCTACTGATTGGTCAAGGAATTTGAACGATGTTTCCTCATTTACTTAGTTCTCCCAAAGATTTTTCTGTTTGATTCTAATGTTAAGTTTGGAAGAAAGACAATTTGCTTATGTTCTTCTTTTTTGTTATAAAAAATATTTATTGAATATATCCTTATTTTCTTGTAGTATTTTGGGTTTTGAATGTACAAACAGCCGACACGTGTTTCGCCTCAATTGGTTTATTGGACCAGGGCTTTTTCAAGGCTGCAAGAGATGTAACATGACAGTATCAGTTTCAGCAGAATTCCTAAGACCAATTGTGAACCACCACCAGGTGAGTAAACTATGATGTGCACAAGTGCCTGACACTAAGATTGTACGAAGAAGGTGTACAAGGGAGTGAGGTAAAAAGTGAAATAGAACCTGTGACATGCGGAATGGTTTCTAAAAATCATCCAAAGAGTAATAGATGATGGGGTGCTCATAACATTATTAACGCGCAAGATAGTGCAGAGGACCTGTGAAAGGCTGCCACGGAAATGGTGGTAGACTTCCACAGCACGTCCTGGAGGCTTAATCGTTACCCCCCGCCTTTGGAGAAACATCCCCAGTGCCCACACGGATGGCAGAAATTCAACCAACCAACAAGCAGCCAGATGGACTGTATACCTAAAACTGATTACCCCACTTTCAGTTTAGTTTGATTGAAGGATATTTGTAAGGCGCCCATATATCAGTGCATTGACTGTTGACGTACCTCCTCCTGCTCAAATCTGGTAAACCGTGAGTTACATTTATTTCAAGGCCTAAGATCTGAAACACCCTCAGCATCTTCCTAAAACTGAGGATCTCCACTCATCCAGTTTGCTTCTACCAGGATTTGTGTAATTTTCTGGCAAGTTTTTGAACCAAGATTTGCCTGCAGATGGGTTCCTGTAAGAGGCTGGAGGGGCTCATGTCAGGTGGCTGGCATTCTCAGAGGTACCAGCATAATGACAAATTTACATTTCTCTTTGGCCACTCTGACTCTGCTTGCTAGACTCTTTACCTTAATTTTCATTTTTCTACTGCCGGTCCAGAGTGAATCTTTCTCCAACCCATTTTTTAAAAATGTTTCTCATTCTGTCTTCTATTTATTCAAAAAGGTGATTTATTGCTCTTTTCCTGAATTGTATCAAGTTTGTTTTATTTTGTGCTATTTTATTCTTTCTTGTACCATGCTCACAAATGTTCATATTAGGAATCGCGGTCTTGGGAAATGTTCTAATTCAAAGACAGTACTCTGTCTTGTATTGTAAATTGGGCATTGCAGCTCTATTTACATTCCGATATCCTACTCCCATCTCCGATGAGCTCCTCGTCCTAAATAAATAACATATTGTTTCTATTCAATCCCTGATCTCTGTCACGATTCTGTCTTCTGATCTCGTATCCCTTCTGTCTGAATATCTCAATCTCTTCTCCCCTGTCTTAGTCTCACCCTCATATCATGACAGCTTCTGCCTCCCAAGTACATTTCTTCTGCCTCCCATACCAAGACCCTCTCATGCCTTCACGTTATCGCTCCCTCCCATTTTGATATCTTTCGCCTATTTTCTAGATATGTTCTGTGTGGTAAATAAGCAGGCATAGATAAGTATCTTCTTGTAGGGTAGTTTAATGAGTCAGAGCAAACACAAGAACGGACTCTCCACGACAGAAGCCAACAGCAACTGTCTTGGAAGAGAACATAGAACACACAAGGCAAGGAAGAACATAGGAGGATAAACATTCCATGAGCAAAGAGAACATTAAGCATGTACTACACATCTTCTTCCCTTCTAAAGAAAACAAAAAAACAAAACAAACAAAAAAAAAAAAAACACATCAACACACAAAATCTTGCAAGGAGGTTGGAGCCCTTCTAAAACGTGGGGTGCGATTAGAGACCAAAGGCACAGGTAGCGGAATAGGATTAGATGTTGACGCATCCCCAGCACCCCCAACCACCAGAGGTGCAGCACCAGCAGAGTGAGACTCCAAAGGCAGAGAAGCCAAAAGATACCCACTGCTACCTTCTTCAGAAGAAGAAGATACTCCAGAAGATTCTCCAAGACCTTCCAAAGAAGTGCCTCTTCGATACAAAGCTACCCGCCTGAAATTCCAACATTCCCCATTGTTGAGAATGACACAGTGATCCAAAACCTTCTTAACTGTAAAAGGACCCTGAAACTTTGACAATCCTTTGATTATCCTGCCCCTTTTCACCTTGACTAAATCCCCCACACAAAAAGGACGCACAGAAGAAGTAGGCAGCAGTGCAGCAAGATCCTTTTCCCCAGCAACCACCTTCTTCATCCAAGCAGGAATCAGTTTAGAACCAGGAACCCGCCCCCTCATTATTTGAAAAGGAGACAGCTGACCATCAGCCAGAGGTGTAGTGCGATATGCCCACAACATTTCATTGACCATTTTCCGTACAATAGAACCATCAGAAAAAGCCATCTGTATGATGCCCTTTACCACCCTGTTAGCCCTTTCACAAATCCCATTGCCTTGTGGGTTGTATAAAGATGTGCGATGGTGAGATATCCCACATCCCATGAGAAAAGATTGCATATCAGAAGAAATTAGTTGAGTACCATTATCAGTAATGATTATAGAAGGAAGACCCTCATCCTTGAACAAATTTCCTAAGAATCTGATAGTGGTGTCAGTAGTGATATTGTTGGTAAATTCTACAACTAACCATTTTGAAAAAACGTCCACCACCACTATGGCAAATCTGTCTCTCTCATGTAACTCACCCATGGGACCAATAAAATCCAAACAAATGGTGTGCCACGGTGAACCTGGATTGGGTAGATGCCCCTGCGAAGTACCAGGACAAACCTTGAGTCTCTTTCCCCCTCTCTACATGTCGGACAATTCTCCACCCAATCCACAACTTGAGAATCCATACCAGGCCACCAGAAATTGTCTTTAAGACGACGTTGAGTGAGAGTTTGACCCAAATGCCCCTCATGTGCCAAGGCCAAAAGTTTGCTCCTAAGACCACAAGGAGGTATGAACCTTTCCCCTTTTGCAATAAGATTGTCCCCAACAAGAGAAAGATCATCCAAAACCTTGAGAAAAGGACGCACCGAAACCGACACCGCACTCTCCCTTCTGGAGCCAAGCGAAATAAGTTTGATAACCTCCTGCAACGTTGCATCCACAGCCATCTCTCTCTCCCAATCACAAGCTTGAAAAACCCCCTCACCAACAAACACGGCATCCTCCACTGAAGCTACTGCAATATCATTAGAGGTGGTAGAAGTGGAAGGATCAAGAACTGACCTCCAATCTAAAGATAACCTTGACAGGCAATCGGCTTGAGTGTTCTTCCAGCCCTGAATATGTTGAACAGAGTACTGAAATTCTTGAAGCTTAGAAGCAAGCCTAGCCAGTCTAGCAGAGCCTTTGCCCGTGCCCCCAGGAGAGAGAACTTTTACGAGAGGCTTATGATCTGTTTTCAGCACAAACTTCAAACCCCACAAATAAGTTCTAAAGTGTTCCACCGCCCAAGCAGCAGCTAGAGCCTCCCTCTCAATTACCGAATAATTTTTCTCCGCATCAGTTAAGGTTCTAGAGGCAAAAGCCACTGTACACTCAGATTGATCATAAACTTGAGATAGCATAGCCCCCAAACCAGTAGCACTGGCATCCACGGTCACCACAGAAGTCTTTTTAATGTCAAAAGGAGTAAGCACTTTTGCATCACAAATCTCTCTTTTGATGGCCTCAAAAGACTCTTGCAACTGGGAAGACCAAACAAAACTAACACCTCTCTTGAGGAGTGACCTCATAGACACAGTCTTATCCGAATTTTTTTTCACAAACTTACAGTAATATTCAATAAGTCCCATAAAGGAACGCAACTGATCTTTGTCCTGAGGCCTAGGAGCAGAGTGAATAGCACGACATAAGCCCTGTTTCGGACGTACACCACTCGCACTAATGGTGTATCCCAGATAATCTATCTGTTCAGTCAAAAACTTGCACTTGTCCCTACGCAACGTCAGCCCGGCTGACAAAAGTCTGTCCAAAACCAACCTGAGAGTGACATTGTGTTGCTGTTCAGAATCGCCAAAAATCAAAATGTCATCTTGAAAAAACACAGTATTGCCCACACCTTCAAAAAGATCAGTTACCATCCTCTGAAACACACTGGCAGCCGAAATGAGACCAAAGGGCAAGCGTGTAAATTGAAACGTGCCAAACGGTGTGATGAAGGCTGTCAGGTGTTTAGAGTCCTTGTGAAGATTAATTTGGTGATAAGCACTTCTAAGATCCAACTTAGAAAACACCCTAGCACCATGCAGAGTAGTGACCAGTTCTGAAATGTTAGGAAGTGGAAAAGTATTCGCAATCACACAGTCATTCAATGACCTCAAATCAACACAGAAACGGAGTTTGCCATCCGATTTTTTTGTAACGACAATGGGAGAAACCCAAGGTGAAGCCTCCACAGGTTCAATAACCCCAGAAACAAGCATCTCATCAATCATACTCTTAACTTCTTGCCTAACAACTATAGGAATGCGCCTGGCTTTATGTTGCACTGGAACAGAATTCTCTTTTAAGACAATGCGATGGGAATACCCCTTGAGCTGACCCAAACCCTCTCTGAATACTAAGTTGGCCTTCTCTAGGATATCCAGTAAGCCACTGTCTTCAACAACCATTACTTGTGGAGAAGCACAGGGATTGACAATTATCCCTAAGTCATACTGATGAATCCACCCAAGTATAGCTGGACCAATCTTCGACACGTAAACCTTGCCATGAATTTTCCTGTAAGAAAAAATAATGTCCGCTGTGAAATACCCCACAATGTCAATAGTCTCACCTTGATAACCACCCGGGGAGATGTCCTTGGGTAAAAGACACCTAGAACCCTATTTGTCCCTGAAAAGTTCGTAAGGGATGATAGTGTACCTAGAACCTGTATCCACCATTAAGTACACTTCTTTACTATCAATGGTGAAAAGAGCTTTAGGCCTAACTTTACGCCTATCGTCAACCTTCCCTGCAGAGTCCTCATCAATAACCAAAATTTTATGACCCTCCTCATCAAATAGAATAGAGTCCTCAACAGTGGTGACAGAAGAGCGAGGTTTGCCACGACAAACTCTGGCATAATGGCCCATTTTACCACACTTAAGACACTCTTGTTTAGCTGCAAAACAAAATTTTGAGTCAGAGGAATGAACAGAGCTACCACATCTGTTACACAAGCGAGGTGAAGACAACTTTTGTGTATTTAGCGGTTTGGAAGTAAAGTTCTTTTTAAAGACATTTTTGTTCTTAACCGCAGCAACATCAGACAGTTCACCTGAAGCAACAGTTTGTTCTGAATACTCTTGGGTCGAGATCTCATTAACATCACTAGACGGCTTCTTCTCCAATTCTTTCATATACCCTTGTGAATCTTCTACAATTTTAGCTAATTCAATAGCAGTTTGTAAGTTAGGGTTTTTAGCCGCCCAAAGACGCTCCTGAACTTTCTTATTGTTACATTGTACAATAAGTTGATCTCTAATGTGCTCATCAGTCATATTGCCAAACTTACACTTGACAGACATTTCTCTAAGTCTTTCCACAAAGTTGTCGATAGTTTCACCCATCTTCTGACCCTTGGTATAAAATCTATACCTATTCATGACCAAATTCTCTTCTTTGGCATATCGAACTTCTAAGCGACATATTGCTTCCTTATACTCATCTGGGACAGGTTGGCCATTTGCCTGTAGAGCTTGTGGTAAATATCGAAAAATGCGTTGACCTTCCTTGCCCAAAGAACTCAATAACAGGGCCTTCTTCCTTTTAGCAGAATACTCTTGTGCATCCAAAGCATCTAGGTAGTTCTCAAACATTGGGAACCAATCATCCCACGAGATGCTGGGTTGACCAGGACTGGCCAAAAAACTTGGAGGAAGTACTATCGACGGATTTTCGTTGGACATTTTGATTTAACAGTAAACCATGCGCACACACAGGAATAAACTGAAAAAAATAAGGAGCAAAATACCACAGGAAAAATAACAGAGCCTGCGTGAGTATCACCACTGTACCAGTACGAAGCACGAAGATCAATGACAGAAGGAGAATGGTGGGCGTAGTGTACACACACACCAAAAGAACAACAGTACCTGTGTGTCTTCTCACAATACACAAGGCGTGTGTATCGCCGCTGTTATCGGAGCACTGCACCGAATCAAACCGTCTCTTCAGAATACACAAGGCATTGCCGCTGTTACACTGCACTGGATCGGAGACAGACGTCCGTGTCCGTGACAACGATGTAAACAAAGATGGCCGCCACGTTTAGGACGTGAGAGCGTCAGAGCGTCAAAGCGTCAGAGTGTTAGAACACCCGAGGACCTGACACAGAGCGCCGGATTCCAAGAAGCGAAGATTCCACTACAGCGGCGCTGTAGGATTCCACAATGTCATCATTCAGAGTGCAGCCACGAAGAGGAACGAAGCTCCGCACCAACCGTCAACTTCCACACCAGCCGGCACAGAGAAGAGACTGAAGACAACGATGCACAGGAACTTGCAGCTGGGAACGACAACGACTTGGCTCAGCCTCGCACACACCACCAAAGCGCACTCAGCGCGACTCGAAGCACTTCAAAGCAAGGAGCGATGAAGTCAGGGACGTCAGACTCACCACTTCACCGCCGACGAAACATCGTTAAATTAAGCCTTGGTCCGATGAGGACTTGGATGAGAAAGTGGACACCAAAAGGTAAGAGTGGGTGTGGAGGGTGAAGATCATCCGCTCTTGTGCAGGTACTGCTGTATGCCTTGAGAGTGCAGCGTATGGGTTGAAAGCAAGTCGTCGCCAAATTGTGGTAAATAAGCAGGCATAGATAAGTATCTTCTTGTAGGGTAGTTTAATGAGTCAGAGCAAACACAAGAACGGACTCTCCACGACAGAAGCCAACAGCAACTGTCTTGGAAGAGAACATAGAACACACAAGGCAAGGAAGAACATAGGAGGATAAACATTCCATGAGCAAAGAGAACATTAAGCATGTACTACATTCTGTCCCTGACTCTTGACGCGCTGTCGAGTACATTTGATATCTGTTACCCCAATCTACTTTCCCTCCCAGATCAAATTCTACTACAACATTTGTCTCCTGCTCAATATTTTCTTCCTCTGACCTCAAAATCCTCAACATCCTCTGCCAATGACTTCTCCACATCACATCAAATTCACCCAACTCGTGCACCTTGTTTTCGTTGTCTGCTTTGTAAGCTTCTTCTAGGTTCTGTCTGAGTGTTTTCTACCTCTGATATCAGAGTCTTCTACTCCTGGCTCGCGATGTTCCTTCTCTTGTCTTCGTATCGTATCCTACAATCTTTCACTGGTCCTTAGCCTACAACTTACACCAAGGTCTTCCTTCTCATGGTATATGGTCTTCGTCATCATAACCCTCCTTCTGTCCTAACATACTTTCTATGATTCCAAGACCTCATCTCTCTTTACCAAACTTCCCATGTCCTTTATCACAATCTCCCGCCTCTGATCACAGGCCCCCCTTTCTTTCCCAGCACTGTGGTCAGATTGCAGCATCTCTCTCTGTTTCTCTCTCTACCTCTCTCTGTTCCTCTCTCTGTTTCTCTCTTCCTTTCTTTCTTTACACCCTCAGTCTTTCTGAGACCAAGGAACTTGTTGATGACTCATTTTAGTTTCAACCCTCATTAGCCCCTCTGCCTGCACAAGAGCCAGCGATGGTGGTGCCCATGACATGAACCAGCCCTTTTATGTGTATATGTGTGCCGAAACATATAAACCGCAAACCCCGCTGGGAAGCAATGGAGCGCTGAACAGTTGGATGACAGCCCAGGGTGTGTTCATGATTCGTGCCAGTGAGGCAGCGATAAGGTGGGCACCCAACAGGGGAGCTGATAGTGTCTGTGATGGGGTGTGTCTTCAGGGATCTCTGAGGGCGGGGGATCTAATGTCAATGGGAACGGTGTTCTAGACCATGGGTGCATAGACTGACAAGGCCTGACTCATGGTGTTTCACTTCCTGCATCTTCTTCCTTCCAATCTGGCCTTGGACTCACTACAACCAGTCTACACTCGGTGCTGAGGGGGGAGACACTGTGGACTCACTACGACCAGTCTACACTCAGTGCTGGGGGGGAGGAGACACTGTGGACTCACTACAACCAGTCTACACTCGGTGCTGAGGGGGGAGACACTGTGGACTCACTACGGCCAGTCTACGCTCGGTGCTGAGGGGGGAGACACTGTGGACTCACTACGACCAGTCTACACTCGGTGCTGAGGGGGGAGACGCTGTGGACTCACTACGACCAGTCTACACTCGGTGCTGAGGGGGGAGACACTGTGGACTCACTACGACCAGTCTACACTCGGTGCTGAGGGGGGAGACGCTGTGGACTCACTACGACCAGTCTACACTCGGTGCTGAGGGGGGAGACACTGTGAACTCACTACGACCAGTCTACACTCAGTGCTGGGGGGGAGGAGACACTGTGGACTCACTACGACCAGTCTACACTCGGTGCTGAGGGGGGAGACACTGTGGACTCACTACGACCAGTCTACACTCAGTGCTGGGGGAGGAGACACTGTGGACTCACTACGACCAGTCTACACTCTGTGCTGAGGGGGGGACACTGTGGACTCACTACGACCAGTCTACACTCAGTGCTGAGGGGAGGAGACACTCACCGCTTTCTCAAAGGTGGCGAAGAACTTGATGTAAGGATGGAAATGTTCAGCCGCCTCCTCAAATGCTTTGAAATCTGGACCAGAAAGAGACAAAATAGGGGGAAAGGGATTGTTTTCAGTGAGAGCAAAAAAACAAAAACACATCAATGTTCTGCATTTATTTGTGGACCACCAGGGAAGCTGGACTAAGCAAAGAACTCAGGCGATTATCAACTGAGAGAGGCTTGTCTCACAAAACCCTCTCCTTGGAAAAGTCCATGAAAATGAAATGGAGGGAACATGTTCGGAAAGCACCGGGGCCGCACCACTCTCCACGGTGGTCCTGGCAGTCCTTGCCTTTTTGGCGCAGGTCAGACATTTTAATACCAGATTCATTGATTACTGGTTGAGCGGCTGAAACCCCACTCAAGCAGCAACCACAATCTCCGTCAGGGTGAAACACAAGCAAACCCAAATGAACCCGTGCTTAACCCTCTGGTAACTTGACACAAAAGCAGCCAGGCTTAACTCAGAGGAAATGTGTATAGAATTTAGGCAGCCCACAAAGAGTAATAAAGTGAAAACACAACACCAAAAACGTCCCACACCAATATAGAAAAAGAGATTATAATGTAAAAAAATTATTTGACACCAAGACAACAAATAATCAGTCAATAGAATCAGAGATATGCAATTTTTAATGTTTAACTAAAAATAGTGTTTAAGAGCGCAAAGCACCAACTGTGGTTCTCTGGTCGCGCTGGACCGGGACAAAGTCACAAGTTCAGGCTGACTGCGATGGAGTATGGGCAAGACAGAGGGACCAAGTCAGGCCAGATGAACCTAGTACCTTCAATGCTGGTTGTGGAGCACTGCGAGGTCCCGCCTTGACGATGCATCGTTTAGCGGCGGATTGGAGAGGCTGCGAGGTTGTGATGTGAGGCTCTGCGTCGAGGATGCATTGAACAGCGGTGGTTCCGAGTAGTGGTGGGGCTGCAGTGTGAGTCGTGTGTAGAAGATGCGTCATGCCACGGCGATTCCGAGGAGCTGTCGGGCTATTATGCGAGGTGCAGCATTGAGGATGCATCATCCAGTGGCAGCTCCAAGGAGCGATGAAGTCCTGTGTCATGTTGCATTGGTCCCGCCAGGCCCACAGAGGGGCTTGCAGAGCACCTTCAGGCCCACTTCCATGGGTCCAGGACTGGGGTGGCACCACTTGGTGGGCAGGACTCACAGCAGGTGCAGGGTTTAAGTAAGTTGGACCTGTTTCTGCCTGATGCTCTGATCAGGAGGCCAGTCAATTAACCCTTGGGGTCACTCTGGTGCTCCTGGGTTCAAGATGCAGGCCCAGTCCTTCTCACTCAGGCAGCCGGGCCTGAGAGCAGAGGAGTAGCAGGGCCGCAGAGTAACAGTCCTTCTTACAGCACAACCGTCCTTCTGAGTCTTCCACAGGTCCTAACTTTACTACTCCTAAACCGAGGAAAATCCTCCTAAACTGAGAAAAATACTAACTTTACGGCTTTCGGTATTCACAGAACGCATTTAGGAGTCCTAATTTCTGTGAATACCGAAATGAGTAAGTGCCTTCTGTGAATACCAGAATGGTAGTAAGTTTAGGAATTTGTAGTAAGTTAGAGGCATATTATCAAGGTCCGGCGATAAATATCGCAAAGCGCGCATAGCGCTTGCATATTCATTGCCAGCTATCTCTGGAATTTATCGCCCGGTCAGTGCGTTATCAACAACGTGCATCGCCGAGGCGATAAAAATTCCAGAGATAGTTAGGATTTCGCCGTTTTCAATGGTGTAAAACGGCGATATCCTAGATGATAGGGGCCTGTGGTCTTAGCCACACAATCCACCCCCCATGTTAAGTATGCCTTAGTCAGGAATTTAACAGACGTTCAATTCCTGCATTAAGGCATACTTAACGCAATTTAAAAAATCGCTCACCTTCCTTGATAATATCACGAAGCTGTTTTCGCGATATTTCCCCTGGTTGGTTTCACAGCCACGCCTACTTTGCATCTCATTAGCAATGCAAAGTTAGGCGTGCTGGAAATGGGGGCTAAATCAGCAACACACGCGATAGCGTGTCTTTGCTGATAAGGCGATGAAATTATCACCGCTTTTCGGCCGAAAATGGACGCAAAAGCGGCGGTAATTTCATTGCGCCGCCTTGATGATATGCCCCTCAGTTCTGTGAATCGGGCCCACTGTGCCCTACCCTCTGGGCGTTTCAGAGCCTTCCCTTGGGGAGACTTATATGTATTAAAAGACAGCCTTAGGCCTTGCAAAAGGTTTATTTTGCCGGGTCAAAATGTCAGCTTAAAATACACACTCAGGCTTAAATGGCAGGCCCGAGACATGTTTAAAGGGCAACTTAAGTGGGTGGCACAATGAGTGGTGCAGGCCCACTAATAGCATTTATTTTAGGGGCCCTCAGTACATGTAGTACCACTTTATTAGGGACTCACAGTTTTTAGAGAACAATCACAAACTATTTAGCACCGGTTGGCAATGGTAAAGTGTGAAGGGCAGCAAAAACAGTCAGCAAAAATAGGAGGATGGACGAAAACAACTGGGGGGAAAACCACGCCAGGGATGCCAGGTTCAACAGTGGGTATAATGTTTGGTCAGTTAAAAATACAGGTTTGTGGGTCCTCACACTCAACTCTGAGAAAGAAACAGTTATGTGGGCTTCTGTCATTTCTTCCTTGTATTAGTTTTTGGTGTAGACAATAATGCAGCATACTTTTTCACCATCCTTTGAAGTTAACAGAGAAGCGAAAACATGATAGCAGATGTTAGAGCTGGCCATGAGGGGTAACATAGAGCTAGAAAAGTTCCAGTGAGGTATCAAGGATGCCACAGACCCGGGTGCAAGCACAGGCACTGGCACCGCTGACTGCTGTTGGGGCTGTGAAATATAGCAATTATCAGGATTAGATGGGCCTCTCAGGGTTCAGGGCCCCGGTGCCACTGCACCAGCTGCACCAATGGTAGTCATGCCCCTACTCAGTGCAATGTGTTGTATTATGCAACTCTCTGACACACAGGGGTAGGAGTGTGAAGTGACAATCACCAGTTCAGTGCATACTTGCCAACGTTCTCTACTGAAAAAGAAGGCTTTTCAACCTCTGATACCTCTAATGGGCATAATAATGACGTCACTTGATAAGACATGAAATGACCTCGGCCCCGGTGATCACATAGGAGAAAGTCACATGAACTCCAAGGGAGCGCGAAGCCTGCGCTTCACAGCGCTGCGAGGGTTCCAGAGGCTCATGGCCAGTTCTCTACCCTGGGTTGGACTGGCACAGAAAATAGGCCCCGGGTACAAAAATAATACCGTCCCCCATTATCCAATGAGGTAGCTCAAAAGCGAGCCATGTTTGCAAATTGGGGCAGTTTTGGACTAGTAAAGACACATTTTGTACGTGATTATCAAAGTCTGGGAGACTGCATGTATGTGAGCTTGTTCCAGGCAATGCTTGTTTTAATATCAGAGAAATCAACATTAACAAGCATTTGCAATGCAATCAGTCTCGCCTTTGGGACCTTATACGTTTTTAGCTATGCAGACAAAGAAAACAATGAGTATAAATTCTATATTTTAGAATGCCAATGGATGCCATAACTGGTTTAGTGCGATTATGAAAATCTAGTCTTAGATATCACGCAGCGTCAAACTCCACGATGCTATTAAAACAAGCGCAGAGAAGCAGTGCATCTTTCAATTGGCCTTGGTCATGAGGCTGATGTTTAGTTGTCCCAAATTTGTTTTTTGACCATTCTGAGACCTGTAGTTTCACACATTTCCAATTGCAAGCATGGGCCTACAAGTCCCAGCATGCTATGTATTCTTAACTAAGAACAGGAGAGACTGGGAGTTACTATTATGACATTTGGCAATTGTCTGCAAAGTGCTTTCCAAAAATAAAGGGGAGTATTAAATCTTATTTGAAACCTCTGTTGGGAAGTGCTTTTTCTTACGTTGCCTTGGGTGAGAAGTGAAGCAAAGTGAAGAAATGTAAGCAGTTTAATGGATAAACTAGCTTTGAACACTCCTTGTTAGGCTACAGGCCACATGACACCATTCACAAATAGAGGGCCAATGTGACTGTCTTGGGGGCATGGGCACTATGATATCATTTATACCAGGGTCATTGGAATTATGTGGCAGGGAAGCATCAATATATGCAGCTGGGTTGACTACATTTTACAGTAAGAAAGGCCAAATTATGCGACATAATACAGTACATTGTATTTATAGAATTACTTCATTATTTTGTCATTTTTACACATAGTAATACTGTCTAGGCAAAGATTTCACCTCGTGAGTGCCAGTTTTACAACCAAATACAGAAATAAATAGATGAAAGATGACCAGTTAACCTTTGGGAATGGCCTTCCAGTGCACGTGAACACGTTGCCACAGTTTTAGGAACTTTTCATCCGTCTGAGCTAGAATCTATTTTTTGTTGTTAAAATCTTTAGATTATGCAGCAGATGATGGATTATGTGGCAAATGCAGCAAATCTATAGTTATGTGAAAACAGCCGTGGCCGCAGAATCGCGTAATTCCAGTGGACCTGTTTATGTCCCAGGGTCCTGTCATGTTCTAATACAAGGTCGTGAGACTTATGTGGTAGTCCAAGAAACAGTCAAGAGGTACGAAAAGCACTCTTACCGAAGGTCCTTAACTTTCTTCTTCCAGGTACTAACTCCACTACACACGGCCCCTCTTATGCCAACTATCTGGTGATTTCACTCATGAATCAGGTTTCAGGGAGAAGCAGTGGGAGAGCTTAATTGTAAAGGCAAATAAAGAAACAGCCACTGAAACTTATTGCAGAAAAAGGCCCTGTCTGTATTCGTCCATGAACCACACAAATCTCATGCATGCCTTCGTCAAGGGAATTCGGCCCAGAACCAAGACCCGGGCAGAGGCACTCTGTGGAGAGCGGCCCTATATAGAGACACTTTTCTGTAGGAACATGTCGGAAAGATTCATTTGACTGGCAAATATGTACGCAAGCTTCCTTCTCAGCTCGCCGATATCATCTCAGGGTTCCGGCGACAAACTTAGTAAAAACATATTCCACAGGACAACAGCTGTGCTTAAAAAAATTCAAGGTCAATGAATGATTACGCCCAGCAAAATGCACAAGCAAACTTCTCAGATGTGCCCCGGCTGAATACAAATATTTCAAATGTGGGTGCTGGTTCTGGGACCCCCACCACTTTCGATATTTGAGTTTAGATGCCTGTTTCGAACACCAAACTGCCTTTTTCACAGTTTCTGTGCTGCAAAAAACACACAGATGCGTCATAACACGTACAGATGTTACTCTGCGCTTTGTGTCTGAAGTGGCAAGATAGCGCAACAAACTAATACAACCCTGCGCCAGGAGTACTAAGCACTAGATAAACGTGCCCGCATGCATGTATAACACATTTGTGCTAGCTAAGCACGCATGACTGTGCCTATTTGGCTTACACACAGGAAACTTGGCTACGAAGCTCAGCAAATATCGCCAACCGACACAACATAAGCCTGCGAGGCTCCGATCCCCCTCTCCGGCGTCGGAGCAATCGAGGAAGGTCCATCTTCCTCTGGCCGGAGTGCGGGCTCTCCTCGGTGCACGGGAGAAAATAGTGTTGGAGTAAAGGGGCCAATAGCCAGGGAAGGATGCAAATAACAACATGGCCGTCACGAGGAGGGACTACCAAGCCTATAACCAATCAGAAGGCAGCATTTAGGATGTAAGCCAATCAAAAAGATGGGCGGAGAATGAGTGGAGCTTCTAGAAAGCTTCCACGTTATAGTATATACTGCATGTCTCAACGAGACAGCGCAACCGCTGCCTAGGCGAGACCTAAAAACTGGCCCAGAAGACCACAAACCGGCCCACACAGTGGCCTGTCAGAGCAGCCCTTTGGGCACTGCCTGGCTGCCCCATAGGACCACCCTCCCGCCTCTTGCTGCCCTGTAGTGAGTTTCACATCTGAACAGGTTCATTCCATGACTTCCCAAAGGCATCACCAGGACTGGGAGAAATCTCCTGGGTGCAGTTTTACCAAAAATGCTGCCGCCTGCCTCCGAGTTCAGGATGGTTTGTCAATATGTGCAGACCAGAGGTCATAACCTCCAGGATAGTGCAGTGAGGAAATACTTGACTCTGACATCTGCCGAGATCTGAGGGCCCCCCCTGCAAGATATGCTGAAGGGGCCCCTCTCACTCACTTCAGTAGGGGCTCAGGGGGCCCCTGTTCAAATAACACGCTTCCTTCTAGAATGGTGGGTTCAGTAGCAGTCAGTCTGATATGGGTGAATTAATTCATCCTCCATCTGTGGCTCAATGCTGCCACCTGCTGGCAAGTAGCTATATCTGCACATGGGCTTTTCGTGCATCTCCGCCACTGCCGCTTGGGAGGAACAATCCTCAGGTATTCACCGCAGAGGTGGGAAGTGAGGGTGGCACAGCTGAAGGAATAGAAAGAAACAAGCATTGGAAATGCAATAGGCCTCACATTTGTTGGAGTTGGAGCTGTTGACATTGTAAATGGTAATGTTTTTTACTTGTGTGTTATGGAGTGTATGTATGTGGTATGTTGTGGAATTATGTGGGTTGGATTGGATTAGTTGTGTAATTGTGTGGCATGTAATTGTGTGGTGTGGAGTGGATTTGTGTATTGGGATTATGTGGCATGGTGTGCTGTGGAATTATGTGGTTAGTAATTATATGGTATTGAGTGTACTGGAATTATGTGGCATAGGATTGCAAATTTTGGAGTGTAATTATGTGGAATGGTATTTTGTGCTGTGGGTGGTATGTAGTGGAGTTTAATGATGTGGTGTGCTGTTGAGGGCTGCCTTCTATGGCACAAAACACCTATAAATAATATTTTTAAAATTACATAATGCATGATGTAAACGGCCAAACACTAATGGACTTGGTAAGGATATGCCCTCCTCAGCTTAATAAAACAAAGAATTTCATTGTGTGTATTTTTCCGTAGAACTGTGTGCCGCATGCTCATTGCTTGACGAGTTATTACCCATCTTCGGGAATTCTGAGCAAACTACCATAGTGTCCGAGTCTGTTTGATGTGGTTCTAATGGGACCTGGACTAATGGTGAAAGCTACATCCGGGAGCGCAGGATCCCACGTCTGGCAACTCAGAGCTTTCTTTCTTATATTTGCAAAGGTGTGGCTAGAAGTTGACCCAACTGACCGGGTGTTAGAGCGCCCACATGCCAGAGGCAAACCTCTCACCAGGAGAGACTGCCAATAGGAACGAGGCTACTTGGACCCGTACAGAAGTTCTGTCTTCGCTAAAGACATTGCTTTGTTCAATAGAGGGCTTCTCTGCGACATCCGGTGAGTTTCAGCCCCGCACACTGTCCATGAGTATGGGTTGGTGTAGGTCAGCTGCCGATACCTTTGTGCATCATGCACGGTTTGAAGCCATCTCATAATCTTTGATTGCAGAGGGAGGTGAAGTTTATTTTTGGTTGGCCTAAATGAAGAAAAGAACAGCCCACCCCTTCATGAACAATTAATGTGTGGATAAGAACGGCTGGCCACCAAGGGAAAATTAAGATAAACAGGAGACTAGGAAAAGATGAATACACACATCTTAAATGAAGGAGGGTGCCTCACTACAGAGCAGACCAGGCCGCATAGTCCAGCAAGAGCTGCTTCTGCGCTCATTACCAGCTTTGAACAATTTGTCCTGTGTGACACCTACAAACAGGCCACTACAGACTACAAACAAGGAACCGTCGGCAACACAGGAAGGGAAAGTGGCAAAGTGTGTTGCTAAGCCAAGAAGGCTAACGACACACTCTGTCACTTCTGAAACGCATGGCTGCACCATATTTCCAATAATATGGTGCAGCCTGAGTTTCTCCCTGCACTTGCGCTGTCTTTAGCTGCCTAGCACCAATGCAGAAACCCTTGCACCATAGTGTACGGGTGCCTGAGTTGAGGGGAAGATTGTTTATGTGCAGGAAGGTGTCCCTTTCTGCACAATAACAATCTTAAATGGCCTTTTGGAACTTCATTGTGTGCGGCTTAATGCAACACTCATAGAAGTTGCAAAACGTCACGTTTTGCAATTGCTTGTTTATGTGCAGAAAAAGGTCACCTTCAGTGAATTGTGGTGTACCAAAAACTCACCTCAGTACCCAGAACCCCTATCCGACTAGCATCAGTGTCTCATTCGCTTTTTGTATCATCTCGAAGCTACCAATGATTAGACAACCCAGAACAAGCAACTTAGAGTACTCTCAGGAATGGTGGGAATCAGAAACACCTTTTCATTATTATTCTCATATCAGTCCACAACAAGAGTAATCAGAGACACAGTAAAGTTTAAAACGTTTATTTTATAAACTACGTGTCCTAAAATGCAGTACCTTGGCTAACATAAGCAGACAAATGATTAAAAACAAAACCATCAGCATTGTTACAATACCATAGAAAATGAAGGGAGAAATCATATTACAGATGACAGTGGAATACAGCCACCTTCCCTTCACTAGTGAGCTAGTATTATTAGACTAATAAATAGTTTTAATATAATAACATTGATCTGCAGTGTCGTGTGCAAAAGCAGCAAAAGTGGCAAGATGGCGTTTCTAACTTCTAAGACGCTTATGCTAACATAGCAATGTGTGCATCTAAAACTCCGTCTCCACTACATTTCTATGTGTGCTGCACAATGCAGCACACATAAAAACAGCAGAAACGAGGAGAATCGCTGCACCTAACTGTTCCCCTGGTCTTAATTTTGGCACTGCCCCATATTTACGCTGCCCTTGTAAATAGGGGGCAACGGGTGTTGCGGTAAAAGCCCACCACGACACCCACTGCCCTCCCCTTTCACGCTAAGTGTAGAATGAAAGGGTGCCTTACTTATAAAGCAGCGTTAAGCCATGTTAAGTGGCTTATGGCTGCCTTGTAAATAAGGCAAAGCCCCTATCATCACCACAACATTGAGAAAAGTGACGTTGTGGTGGTGATAGGGGCTTGCAAATATGCCCCAAAGTCCAATGGAAACTGAAAGCAAGGCTGGCCTGCAAACTTCACTGAGCATGGGCAACTCCGACCCAGCTCGCTGCTAATACTGTAAATAAATGAAGGCGGAAGAGCAAACTAGACGCCGTGCGAGTCGCAGACCCAAAACGGCATTCATTTCTGTAAGTGTGAGTTTACCAACTTGTAAATAAAGTGCTGTATTACCTTAGAGTCGGGGTCACGCTACATAAAAAACGTTATCTGCCCTCATGATATCTGGCACCTCCATATGGAGCGTGTGTATGTAGTACCCAATTTTGGGAAGATCAATGCCGAGGGTGCCCCGTTTCCCCTGTGTGCCAATAGCTTTAAAACAGCTAATCTTTCTGAGTTCCACGCTAAACTATCCTGAAGACTGTGAATTAATGCATCATATAGCTCTGTATGAAACGCTGTCCTGACAAACTTACTCAACATATCAACGTCCCCCCGCCCACACCAACCCCCCAATCAGGTTGAGTAAGACATCCTGCATTGCAAGACAAAACAGTGTGCCCATGAGCAACGCCTGGAAGCACAATTGGGAACTCTCCCCGGACGTGTGGGTGAACCGGGAAACAGCCCTGCAAGGAGACGGGGAGGCCGAGAACTATGCAGGAAACCAACGGCAAATAAACTAGGATTCCCAGAAAAGATCAAATCCATAGCAGCAGTGTATCTACAGATCAATGCTATTATCCCACAAGAAACCCGAGACATAATACATTCAAAGGCCTCATATTACTTAACAAGCGTTGGCCATCAGTTATACGCAGTAATCCGTCTTTGTCACTGAGGTGCTCGCCGGAGCTCAGAGTTTTCAGAACCTTGGCACATGTATAAATATATTCTGTCTCCGGACCTATATGGAATCAATAACAGTCGGCTGTGGAAAACATAGTGCTCAGCAACGGTTGCAAACAATCAGCCATTATCACTGAGGTCACCAGCAGGGCTCTGGTTATCTTTGGATTTAGCAGTTCGTTTCTTCCGCTCACATGCCTGGCAAACTTCATTGCAGACTTAGCGTCGGTAAAGAAACGGGCAGTGCCATCGTGTGTGGCTTTCAATCTGGCAGGGTACACTAAAGCGTACGGTATCTCTGCTGACAGGAGCAGGCGTTTGACTGGTATAAATTCTCGCCGCGCTACTTGGACTGTAGGTGTGAAGTCCGGAAAGAATGCAATGGTGTTACCTTTGTGCTGAATAGTCCCACGTTACCTGGCCAGGCGCAGAACAAGATCCCGATCCCAGTAATACAACAGACTGGCCAGGATCGGTCGGGGAGTGGATCCCATTGGAGGCTTAGGCCCTAATGAATGATGGTCCCACTCAACGATAAAATCTGGCGATAGGTCAGGCCCGAACAAATCGCGCAGAAGATCCTCCATGTAAGTTTCCATTTTGGAAATGGATGTCGTTTCCGGAATACCCGTTATGCGAATGTTGTTTCGCCTCAACCGGGCTTCCAAGTCATCATTTTTGGCTCTTATCAGGGTTAAGACTTTGTCCATTTGCAATAGCTGCTCTTTGGCCTCCACCTGGAAGTCATGCACATCTAAGGAACAACGGTCAAGTTGGTCCAGCCTTGATTCATGCTTATTTACCCTCTTCCTGACCTGGTCAAGTTGTGAGGTAAGTACGTCTAGTTTGTTGTCGATGGTCTTTAGGCTGGACCTCATTTCCAGCAACAGTGTACGATGGTCCTCATCTCTATCGTCTGCAGGTGCCGAGGAGGGGTTGTCGCATTCCCCCTCAGTGCCAGAGTCTGCCAGCCATGTGAGTCTCTTATTTTCAAATGACAACTTTGACTGTTTAGCATCACACTTACCCATGACTGTGGACAATTGTGGTTCTTGTCACTCTCCGGTATGTATCACCCAGGATCCACACAGTGCAATGTGTAGGGTACAGAGCAACCAGTAAGTTCAGCCTCAGCAATTTGGAAGAAAGTAACAGCGATCACCGCCTCGAGATTAAAGGCCACTTCTTAACTGCTCTTCAAAGCTTGACCTCAAGAACAACGTCTCCTGGACCGACTTCAAATTCTACAGCAAAGAAACTATCCTAAACACGCTCACGGCTTTGAATCCCTCGAGTCATTTCACAGACCCTCTCCCAGCATCCCACTTAAAGACCTTCATTCCACTGCTAGTGCCCCTATGGACTAGGATCTAAATACCTCTCTTCTGCAAGGATCCATCCCAGACATCCTCAAAGCAGGTCAGGCAACCCCCATCCTAAAGAAAGTATCAGCAGACCCATCAGACCTTAACAACTATTGCCCAATATACAACATCTCAACCCTGGCCAAACTACTCGAAAATGTGTCCACACGCAGCTTAGTAACCACATAGACCACTTCAACCTGCTCGACCAATTCCAATCAGGCTTTCGTTCAGGGCACAGCACCGAATCAGCCATGACCACATAACAGATGACGCATTACAAATACTGGATCAAAACAAAGCCTGTTTGCTAATCCTACTTGACTTATCCTCAGCCTTCGATACAGTTAAACACGACAACCTACTTGACCTCTTGAAGCATAGAACGGATCTATCTGGAACGGCGTTAAACTGGTTCACTTCCTTCCTCCGAAATAGAACACAAAGATTCGAGATCAACCAATCTTTATCGAACCCCACCCCAGTCACTTTGGGAGTACGTCAGGGATCTTCCCTCTCCGCAACACTCTTCAATTTGTTTATGGAACCACTCACTGAGCTTCTCAACTCCGCAAATATCCATTATCACACGTACGCCGACGACACACAACTCTACATTAAGGTCCACTCTCTTGAAGACATCAAGGGGCATATCAACAACAACCGGCGATAATTATCTCTAAGCGCACTTAGCGCTCGGATAATTATCGCCGGCTAGCGTGAATTTTTATCGCTGAGATAGCGTGCTATTAGCAACGCTTATCTCAATAGCGATAAAAATCCTCTCGCTAAGTGGCTAACGTGAGATTATCGCTGGAAACCCAGCGATATTCTCACGTTACCTTGTTGATAGGGACACGCAAACTTAGCCATGATATCCTCCTTCCATAGGATATCATGGCTAAGTCAGAAAAATACCAGACGTAAAAAAGCAGCGTTAACCGCGGTTAGCGCTGCTTTTTTTGTCTCTAACAGGGTTAACGACATTCTTGATAATAGGAGAAATGTCGCTTAGCGTCATTTCTCCTATTATTTTACTCTGGAACGCCTCCTTTGTATCTCATTAGAGATGCAAGGGGAAACGTAGAGTAAAAGGGTGCTAACATGCAAATTTGCATGTTAGCACCCTGTTGTTGATAGGGTGCTAGTTTTATCTCTACTTTTTTGGCTTTTAAAGCCAAAAAAGCAGAGATAAAGCCCTTGTTGATATGCCCCCAAGTCCCTTAACACAATGCTCCAAAAAACACCGACCTGGCTGGCTAGTAACCATTTAAAACTAAACACACTAAAGACAGAATTCCTCTTAATCGCTCCACCCAATCAAACAACCATCATCCGCGAGTGGATTAAGCACCTAACTGCACTCGACGGTCAACCTCTCATCATCGATTCCGCTAAATCCCTAGGAATAACCCTGGATAATAAGCTAAATATGCAGAAGCCCATCAGCGCTGCAACTAAAGGAGGACATTTTCAGATAAACACCCTGAGAAGACTGAAACCCTTCATACTCGCAAATGACTTTAAAAAGGCAATTCAAACTCTAGTAATGCCCAGAGTTGACTATGGGAGTGTCGTTCTTTGTGGCCTTCCCAAATCAACGACCGCTCCGCTAAGAGCGTCAATCAATACAGCCGCCAGACTCATCACTGGCACCAAAAGAAACTGCCACATTTCCCCTGACCTTCATGCCCTCAACTGGTTACCTTTTGAGGCCAGAATCCATTTAAAAATCGCCTGTATGACACATAAGGCACTGCATCACAAAACCCCGAGGTACCTAGCGGAGAAACTAGTGCTATTGGGTGGTAACAGATCTACCAGGAGCTCTGATAAACATTTACCTAAACCACAATGTTTCTCCAAGAAGAAAACATACAATCGTACCTTTTCAGGAATGGCTCCCAGGATTTGGAACACCTTACCCCCAGAAACGAGACTTAATCCGTCCGCTGCTTTTTTCAAAAAAGAACTGAAATCTATTCTCATGTCCAAATTCACGTGAACTTTTTCCAATACACTTCTGAAGATATGTGCTAATCTAATAGTTACCAGTACTGTATTCACAGAATTCTGTGTATTTATATGTATCTGTCAACCTATATTTGCCCTGTAAAGCACTCTGATACCCACAAGTGTCTTGTTCGCGATATACAAAACCGTCAAAATAAAATAAAAATAAAAATACTTGTTCGTGGCGCCAATTGCTGAGGGTAGCAAAAGCAGTTCACAGGCAAGGGGGTGATATGCACAATGTGGATGTAGCCACCAGGCCGATAGTCAGGGAGCCTCGACACAGCCAGCAGAAGAGTAGGGTAGCTAAGGCAGATATAGCCGCATTCTCCCGTCTTGCTGCAGGATACTCTGTAAGATAGCACTTACGTGCGTGCAGCCCGAGTATTGATGAAGGCTATGACGGCTTTGTCGAAGCGGGCGGCTGTGTGTGACAGAACCCAGTTCGTGCAGCGCTCAAAGTGGGATTGTGCCCTAGTTTACTCCGCGTCCAGGGCTCCGGCTGATTTGTCCCCCAATCGCATCAGTGGCGCGAGCTGGTGTGGGACCTGGGAGCCAAGCACGCACCAATAAAGACCAGCCAGTCTCCCTCACGGTGTATGCGGCCTGAGTCAGCACAGGGTAGCCTGTGCGCCAGCCACGGAGTGCACGGCAGGCGTCAGGGCCGGACTGGCCGTAGCGGGCACCGGGCAATCCCACGGTGCGCCACACGGGTGGGGGCCGGTTTTGGGGGGGGGGGGCGGTTTTGGTACCCAGTCCGGCCCTGGCAGGCGTATCCTGATCTTCCCAGCCTCCCCTGTACCTTTCTTGGCGCGATGTCTAGCTCCTCGACAGGGGCACGCTGGCCGCCACAGGGTGTTGTCTCGGCAAAGACCTGTGTCAAGAGCAGGATCCATACATTTTTGTGTGTGAAAAAGATATCCGGAGGGACCCCGTCCGGCCCTGCAGCCTTCAAGGCCAGCGATTGGGAGAGAGCCAGCTCAATTTCCTCTATAGAGAATTCCATCCTCCGGTGGGCAATCGTCAAATCAGCCGAATGATTTGTGGCTCTATCCTTCTCTACATTAAAGATGCTCTGAAAGTGAGCGAGCCAGGTGGATTGTGGGTATCAAGAGAGGGCTCAAAAGAGGGCCCCCCTCTTCCTGCAGGAGGGGGGCATTTACCACCCACCAAAAAGCCTAACTGTCTTTGCCTCTCGAAGCCTCTCCCAATTTTTCCCAAGCTTCATCCGGTAACTCCTTTTTCTCACCATTCTAGCCATCTTATAGTCAGCTCACAGAGTCCTTATTAGATATTTGTTTCTGGATTTATTTTAAGGGCTGTACAGTGTGCTCTTGAGGTTTTTGAAGCAGTTTGACTCAAACCAACCTTTCGTTGCAGGAGTATTTCTCATGGATGGGCGTGTAAGATTAGCATTTTTAGATGTTAGAAGTTTATTAAAAGATATTACTACCTGCTAACTGTCAGTATTAGTGTCTAGACAGGAATCAATCTCAGGTAATGCCTCTTTTACAACTTTTGGGAGAAAGTGAGTTGGAACAATTTTATCTCATTTGAGGGTGTATCCGTTTTTTCTGCTCAATATTGGTTTTGAGGGACATTGAGATCTTGTCTTAGCAGGAGAAAAACCAAACAAAACAGAAAGCAAGGAGGGCATGATCGCTGGACTCTGTCAGCTCTACTTTAGAAGACTTGATGCTACTCTTGTTATTGGCCTGAGTCATTATAAAATCAATTGTCGATGTGACTCCAGTACGTTGAAAAGTAGGGAGGGGTTGGCCTGTCGTGTGGTGACACGGGTTCATTATAGCTAAATCGCAGTTTAATAAAAAACTGTTTTAAAAGTTTCCATAATTATGATGCACAATGTGTATTACAATCCCCAGCCCAGAGAATATGGATGGTGTGTTAATAGGGTTTCCAATATGCCCCCTAGCTCATCTGTCACATGTGTAGGATTCTTAAAATTACTATTATAAAAATTGATCAATAGGAGATCAGCTTTCCCAGGACCTTCAGCCAGAATATGAAAATGGGGTGAATTGTTAATGAAGTTCACCTTGCCTAGGGTGATCGTATTTGCAATAAGTGTAAGTAAACCACCCTTGGATCTACCAGCTACTGATGGGACTGCTGGGGTAACATAAGAGCGTTAACCATTTACATAGGGGGGCAGTTCTGCCCGAGTTTCCTGAAAGCAGATAATATCCGAAGTCATAAACACCTTATACCAATTTGATTATCTTTTTTATTTTCGTACCCCGCTATATTCCATGTTAAAAATTGTCACTCCTAGGGTCTTGTAGATGATGCGCCGTCAATGCCGGAGAGAGTGATAAAATATCGTCAATCGGTGAAGGCGTGATGCTGTTGAGTGAATCTGGGCCACCAGCGGAGCCCTCTCTGCAGGTACCAGCTTCAAGCTCGTTTGATCAGAAGTCAGTCAATCCCAAGCCTCCATATCGTCCAACATTGAGGACCTGTTAAAAAAGGCTAGGGAATCGGAAGCCCCCTGTGCAGGCTTATAGCCGGGTCTCCCGGAGGGATGGCTCTGATTGCTGCGTACTGATACGGGCCGACAGAAGTAGCCAAGAGGAACTGCATCAATCTGAGAGTGGAGGGAGGGGGCAGACGATAGACTCCCTAATAAATCTCTCACCAACCACTTATTATCAAGATTTAAGATGACACTGTCATTACTGATTGTTTTTACATCACACCCTATCCACTGCGTTCTTCTAGCCATTAACAGGGGGTTTTTGATCGAGTGCCCTGTGTCTGAATTTTGATTCAGCCAGTATCGAGCCTTAGCCATCAACTGAGTTGAAGATTCTTTTAGATGAGGGTGCAGTAAAGGCACATTTACCAAAATTAAAACAAAAGGGCAAGCAGCAGGAGGGTGGTTCATATGTTGTTGCTTTAGACTACTTTTTACCTGCGCAGATGGTCGATTTGCCCTAACCTGTGTTCTTTGTGTATCATTTAGTTGCCCCTTACCTCTAAAATCTTGTGCAGTCACTTGCAGGGGACAAAGCCTGGGAACCAAAACTTGCATGGTTAGCACCTATAGGAGCCATACTAAAAGCCCTACTGGGAGCCATCTCATTAACTACACAAAGGTGGCCCGTCGAAAGAGGGATAGAAGGAAAATTAGTTTGCACACACCCAGAAATAATATTTTTGCATTTAGTACACAAATTTTGAATTTCACAGTCATTATTTCTAGAGGTTGTGCAAGCTTCAGAGATAACCACAGGTTGAGGCTGAAGGCTAGAGGTGGTTGAACACGCACCAAGGTCTACCACCGCTTGTTGTACCAACTTGGTCTGAGATAAGCCTTGTAAAATACAATCTATAGAATCTAAAGAGACATAAATAGGTTGCAAAAGTTGTTTAAAATTGTCCAGGAGTTCAACCCAGTTTAGGGGAGAAGGGGAATCGAAGTGTTGCTGACCATTCATACAAGATGAACTCGGTGGCATAGCGACCTTTCTGATCTTTTTAGCTAGAGACTTGGGAGGTAATGTCACGTTGCCTCTTTTACGTTTCCCATTTACAGAAGTGGGGGCTATCGGTTTCCCTTTATATGTAGTAACTAGTTCCGAACGTTCCATGGGTGATTTAACAACCGCCGGCAGTTCTATAGGGGCATCCCCATCTATATTTATTTCACCCCCCTGAATTGGGTGAACAGCTGAGGTAGATAGATGCCCCACCCCTGGGCCCAACAAAGGTCTCCTTTCTGTGAGGGTAGTTTCTTTCTCTAATACCAATGTCACTCTGGCCAGAACGGTATCTAGGGACGTCACACTTACCTCCTCAGTTGCTCGTGGCATTTTCTTTCCTGTTGTAATTCTGGAGCTGGAAGCGTAGAAGTTTGAGGGGGGGGCTCAGCCCAGCCTCCTCCGGGTTCCGACGGGCATGGATGGGCCCGCCCTTGGCCGGGGCTTTGCCTGGACAAGGCCTGGACATGCCCGATGCACACCCGGCGCTGCAGGAGCCCCGGGCAGCCTTTCAGCGCCTCCTGGCGCGAGTGACGAACGTTGGTGGCTCCTGCCGTAAAGCCAGGTGGGGATGGGAGTCCCCAGGAAAGTGCCAAGTGGGATGGCGGACGCCCACCTGCATCCCACGCTGCTGGAGCCCCGAGCAGCCTTTAAGCGCCTGCTGGTGCAAGTGACGAACATTGTTAGGAACTTTACTACTCCTAAACTGAGAAAAATCCTAACTTTACGACTTTTGGTATTCACAGAGGCATTTAGGAGTCCTAAAGTTAGGACTCCTAACTTCTGTGAATACCGAAATGAGTAAGTGCCTTCTGTGAATACCAAAATGAGTAAGTGCCTTCTGTGAATACCGAAATGAGTAAGTGCCTTCTGTGAATACCAAAATGAGTAAGTGCCTTCTGTGAATACCGAAATGAGTAAGTGCCTTCTGTGAATACCAAAATGGTAGTAAGTTTAGGATTTTGTCTTAAATTAGTTCTGTGAATCGGGCCCAATCTTATTGCTTCTGACTCCCTGGCATTCGCTCTTAATCTCACTCGTACTTACTGACACTCAGATGCAGGTTCACAAATGCTTTGCACCTTGCTAGTTTCCCTTTTGTGAAGCAAACCCGGTTCCAAGTGTTAAGGAGGGATTAACGTCCCACTACTAATCGTGATTTGCGTTGGATAGTATCCCAAAGTAACACACAATTGTGCTATGCACTGTTTTACATTGTTTTGCGTCCATGGGTGCTGCACGGGTGTTCCCATGCAATCACCCATGGGTTTCACGCAAGCCTCTATCTACAAACATTGGTAGACAGAATTGTGTGCCACAATCTTAAGACTCCTCGAGGCAGGCATTAGGAGGAGAAATGTATTAATTTATCCTCTTTTTTCCCCGCTTAGCATGTGTGCTGCACTGTACACACACATACAAAGTGGGGAAAACCTTGAAGCATAGTGTTTGTGCTGCCCAGTAAACACCACGATTAGCCAGTCGAGCACATACTTTCAGGAATGTAACTGCTGTGTCCTTGGGAGTGCCCACACTCTGGCTGTGCTGCCGCGTGCTGCTGTGGGCTACTATAATCTATGTACCCTGTGGACTGCTCTGGGAGTGCCTGGTGCTCCAACCCCCCTCAGTTAGATGTTAAATGATCCAAACATTGTTGTCTCCCATATACAAGGCCCTTGAATCTGACCCCATACATAGTCTGTGCATACTTTTCCTGCTCAAACCCCCTCGCCCTCAGTAGGTCAGTTTCAGAGCTCTGGATTATAACAAACATCCTCTGTTCATTAGACTGTTGCATCTGATACCCTACATTTTCAGCATGGTAGAACTTTGCCATTAGATTCACACATCCTCATTATATCAGGTTCTGGGTTCCAAGCTCATGTGTACATGCTTGGTCAATGAGGATCTGGACCCTGTACTCTTCGTTCATGTGTACATGAGGTTCTAGATTCTAAACAAACACATGCTCATCATATCAGGCTCTGTGCTCCTACTTCATGTGCACATGAGGTTCTAGATTCTAAACAAACACATGCTCATCATATCAGGCTCTGTGCTCCTACTTCATGTGCACATGAGGTTCTAGATTCTAAACAAACACATGCTCATCATATCAGGCTCTGTGCTCCTACTTCATGTGCACATGAGGTTCTAGATTCTAAACAAACACATGCTCATCATATCATGCTCTGTGCTCCTACTTCATGTGTACATGAGGTTCTAGATTCTAAACAAACACATGCTCATCATATCAGGCTCTGTTCTCCTACTTCATGTGTACATGAGGTTCTAGATTCTAAACAAACACATGCTCATCATATCAGGCTCTGTGCTCCTACTTCATGTGTACATGAGGCTAGATTCTAAACAAACACATACTCAGCACATCAGGCTCTGTGCTCCTACTTCATGTGTACATGAGGTTCTAGATTCTAAACAAACACATGCTCATCATATCAGGCTCTGTGCTCCTACTTCATGTGTACATGAGGCTAGATTCTAAACAAACACATACTCAGCACATCAGGCTCTGTGCTCCTACTTCATGTGTACATGAGGTTCTAGATTCTAAACAAACACATGCTCATCATATCAGGCTCTATGCTCCTACTTTATGTGTACATGAGGTTCTAGACTTTAAACAAACACATACTCAGCACATCAGGCTCTGTGCTCCTACTTCATGTGTACACGAGTTCCTGGTATGTAGACATCCACATGCTCAGTATATCAGACTCTGGGCTCCTCTTCATGCATACAAGAGGTTCTGGATCATAAACATTCAGATGCTCAGTATACCAGGCTCTGAGCTCCTGCTTCATGTGCACATAAGGTTCTGGATTATAAACACCCACATGCTCATTATATCAGGCTTTGTGCTGTTAATTGTTGTGTAAATAAGGTTCTAGATTCTAAACATCCATATGCTCAGCACATTAGTCTCTGTGTTCCTACGTCATATGTATATGAGGTTCTGAATTCTAAACATCCACATGCTCAGTATACCAGGCTCTGTGTTTCTACTTCATGTGTACATGAGATCCTGGTATGTAGACATGCACATGCTCAGCTTTACAGGCTCTGTGCTCCTACATCATGTGTACATGAGGTTCTGAATTCTAAACAAACACATTCTCAGTATATCAGACTCTGAGCTCCTACTTCCTGTGTACATGTTGTTCTGAATTATAAACATCCACATGTTCATGTATAGCAGGCTTGGAGCAGGCTTGGTGTGTCTACTTCATGTGCACATGAGAGCCTGGTATGTAGACATCCACATGCTCAGTACATCAGGCTCAGAGCTCCTATTTCATGTGTACACAAGGTTCTGAATTACAAACACCCAGATGCTCAGTATAGCAGGCTTTGAACTCCTATTCCATGTGTACATGAGTTTCTGTATTATAAACATGCACATGCTCCTTATATCAGGCTCTGTGCTCCTACTCCATGTGTACATGAGATCCTCGTGTGTAAACATCCACATGCTCAGCATATCAGGCTCTGAGCTCCTACTTCATGTGTACATGAGATCCTCGTATGTAAACATCCACATGCTCAGCATATCAGGCTCTGAGCTCCTACTTCATGTGTACATGAGATCCTCGTATGCAAACATCCACATGCTCTGCATATCAGGCTCTGAGCTCCTACTTCATGTGTACATGAGATCCTCGTATGCAAACATCCACATGCTCAGCATATCAGGCTCTGAGCTCCTACTCCATGTGTACATGAGATCCTCGTGTGTAAACATCCACATGCTCAGCATATCAGGCTCTGAGCTCCTACTTCATGTGTACATGAGATCCTCGTATGTAAACATCCACATGCTCAGCATATCAGGCTCTGAGCTCCTACTCCATGTGTACATGAGATCCTCGTGTGTAAACATCCACATGCTCAGCATATCAGGCTCTGAGCTCCAAATTCATGTGTACATGAGATCCTTGTCCCTAAACATCCACATCCTTGGACTATGAGGAGCTGAACCCTGGGCTCCTACTTCACGTGTACTGATTTTCTGGTTTCTAAATCTCCATGTGCTCTGCCTATCAGATTCTGAGCTTTAAGCTCCAATTTGCTAAACAAAATAGCAATTTAGGTGCCAGTCTCTGGATGTATGCATTCTCCATACATGAGGCTTTAGGCTCTAGATGTCTACTACCTCTGGACGCTAAGTTCTGGGCTCTTAATTCTTCTATACATAAGGGTCTGGTCTATGAAATACATACTATTCGTATTATGCTCTGGACTCCCAACCTCTACATTCTGTGATGATGGTATTCTAGAGCTCCCTGCACAATAGGTTCTAGGCACTGTGTTCTCTGTGTGTGAGGGTATGTGCTCTGGTTCCTATTCCTCTGCATATTAGGTTCTAGGCGCAGTGTTCTCTGTGTGTGAGGGCATGTGCTCTGGTTCCTGTTCCTCTGCATATTAGGTTCTAAGCGCTGTGTTCTGTGTGTGTGAGGGTATATGCTCTTAGTCTTCCTCCTCTTCTCATTAGGTTCAAGGCGC
Organism: Triturus cristatus; assembly: GCF_964204655.1. Classification (NCBI taxonomy): domain Eukaryota; kingdom Metazoa; phylum Chordata; class Amphibia; order Caudata; family Salamandridae; genus Triturus; species Triturus cristatus. Next base: position 14,141,808 of record NC_140591.1, read on the forward strand.
TGTGTTCCCTGTTGTGAGGGTATGTGCTCTGAGTCCTACTCCTCTGCATATTAGGTTCTAGGTGCTTTGCTCTCTGTGTGTGAGGGTGTGTGCTCTGGTTACTCCATGCACATTAGGTTCTAGGCGCTGTGCTCTCTGTGTGTGAGGGTGTGTGCTCTGGTTCCTACTCCTCTGAACATTAAGTTCTAGGTGCTGTGTTCTCTGTATGTGAGGGTATGTGCTCTGAGTTCTACTCCTCTGTACATTAGGTTCTAGGTGCTGTGTTTTCTGTGTTTGAGGGTATATGCTCTGGTTCCTACTCCTTCGCACATTAGGTTCTAGGTGCTGTGTTCTCTGTGTGTGAGGGTATGTGCTCTGAGTCCTACTCCTTTGTACATTAGGGTCTAGGCACTGTGTTCTCTGTGTGTGAGGGTATGTGCTCTGAACCTACTCCTGTGTACATTTGGCTCTAGGTGCAGTGTTCTCTGTGTGTGAGGGTATGTGCTCTGACCCTACTCCTGTGTACATTTGGTTCTAGGCGCTGTGTTCTTTGTGTGTGAGGGTATGTGCTCTGACCCTGCTCCTGTGTACATTTGATTCTAGTCACTGTGTTCTCTGTGTGTGAGAGTATATGCTCTGAGTCCTCCTCTGCACATTAGGTTCTAGGCACTGTGTTCTCTGTGTGTGAGGGTATGTGCTCTGAGTCCTACTCCTCTGTACATTAGGTTCTAGGCGCTGTGTTCTCTGTGTGTGAGGCTATGTACTCTGACCCTACTCCTGTGTACATTTGGTTCTAGGCACTGTGCTCTCTGTGTGTGAGAGTATGTGCTCTGGTTCCTACTCCTCTGCACATTAGGTTCTGGGCGCTGTGTTCTCTGTGTGTGAGAGTATGTGCTCTGATTCCTCCACCTCTGTACTTAGGGTCATTGGTTACTACATCTCTGTACATGAAATTCTAGTCTCTCATCTTGTGATGTCACAGACCCTGACACCCCACTTCCTTTGTCCATGCTTGTGGGTTTTTATACCGTGTGATTGTTTGGTTCTGGTATCTAAGCTTCTCTATCATCAGTACATAAAGTTCTGGTATCTGTCCTTTAGTGTAGATTAGGTTTAAGTCTCTGAGTGCCTGCACCTTCTCTATGTGCACTTTCAGGCTCTGAGCTCCTTTGCCTTCTGTACATAGGTTCTTGGCTTGCTTGTCTACATCCGCAGTACTGAAGGCTCTGTGCTGGGGGGATATCCTGCCCCACATCATGTGTACATGAGGTTCTGGTCTCTGAGCTCCTTCATCCTTTGCACGTGACGTTGTTTAGAAATGGCACCTACATCCCCTGGACAGAAGGCTCTATGCTCTGATTTCCTACGTCCTCCACCCACTTATGTTACGCTTAGGGTTCTTGGTGCTTTTATACGCTGTACATGATGTTCTTGACTCTTATTCAGCCAGTGCTTAACTTGTAAAATAATAATCAATCAATCAGGGAATTGTGAGCGCACTACTCACCCGTGAGGGTCTCAAGGTGCTGAGGGGGGGGGGGATCCGCAGATCTGTTTAGCCGAAGAGCCAGGTCTTGAGGGTCTTCCTGAAGGTGTTCAGGGAGGGGCGCGTCTGATGTCTGCCGGTAGCTCGTACCAGGTCTTGGCTGCAATATGAGAGAGGGATCTTATGCCTGCTCTGGCTCTGTGGATGCGCGGGGTTTCGGTCAGTGCGAGGTTGGAAGATCGGAGGTTACTTTTGGGTACGTGGAAGTTGATTCTGTCGTTGAGGTATTTGGGTCCGTTGTTGTGTAGGCATTTGTAGGCGTGAGTGAGGATTTTGAAGGTGACTCTTTTCTCCGCGGGGAGCCAGTGGAGACTTCGTAGGTGTTGGCTGATGTGTTCGTGTCGGTGGATGCCGAGGATGAGTCTGGCGGCGGTCTTCTGTATTGTCTGGAGTTTGCGGAGTAGGGACTTGTTGATGCCGGCGTAGAGTGCGTTTCCATAGTCCAGTCTGCTGGTGATGAGTGTGTGTGGGTGACTTTCTTCCTCGACTCAGGGGGGATCCACTTGAAGGTCTTGCGGAGGATGCGGAGGGTGTTGAAGCAGCTGGAGGTGATGGCGTTGACCTGTCGGTTCATTGTGAGTGATGAGTCGAGTACGATGCTGAGGTTCTTGGCGTGGTCTGACGGGGTAGGTGGGCTTCCGAGGGAGGTCGGCCACCAGGGCCCACGGTATTTCTCAGGAGGCCACTGCTGCTTGTGCCACCTCTAGTCCATACCAGTGCTGCTGAATACCAGTACCAACGATGCCTACTTACCATTACAGTCTTACAAATGTGGCATTTCAGACTGTACTAGGTGAACCAAAGCTGTAAGCATAGTCAGGGCACCCTGATATTATTAATTTGTGATCGTATATTGAATTGTTACACATCTGCTCATATGCTTTTATAATAAAAATAGGCTGACAACGCCACCATGTGGTGGACTCCCATAAATACGTGCTGGTGTTAAAAAATAAATGCCGTTGCTGAGCTCAGCAAACCCTGGTACAAATTAAGCACTGGATTCTGCAGCGCAGATGCAATGCATGCTTCATTCTCAGACTCACGCTCAGACTCCTCGTTCTTGAAGAAGCCGATGAGCTTGACCTCCTCTTCGATGTTCTCAAAGGCCGTCAGCTCCAGCTTGCTGTTGATGACCTCCACAGGGTCCTCCATGAGCTGAGAATGAGAGGAAAGATTCATGGGTTAACCAGGGATCTCTGTGCCTGATCGCTCTGCTACTGCCCTTCACCAATCCCACTGCGGGCCCGTGACCCAAAGCTTGTTATTCATTGATGTACTGTATTGGGTGTATTTATACAGCATGGACCTTGAACATGAGGGCGTTGGAGCCCTTTATGTCGTATAATATATTGTATCTTATTCAATACCCGAGCATTCAAAGGAACAGTGAAGAATGAAATGATAAGAGAGCAATGGGGGAGTGGATCTGAGATGTTGGTAACCCATTGGTCCAGATGTTCTGGGTGGATTGACTGATTACTCTGTGAGGTAACTAGTCATAATATCGAATTAAAAATATAGACTGGACAAAATGTCAAGTTTTTAATATGGAGTGGACAGGACATAGACTTGCAAAAATATAGTGGTTAAGAATATCGACATGCAGGTAAGAAATATCGATTTAATAATATCGAAGTTAGTAATATCGATTGTCAAAATATCGTTGTTAATAATATCGATTTTTTTTTTAGTGTTTTGTATGTTAGTATTTGTGTTAAAAGTATGTATATAGTTTCTAATGTGTGTTTGAATTTTTTTAAAGTAATGAATTTTATGTTAATTAATTTTTGCGTAATTTAATTCCCAAGCGGGTTGTGAGTTTATATGGGGAATACGTTGGGAAGTAATTTAATTATAATATATTTTTTAAGGATTATTTAAAATTAATAATTATATGTTAATGACTTTATGCGTGATTTAATTCTGTAGCGGGTTGTGGGTTTGATGGTTATTTTTTTTGGTTAATTGTTATATGTTAATTAATTAATTGTTAATTAAATATGTTAATTTATTATTATCTTACAATATTGTAGGTGACGTTTATAAAGGAAAATGGTGGGAGGTAAATTGATTTTGAAAAATTCCCACCCACTATCCAACACTTTCCATACTGTTACACTCACTGGAGTGGGATTAGTCATTTTTACCCTCCCGCTATCCTACACATTCCCTACTGTTGTACTCACTGGAGTGGGAATAGTAATATTTACCCCCCCCCCCCCGTTATCCAACACTTTCCCTACTGTTGCACTCACTGGAGTGGGAATAGTAATTTTTACCCTCCCGCTATCCAACACTTTCCCTAGTGTGGCACTCACTGGAGTGGGAATAGTAATTTTTACCCCTCCCCGCTATCCAATACTTTCCCTACTGTTGCACTCACTGGAGTGGAAAAAGTAATTTATACCCACCTGCTATCCAACACTTTCCCTACTGTTGCACTCACTGGAGTAGGAATAGTAATTTTTACCCACACGCTATCCAACACTTTCTTTACCGTTCCTCTTGCTGGAGTGGGAATAGTAATTTGTATCTACTTGCTATCCAACACTTTCCCTACTGTACTACTTGTTGGAGTGGAAATAGTAATTTTATACTTTACGCTATGCAATGTATATAGTATATTTAATGTAGTATAAAATATTATTATAAAAACAAAATATTTCTTTTAATGTTTTAACCTTATTACATTAAAAAAGAAATTATATTAGTATTATAGGTTTATTTATATATATATGTAATTATATTTTAAATTATGTTTTTTAGATTTTATAATAAAACATATTAAATATTTTGTAATATCATTAAGTTAATATATATAATTAAAAATAAAAATGCATCTTTAATTTTTTAACATTACATTTATTATGTATTAATTGTACCTTTTTTTATTTTTAAGTATGTTTTACATAATCATATTTATTATTTAATTAATTTCATATAACCTTTGAGAAATTTTAAAAAGTCGATATTTTTAGCAAACTATATTATTGATAACGAATTCGATATTCTGTCACTCGATATTCTTCTCCTCAATATTCTGTCAGCGATCCACTCTGGGCTGTTCAGACGGCTGGGAGGTGGACAGAGAAGAGGGGTCCCCATTTCTTTCCTAAACATTTAGCACTGATGTAGGTCAGTCACAGCTGCAGACAGGTCATTCCAGAGAGGTGGGTGAAGGAAGAAGAGGGCGATCCCCAGGTGATAAGCAGGTGTGCGTTGCTGGTGGTGCAGGACAGCTACAGAAGTTACATTTTTCAGCCAGAAAGTCTGGTCTAGTGTGGCTGGCCTTTTTGGAGATACTTAGGGGCATATTTACAATGTCCCTGTGGCACTTTTATGCCACTAGAGCATCACTTTTGTGTCGCTCTGGATGCGCAGTGTGCCAGCCCATATTTACAAGGCCACACCAAGCCACCCTGCATGGCTCTTCATTGTTTTGTAAATATAGAGTACGGCAATGCCTTACTCTGGGTGGAAAGGGCGCTCCAAGGGTGTTGCTGTGGGTGTTCTCATGCAATAGCCATGGTTTTTGACACTGCCCCAGATTTACAACATAGCGTAAAACTAACGCCTACCAAAAGCTGGCGTAACAAGGAGAAGTGTTTACATTACTCCTCATTCATCCCTCTTTCTACATGTGCTGCATTCTGCAGCATGCACAGAACGAGGAAAACGCCTCCTTTGATTGTTTTTTGCAGGAAGGCGTCCCTTTCTGCTCAAAAACATTTATGCCAACAACACAGACACTCTTGCAGCCACCATGGTGCAAGGGTGCCTGATTTGGTGCCCGGCCACAGTTTGTGCCCCTGCGCTGGCAGAAAGGACAGGAATGCGCTGTATCTTGTAGATACAGCATTTTCCTCTGCTTTTCTTTTGACATAGGGCAGTGCAGCTAGAGGGCTGCCCTATGACAAAATATTGAATATATGCTCTTAGTGACATACATTTTATGTTTGGTGGAGGTGAGAACCAGTGGCGATCTGAGAGGCACATCTGCAAGAACTGACGCATCAGCAGTGATGCGTCAAATTTCTTTATCCTGCGTCAGATACCCTTATGATGCCATGGATGCGCTGTATTTACAGTACAGGGCTCCTTGGCGCAAGGATCCACAGATGCATCAGAAATACTAATGAATCTGTGGGCCCAAAAGTGGCCCATTTCTGTAGTTGGTCATAAGACTGACGCAGCTACAGCAATTCATCAAAAAACAGAGGCGATTCCCATTGTAAAGTCACTGCATCAATTCCGACGCCTTATTTGAAGAGGTGTAGGAACTTTGACACATTCAAGGCTTAGAGGGACGCAGGGAAAACTTGTAAATTTCACAGCGTCAGTTCTAAGTGTTTTTTTGACGAGGTAACGTCTACCCTGCATACATTATACACATCACAGGTATAATGTGACGTGGCCTGCACAAATTGACGCAGTGGGACCAATGCGTCAGTTTGTAAATATGGGACAATGTGGAGCACTGAATATGCCAACGCGGCAACAACAAAAACAACGCAGCGGCAGCGCAAGCTCCTTGTAAATATGCCCCTGTGTGGAGGTGATGTGGTTGAACATCTGCAGCACCCGGAGTCAGGGGTCCCTTCTGTCAGAGTCTGAAGGTTGCAGGGGTGCAGCTTCCCTGCAGCAGTGCCATCGAGTAGGCCATGAGAGGTTACGGTGACTTGTGGAGCAGACGTGGCAGCGATGCAGCTCTTTCCTGGACCTCTTCAAGGAAGGGGAGGTGAGTGACTGGTCGTGGGGAGGGAGGATATGGATTGGAGGATGGGAAAGGGAAAATGAGCAGCTCATGAGGTCAAGGAATGGACAGGGGCACCAGGAAGGAATGGATTCTATGTAGGAAGAGTGAAGAATGTCATTGTTGAGTGGCCTTGAGAACAGTGGTGGCTCCTACCTCTAAGGCGGAAGTATAAAAAGTAATAATTATATTTATTCTTTAAGGGACTCCGAGCCAGGTCGGGCAGGACCGGGCTCGCCGACGTAGAGGGAGCAGGAGAAGTTTGCACTCCCTCCCTAAGTGTGCATGACTGTTTGGCTGGCCCTCTTGAGCCAGCCAAGCAGTCATGCGCACTTACCTAGTTCTCCACTTGGCTGTGTTGCACAGCCCGATGGAGAACATGCCCAGTCTCACAGGCACTACCTGAGCAGCCAAACAGGCTGCTCAGACCAATCACGATGTTGGTCATGCAGCGCCGTGATTGGCTCGGAGAGTCCGGGAGTCTGGGTGCTTCCGGTGCTGGCGAGGACGGAGGAGAGGTGTGCGGCGGTAAGTTTGTTTTATTTATTTTTTCACCCCACCACCTCTGTTCCGAGGTAGCTGCCACTGTTTGAGAAGATAGAGAATGTTGGTTGAATCATTAATGATGAAGAGCCAGAAGACATGCTAGATGTGGGTGTTGTGGGTGAAATGGCGGGTGTCGTGGTTGTGCGGCAGAATCCCCAGGTTTGTGCATAAGTTCTTCTTTCTCCACCAACTTCCAAATCACCTGTCCGCCATCCCTTCAAGACACAGCATGGCCGCTACTGGCATACATTGCAGAAAGTCTGTCTTCCATATTGAAGGGAATAGTCCTTCTCTTATGTCTATAATGTCACAGACATAGTAGAAGGAATGTCACTAGCAAAGCAGAAGGAAGGATGTCCTTTTAAGTCTGTGTGGCTATAGACATATAGGAGGGTCCAGTGTGACACTGTAGATGTTTTATTGTTTGCCAGGATGTTCTATGGGCCTGGCCATTCAAGGCAGGGGTGCGGACATACTGCGCTGGGTATGTGTGTGGCCAGGCACGCTAATGCACAGCCCTGCTGGGCCCACCCAACCCATGCAGGACATTTTACAAATAAGTGGGGATGTATGGACATGAAATTCAGGCCCATCCTCAAATCCTCAAATCCTGAGAGGTGACTCCACACTTTAGTTGGCACCTGTGAAGATTTGTGGGTGAATTTTGAAAAGGTTTGCCCTGGCCTACCCTCAATCCATCTGGAATGTTAAAACCATGGGTCTGAATCTACCTAAAGTATCATTTGACCAGTTGCATAATGCAAAATGATGCCCTCCACAGACTTGTAGAATGGATCCTGCACCTCCCATATCTCACAGATATTGATTGACCTTGGGCTGGATGGGGGCCCCCTGAAGGGATGGGGTCCCCTCTGTGCCACCTGGGATTCAGTGGCTTGCGTTTTGCCCCTGCACATCATCATAGTTGAAGATATGGGAAACCTTGTGGTGAAGCCCACCTGGGAACTCATGTCTGGTCAGCTGCCTGTACAGTGCGAAGGAAGTATTGCAAGACTTACGTCCAGGAGGAGCTCGACGAGGACGTCCGCGGCCATCTGACCATCATACTCGATGACGTTGTCGTCCTTGAAGATGTAGAGGCTGCCCTCCTCTGTGCACCCTAGGGACAGGAGGAGAGAACTGGTGAAAGGAAAGCTTTGAGCACAGAGAAAGGACACTGTGAGAGTGACGCCCAGTCCTGTCATGAGAGAGGTTCCAGTGGGACTCATGCCTGAGTTGACTTCAGCTGCATCGAAGTGCTGTGGATCAGGCTAAAGTACTGTGACATGCGTGTGCATGTATGTATGCATGTATGGGTGCTGTAGGAAAGTAGAATCTGCTTCTATGGTTACCCCCACTTTTTTTTGCTTGATGTGATGCTGTTATTGACTAGTCTGAAAGGGAACTTGCTAATCCGGACCCCAGTCTATCTGCTTTCTCCCTAAATTGTTGTGTTCAGTACTTAGGTACAACCCAGATTGGATACTGGCGTACCCTTATAAGTCCCTAGTATATGGTACTAAGGTACTCAGGGCATAGGTACACAGAGGTCCCCCATGGGCTGAAGCATGCATTATACAACCCATGGGAGACCATTCAAAAGAGAACTACAGTCCTTCCATTGCAGCCTGTGTAAGCTGGTGCTAGCATCACTTACTAAAGATATGGGTTTCCTATATCGTATTGTATTGTATTTGCATTAATATAGTGCTTACTACCCCTGATGAAGCGTCAAAGCGATTTTTCGGTGAGTAGCACACTACTCCGGAACCCATACAGGATTAGTATTGAATTAGTATAGTGAAATGTGGAAGTAATGTGAGTGGTGGATAGGTTAGTCAGTTATTCGGATTCAGATGGATAGCGGAAGGATAGGACAGGGAAAAAAAGGTTTGTATTTATATAGCGCTACTTACCCCTGATGGGGTGTTAAAGCGCTTTTTGGGCGAGTAGCATGCTATTCTGGTGACTCATAAAGGATTAGTGGTGAATTAGTATAGAGAAATATTAAGTAATTTGAGTGGTGGATATTAGTTAGTTATTTGTAGTGAGAAGTCTTGGGTCACTGCACTTAAAACCTATAAGTCAGCCCTATAGCAGGCCTTTACAATCCTGGAGGCAGGGTGCTTGGTTCTAAGTGAGAGGGTGCACCTGCATGAGCAGGACACCCCTACAGCCTATGGGGTCCATCCTCCAGGGTTGTCAGTGAAGCAGCCATGTACTATATAGAGGGGCACCGCCTAATTACGCGGTGACCATCTCGAAACTGGCTGCAACGAATCCTATCACGTTTGGTATCAAACATGTTGGAATCATAACCCCACACCATAAATGGTGGGGGAGGTATAATTCCAAGCACTGGAAGGGCCCTTCGTTAGGCTCACAGTGTTCCTGGTACCAGCTTTCTAGTCCCGGACAGCATAAAATTGTTGCTGCCGACCAGAGACACATTTCTGCCCTCCTGCTGCTGAGCCAAGCTCGAGTAGGGGAAGGCAGATCAATAGGCATCCTGTCACAGGGAGGTGTGACCACCTCCCGGACAGGATTTAGTATATTGGGGCTGGGTGGGTGTGCTTGCCAGTGCCTGAAAGTCTGCATGAGGGGCACATTTGGTGCCCTCCGTACATATTTCATTTTAAACCAGTCCTGGGAGCCGTTGGCTCCCGCTCTGGCACAAAACTGCACAAAGGACATGGGAGTGACCTCCCCCCTGACCAGACGCTCCCCATGGAGGGTCTCCTGAATCGTTTCAACCCTTTCCTTAGGGTACTTAAGGGCTTACCTGTGTGTAGATCCCTAGATTAGTTGTGGGATAAGATTCAGATCAGACTCCACTGCACTTCTACCGTCGGGGCACTCTGGGCTTCGTTTGGGCCTGACTCCGTCTCCCTTCCATTCTGCTGCATCGTCTGTGCCTGTGCATCATAAAGGAGCCTTTCAAGGCCTGTGATGCATCAAAGACACCTGAAGGAATCTCCCTTGAAGTGAAGGGGTCACCGCAACCAAGTCGACCAGTCTGCTGATCCTGAGCTCCCCGGACTCCGAAAGGTTTTGCAACACAGGTGGTGGTTTTCCACAGCTCTCGCGGTCTGACCATCCCTCTCACCAAGTTTGAGGCCAGTATCCCTCGTGGGGGCTGCAATTACCGAACCCCTGTGCACCGCATCAACTTGCAGCTGCAAAGGCTTGTTGCCTTCCTTTCAGCGCGATCTTCGGACTCCAAGTAGCCCCAACCTTGAGCACCTCCAGTGACTAAATTCTTCATCCACACCGCATCGAATGCACCGTGGCCTGCTTCCTTTGGTGAGCTGCTTGAGGTCCTCCTGCGACTCCAGTGCCACCGGCCTGTGGGTCCTGTTGAGGGTCACCTTTGTTTTCTTTGGGCTCCCCTGATTGCTAGGGGCCTGCCCTGACTCCCCTGACTCACCAGACCTTTCTCCTTCCTCCCTGCGGCAGGTTTCTGAAGTCCTACATTGGGTTTGACTGCGGTTTCTGACACCAATTCACACATATTCACCAAGCTTCGCTGGTGTAGGTAACATGGGTACTAGGGTATCCCTGGGTCCCAAGAAAAGACGCCTTTGTAGCCAGATAAATAACGGAATAACTGTGGTTCGGTAAACAGGATCTGAAATGTGAAGACTTCTTTGGAAAATATAAAAATTCACCATGCGGAAATGGCCAGAATGAACCGAGAAGCAATTGGAAATACCAAAAAACATAAGGGGGGTGTAGTCACCCTTCTGTGAATTCCATAAAGTTTCCCAAAGGTGCACTGAATATTGGTGGATGTTTGTGGGTTTTAGCTGCTCTGTGGGAGGGTCAGATGTATGGACCTGTGGACTAGTGGCTAAGATAATGAATGAATGAATGTTGCACTTGTAGAGCTGACTGTTACTCGTAATTGAGCATCCTGAGCATCCTGGCACTATAAGGAATTTGAACCTGGGTTTAAATCCCGGCTTCCCAACTCGATCAAACTGTGTTATTCATGGCAGATCAATTTATGGTTCTCTGGCTCAGATCATAGATCTGTCAAATAATTGGGAGTGTCCAGGGGATTTGCACTTTTCTGTGCACGCGAAACAAGAAAATCTATAAATCCAGCCACATTGATCCATATACAGTCTCATGTGCCCTTTGTGACTGTCCGAAGAAAGGACATCACCCCCAGTAGCCACAGTGGCAACCTGTCCTTAACATTCAATAGAGGGGTGTCAGGTGTCTCTTTAGCACTGTTACAGTCAGGAGGGAAAAAGCCACCAAGGGCAGAAAAAGAAACCTTTAGCAAAATAGAAAGTTCTTGGTTGAAGATGAAGAGGTTTACAAGAGCTGTGAAGCAAGGCACTGAGACCACCTGAGATGGAACAGAGACCGAGCTGAGGACTGCCTCCCAGGAGGCACCGAGACCATCTGAGATGAAGCACGGAACGAGCGTAGGACGGCCTCCCAGGAGGCACCGAGACCACCTGAGATGGAGCAGAGAACAAGCATAGGACTGCCTCCCAGGAGGCACCGAGACCATCTGAGATGGAGCAGAGAACAAGCATAGGACTGCCTCCCAGGAGGCACCGAGACCACCTGAGATGGAGCAGAGAACAAGCAGAGGACTGCCTCCCAGGAGGCACCGAGACCACCTGAGATGGAGCATGGAATGAGCGTAGGACTGCCTCACAGGAGGCACCGAGACCACCTGAGATGGAGCAGAGAATGAGCAGAGGACTCCCCCCCAGGAGGCACCGAGACCACCTGATATGGAGCAGAGAACGAGCAGAGGACTGTCCCCCCAGGACGCACTGAGACCACCTGAGGTGGAGCAGAGAACGAGCAGAGGACTGCCTCCCAGGAGGCACCGAGACCACCTGAGGTGGAGCAGAGAACAAGCAGAGGACTGCCTCCCAGGAGGCACCGAGACCACCTGAGATGGAGCAGAGAATGAGCGTAGGACTGCCTCACAGGAGGCACCGAGACCACCTGAGATGGAGCAGAGAATGAGCGTAGGACTCCCCCCCAGGAGGCACCAGGCCCATCTGAGATGGAGCAGAGAACGAGCGTAGGACTGCCAGGAGGCACCAAGACCACCTGCAACAGCTGCAGAAAAATCCAGGCAAAGAGAATCTAAGGAGGAGTGTTAGACCTGGCACCATTGGCGTGGGTCTCCCTTCCATTTTTCGCTGTTATCTCCTCTGTTTTTGCTGGTATTAGATGCTCTGGGCGCTGTGCCACTGCCATTCAGTGCCACAGCGCGAATGCTCCCTGTGTAAATATGACATGTGAATTGGTATATCCATGATTGGCTTATTTGGTTTACCAGCTAGTCCCTAGTAGCGTGGCCTGTGTGTGCCCAGGGCTGGTAAACCAAATGCTGCTGGTGGGCCTGCAGCTCTGGTTTGCGCCACCCACAGAAGCAGCTTGTAAAGTGTGTCTCAGACCTGCCACTGCAGAGTCTGTGTGCAGTCCAGAACTGCCATCTTGGCTGTGAAGTGCACCCACTTCCCAGCCCCTGAAACTTCTCTTGGCATCATGTAAGTCACCCCTAAGGTAGGGTGCATTATATGTGTAAGGTAGGACATGCTCTGATGTGTGTAGCATGTCCTGGTAGTGAATTACACCCAATTTTGTTTTTCACTACTGTAAGGCTACCTGTTCTCCATAGGCCAGAATGGGCAGTTTAACTATTACATTCTATAGTCCTAACTGACCCAAAGAATATGGTAGAAAAACGAATTTAGTATGCCTGAGCTCAGAATATTAAAATACATATTTTAGTGAAGTTTATTTTTATATTCTGTGTTTGAAAATACCACTTTTAGAAAGTAGGTATTTTCTTGCCTAAGCCTTCCAGTGTGCTCTGCTGTTATGTGTATTGGCTGTCTGGTTTTGGAGGGACAGGGCAGGCTGAGTCAGACCTGGGTTGAATAGAGAGATCTGCATTGGAGTATGGGGAGGGGTAGCTCCTGGACCTGAATAGGGCTGTGCCTGGCAAGGTGAATGCTGGCTCCACCTCCCACTGTGCGTCTGATGGCAGACCCCCTCTTTCTGGAAGGAAGGATGCAGCCTGGTAAACAAAGTGCTCCAGGGCTGGGCAGAACTGGTTCTGGCTGGGTTCAGAAACTTGTAGCTTCTGAGAACAAATACTTTTGGGGTATAAATATCTGTGCTGAAACCCCTACAATTTGTATTGCTCCTGGACAACAAGAAGAACCTCTGTCCGTGTAACTAAAGGAATCTGCCGGAGAAGGATTGTCCTTGTGCTTGTGTGCTGTTTCTTGGATTGGCCTGCAGTAGTTTTCACTGGACTTGGAAGAAGAGGATAAGGACTTTGAAGAGAACTTTTATTTCAACTTGCTAAAGCAATCACCCAAGGGCTAGAAGAGAGCTAGCCTCCTGCTGGAGTCTCAGGCACATCAGACTACACCACCAGCCGCCTGTTTCCTCCCAGCGAGGATTTCTATCTGCAGGTGAGGCTCCTGTGAGTTCCAGGGCCTCTAGTTCTACTCCAGAGAAAAGAGTGCTGAAAGTCGTCGCTAACGCCCGTTTGCGAGCCGCCGCAGCTGAAGCGCGTACGAAAAATCGTCGCGCTGCTGCAACTGAGGACTCGCTACCGGAGATCATCTCATCACACGTTTGCGGGCTGCCAAATGCTCGCTGACCTCAAGATTATCGCATCGCACGTTTGCGGGCTGCCAAAGGCTCGCTAACCTGAAGATCATCGCATCGGACGCTTGCGGGCCTCCAAGTGCTCACTAACCAAAGATCATCTCATCGAGTTCATCGCTTCATGACATCGCAGCGCGGACGCCGGGCATCCGCCATCTTCATCGCATCGCACCCGGATCGTCGCTCCCTAGTGGAGCGCCATTTCTTCTCATCGCAACAGGCTCGCACACGCAACAGGCTCGGCGCATCATCCTCCCTTGCGGCAAGGATTTCAACGCATCGCCGGCTTAGCGTGAGGAAAATCATCGCTACAGCTCCTTAGCGACATTTGGGTTGTTTTGCTACAGAATCCAGGTACTTTGTAAGTAAAAGGGTCGCAGAGACCACTACTTTGAACTGAACTCCTCTTTGCACACTTGAACTATTTTTGCAGCATTTTAAGAGTACCCCTATTTTTCTAGTATTGTGGCTTTTTACTGTTATTGGTCTTGTGTTATGTCTATATATAAAGATACTTATTTTTTATAACTACTAGTGTGGTGTCCCTTTGTAGTGTTCCTCACTGTGTTACTGTGTATGGTCATAAATGCTTCACACACTGCCTCTGAGATAAGCCTAGCTGCTCGTGCTACGTTACCACAGGGTTGAGCAGGGGTCATCAAAGGGTGTAGCCCGCTTACTCTGACTTAGGGAGAAGGGTCCCTACTTGGACAGTGGCCAGCCATTGCCAACTAGAGACCCCCATTTCTAACAAGGAGGATGAATGCAACAAAAATAGGGAATCTAAAGGATTGTGCTGCATCGTTTTTAGATCCAACCTTTCTTGTGTATGAGTGGAACAGGAAACAACATCACAGGAAAATGGTCGAGTGCTATCTTGGACCAGGGAGCTTCAGCAGCACAAGCAGGGAAGGCTACCATCTTGGGTCAATCAATCAATCAATCATATAATTTGTAAAGCGCACTAGGCGGGTAGGAATGAAGGTGAGAAGTTGGCCTGGTATATACTGTCCACTAATTAAAGTGGGCAACTTGTACCAGTCCAAATGACCCTTATGGTGATTAGGTTATAGATAACCTTTATGAAAGCTATCCTAGTGGTAGCTATGGAGACCAGCCTTCAGGCTACGGCTTGAAGGAATGTAAAGCAGCTTGGTTTACCAGATCAGAACCTCCTGAGTAATCAAATGAAAGGAGAACCACACAAGTGTTATATAAAATATATGTATTTATTACTAAACACTTTCTACTAATCTCTATATGAGATTAGAGCACAAAACACACAATACTTAATCAATAGAATGACAGTAAATAGCACAAAACACAGCGGGCTCCAGGGGAAGACCGAACCATATACTAAAAAATTGTATAACAATAATGACTTCAATAGACACAGGGCCTAGAACCTGTAGAATCGCTGGGACCCCAAGGAACCACCCAAAGGAGTGACACAGGAGACCCACGGGGGACGGGTGCAGTGTGGGAACACAGACGCGAGCTCCGTACAACTCTATGGGAAAGTTGCAATTGGACAATGACAGTTTAAGGACACTTCGGAGAGGACTTCAAGCAAACCCTTTGGAACATAGAAGGTTCTAAGGCCAGTACCCTTATGAGTACAGTGGTACCCGTGTTACCTATCCCAGAGTAGCCGGGTGCCGTGGTGTCGGAAACCCTCGTCGTTTTCAATGGCTGATGTGAAGAAGTGCTGCTGCCGGGAAGATGAAAAGTGTCCGGTGAAATCCAAGCCTGGATCCAAGGTGAGAAGAACCTAAAAGTAGAGGAGACAGAGTCTGGGTCACTTCAGGGTGACCAAGGGCACGATAAACGAATGCCAACCGATGTCGGGTGCTTCAGGTGTGAAGATAGAATGCATGACTCTGCAGCCACGGGGACCAGGAGACATCGACGATGACCAAAGTCCGGAGGTGAGCTGTCCCTCGAACGATATCGAATGCTGAGAGGTCAGTGTCCGGATTGAACTCCAACAAGCCTTGGTAAAGGCAACCCACGCGGACAGAGGAAACAGGTTATGGTATGAACCAGCAAGGTCCAGGAGGGCAACGTTTGGAGAAACCAGGGAAGCCCAAGGAAAATCAAAGTGACCCTTGCCAGGACCCACCGGCCAAAGGACCAGGGATCGCGAAGGGACCTTGAGCGGAATTGCAAAGCACCAGCCCACAGAGCACTCATGGACTGGAGGCCGGAGATCTTCAGTGGAAATGCTGCTCGGGCGGGACTACACGTAGTACAAAGCACAGCCTCAGGGATCTCCAAAAAGCATATGCTGCTGCAAAAGTACACGGTGCACAGGAGTTCAGGTTGCACGGTCCCCACGAGGAATACTGGTCTTATAATTGCTGAGAGAGCAGATCAACCTCAGAGATGGCCAGGAACCCACCTCCTGTGTTGCAGAAATCTTCTGAATCCTTAGGAGCTCGGGAAATGCAAACCGGTAAGATGCGACTAGGTGCCTACTGCTGCAGGGGAGTAATTCCTTTACTCCAAGGGAGATTCTTCAGTTGTCCAGCAAAGTGTAGACCATCGAAGTACGTGGTTTCTGCTTGCAGAGTTTACTCCAGGTAAAATCCAAAGTCCAGTAGTCAGGTTTCCCACTTTATACCCAGGGAAGGGGTTGGACTGACTCTGGGGACCCTCCTAGGGGTGAGGCAGGACAGAGGGGTGGCTACACCCATGTCCCTTGTCCTGTTTCGCGCCAGAGCAGGAGCAAATGGGTCCTGCAACCGGTTTGAGCTGGACTATGCATGGGAACACCAAATGAGCCCCAGTGCAGACTTTCTGGCACTGTCAGAGTGCACCCACCCAGCCCCAATACACTAACGCCTGTCTGGGAGGTGGTTACACCACCCTGTGACAGGAAACCTATTGTCAGGCCTTCCTCTGCTTGAGCTTGGCTCAGCAGCAGGAGGGCAGACTCGTGTCTGTGGCTGGCAGCATCCATTTTGGAATGCCCAGGTTGAGAAAGCTGGTACCGGGTGTACCTGTGTTTCGCATAAGTCCCTCTAGAAGGGTGGAATCATACCTCCCTCGCCAGTTACTGGTGGGGAGGTATGATTCCAAGGTATTTGACACCAAACACGACATGTTTCTAAGCAGCCGTTTTAAAGTTAGCATTTACCACGAGGTTATAATGCACTTAAATATGTATGGTTGGCTGCTGCATAGACAACCCCGGAAAATAGGTTCCGAAGGCTGCAGAGGGTCCCTGCTCATGCAGGGGCACCCTCTCACATAAAACCCAGCACCCTTCCTTCAGGATTGTTAAGGCCTGCCATAGGGGTGACTGCTAGGTTTATATGTGTAGTGATTTAGAAAAGATATAGGGAACCTTTATCTAAGTAAGGGGTGCATGCACCACCTTACACAGGCTGCTGTAGCAGACCTGTGGTGTCATTTTTAATTGCCTCTCAGGGGTGGCATAATACATGCTGCAGCCCGTGGGAGGTCTCATGGTGTACCATTTACTAGGGACTGATAAGGTTACCCCAAAATCCAATCTGGAGTGTACATAAAGTGGATGCAATCAATTTAGAGGACAAAGCAGATAGACTGGGGTCCTGGATAGCAGGATCCCAGTCGGCCTATGTCAAAAACAGTGATACATCAGCAAAAAGTGGGGGTAACCATAAGAGGCAGATCCTACTCTCCTACACTCAGGACTTAGGTGCATAGAGAGAGCGGTGCTTCTATCTCAGTGTTTAGACGACAGGGGTTCTCTAGCTCAGGTCTGAGGTGCATAGAGAGAGCTGTGCTTCTATTGCAATGTTTAGATGGCAGGGGTCTCTCGCTCAGGACTGAGGTGCATAGAGAGAGCTGTGCTTCTATCTCAGTGTTTAGACGACAGGGGTCTCTAGCTCAGGACTGAGGTGCATAGAGAGAGCTGTGCTTCTATCTTAGTGTTTAGATGAGAGGGGTCTGTAGCTCAGGACTGAGGTGCATAGAGGGAGCTGTGCTTCTATCTCAGTGTTTAGACGACAGGGGTCTCTAGCTCAGGACTGAGGTGCATAGAGAGAGCTGTGCTTCTATCTCAGTGTGTAGATGACAGGGGTCTCTAGCTCTGGACTGAGGTGCATAGAGGGAGCTGTGCTTCTATCAAAATGTTTAGACGACAGGGGTCTCTAGCTCTGGACTGAGGTCCATAGAGAGAGCTGTGCTTTTATCTTAGTGTTTAGATGACAGGGGTCTCTAGCTCTGGACTGAGGTGCATAGAGAGAGCTGTGCTTCTATTGCAATGTTTAGACGGCAGGGGTCTCTCGCTCAGGACTGAGGTGCATAGAGAGAGCTGTGCTTCTATCTCAGTGTTTAGACGACAGGGGTCTCTAGCTCAGGACTGAGGTGCATAGAGAGAGCTGTGCTTCTATCTTAGTGTTTAGATGAGAGGGGTCTGTAGCTCAGGACTGAGGTGCATAGAGGGAGCTGTGCTTCTATCTCAGTGTTTAGACGACAGGGGTCTCTAGCTCAGGACTGAGGTGCATAGAGAGAGCTGTGCTTCTATCTCAGTGTTTAGATGACAGGGGTCTCTAGCTCTGGACTGAGGTGCATAGAGGGAGCTGTGCTTCTATCTTAGTGTTTAGATGACAGGGGTCTCTAGCTCTGGACTGAGCTGCATAGAGGGAACTGTGCTTCTATCTTAGTGTTTAGATGACAGGGGTCTCTAGCTCTGGACTGAGGTGCATAGAGGGAGCTGTGCTTCTATCACAGTGTTTAGATGACAGGCTCTCTAGCTCAGGACTGAGGTGCATAGAGGGAGCTGTGCTTCTATCAAAATGTTTTAGACGACAGGGGTCTCTAGCTCAGGGCTGAGGTGCATAGAGGGAGCTGTGCTTCTATCACCGTGTTTAGATGACAGGCTCTCTAGCTCAGGACTGAGGTGCATAGAGAGAGCTGTGCTTCTATCTTAGTGTTTAGATGACAGGGGTCTCTAGCTCTGGACTGAGGTGCATAGAGGGAGCTGTGCTTCTATCACAGTGTTTAGATGACAGGCTCTCTAGCTCAGGACTGAGGTGCATAGAGAGAGCTGTGCTTCTATCTTAGTGTTTAGATGACAGGGGTCTCTAGCTCTGGACTGAGGTGCATAGAGGGAGCTGTGCTTCTATCACAGTGTTTAGATGACAGGCTCTCTAGCTCAGGAATGAGGTGCATAGAGAGAGCTCTGCTTCTATCTTAGTGTTTAGATGACAGGCTCTCTAGCTCTGGACTGAGGTGCATAGAGGGAGCTGTGCTTCTATCTTAGTGTTTAGATGACAGGCTCTCTAGCTCTGGACTGAGGTGCATAGAGGGAGCTGTGCTTCTATCGCAGTGTTTAGATGACGGGGTCTCTAGCTCTGGACTGAGGTGCATAGAGGGAGCTGTGCTTCTATCGCAGTGTTTAGCTGACAGGGATCTCTAGCTTAGGACTGAGGTGCATAGAGAGAGCTGTGATTCTTTCAAAATGTTTAGACGATAGGGGTCTCCTACTCAGGACTGAGGTGCATAGAGAGAGCTGTGCTTCTATCTTAGTGTTTAGATGACGGGGTCTCTCTAGCTCAGGACTGAGGTGCATAGAGAGAGCTGTGCTTCTATGTCAGTGTTTAGATGAAAGGGGTCTCTAGCTCAGGACTGAGGGGCATAGAGAGAGCTGTGCTTTTATCAAAATGTTTAGATGACAGGGGCTCTGTAGCTCATGACTGAGGTGCATAGAGGGAGCTGGGCTTCTATTGCAATGTTTAGATGGCAGGGGTCTCTCGCTCAGGACTGAGATCCCCAGAGAGAGCTGTGCTTCTATCACAGTGTTTAGATGACAGGGGTCTCTAGCTCAGGACTGAGGTGCATAGAGAGAGCTGTGCTTCTATCTTAGTGTTTAGATGACAGGCTCTCTAGCTTAGGTCTGAGGTGCACAGAGAGAGCTGTGCTTCTATCGCAGTGTTTAGATGACAGGGGTCTCTCTAGCTCTGGACTGAGGTGCATAGACAGAGCTGTGCTTCTATCTTAGTGTTTAGATGACAGGGGTCTCTAGCTCAGGACTGAGGTGCATAGAGAGAGCTGTGCTTCTATCTTACTGTTTAGATGACAGGCTCTCTAGCTTAGGTCTGAGGTGCATAGAGAGAGCTGTGCTTCTATCACAGTGTTTAGATGACAGGGGTCTCTCTAGCTCTGGACTGAGGTGCATAGACAGAGCTGTGCTTCTATTGCAGTGTTTAGATGACAGGGGTCTCTAGCTTAGGACTGAGGTGCATAGAGAGAGCTGTGCTTCTATCACAGTGTTTAGATGACAGGGGTCTCTAGCTCTGGACTGAGGTGCATAGAGAGAGCTGTGCTTTTATCAAAATGTTTAGATGACAGGGGTCTCTAGCTCTGGACTGAGATGCATTGAGAGAGCTGGGCTTCCGTTGCATGTTTAGATGACAGGGGTCTCTAGGTCAGGGCTGGGGTACATCGAGAGAGCTGTGCTTCTATCTCAGTGTTTAGTTGAGAGGGGTCTCTAGCTCAGGACTGAGATGCATAGAGAGAGCTGTGCTTCTATTGCAGTGTTTAGATGACAGGGGTCTCTAGCTTAGGACTGAGGTGCATAGAGAGAGCTGTGCTTTTATCAAAATGTTTAGATGACAGGGGTCTCTAGCTCTGGACTGAGATGCATAGAGAGAGCTGTGCTTCTATCACAGTGTTTAGATGACAGGGGTCTCTAGGTCAGGGCTGGGGTACATCGAGAGAGCTGTGCTTCTATCTCAGTGTTTAGATGAGAGGGGTGTCTAGCTCAGGACTGAGGTGCACAGAGAGAGCTGTGCTTCTATCGCTGTGTTTAGACGAAAGGGGTCTCTCGCTCAGGACTGAGGTGCATAGAGGGAGCTGTGCTTCTATCAAAATGTTTAGATGACAGGGGCTCTGTAGCTCATGACTGAGGTGCATAGAGAGAGCTGTGCTTCTATCGCAGTGTTTAGATGACAGGGGTCTCTAGCTCAGGACTGAGGTCCCCAGAGAGAGCTCTGCTTCTATCACAGGTATAGATGAGAGGGGTCTCTAGCTTAGGACTGAGGTGCATAGAGGGAGCTGTGCTTCTATCACAGGTATAGATGAGAGGGGTCTCTAGCTCAGGACTGAGGTGCACAGAGAGAGCCGCAGACTGCGTGCTTTGTCTTCAGAGTAGGAACAGGAGGTGCTGAAGGGCACAAGGCGCGTCATCCAAGCTTTCAGAAATCTGTCCAAGGTCATTATCGTCACCACAATTAAAAGACTTACCAAGCTTTTTGGCGAGTTTGGCCCCTTTCTTGGAATCCACCAGGGCGATGCCCACGCCCTTCTTCTCCAGGACCTGAGCAGTCAGCTGAAAGAGAAGGGGAGAGAGTGAACTCCGCGGAGCTGTGTGCACTGCTCCCGTCCAAGCACACTAGGGCCTTGCACTCCGCCCACTCAGCTGCACCCCGAGGAAGGGTCACCCGCAGAATGTGGCTGAAGATTGCTAAGGCCAGAGGGGGCGCATCTAAACCCCAAAGCACTTTTTATGTGTGATCAGTGGGGAGCAGGTGAGACACCTGGTGAAGATGAGGGGGTTGGGGGTGGGGGGATGTTTTTCATAGACCAGGACCCAAGGAAGGGGACCCCTTGGAGACACCCCGGCATCTTTGGGGCTGGTGGGAGGTGGAGGGGTCTACACAGGTAACTGAGCATCCACAGGTAAGTGTTCGCGGGAAACGAATCCTACACCTTAGACATTCCTACACCCCATGCATTACTACACCAGGCATTCCTACACCGCAGACATTCCTACACCCCATACATTCCTACACCAGGCATTCCTACACCAGGCATTCCTACACCGCAGACATTCCTACACCCCAGATATTCCTACCCCAGGCATTCCTACACCCCGGACATTCCTACACCAGGCATTCCTACACCAGGCATTCCTACACCAGGCATTCCTACACCGCAGATATTCCTACACCCCAGATATTCCTACCCCAGGCATTACTACACCCCGGACATTCCTACACCCCATACATTCCTACACCCCAGACATTCCTACACCCCAGACATTTCTACACCCCAGACATTCCTCACCCCAGACATTCCTACCCCAGGCATTCCTACACCCCAGACATTCCTACCCCAGGCATTCCTACACCCCAGACATTCCTACCCCAGACATTCCTACCCCACGCATTCCTATACCAGCATTCCTACACTAGGCATTCCTACACTCCAGACATTCCTACCCCAGGCATTCCTACACCCCAGACATTCCTACCCCAGACATTCTTACCCCAGGTATTCCTATACCAGGCATTCTGGGGACCAAGCACTGCTACACCCCAGACATTTCTACCCCAGGCATTCCTACACCCCAGACATTCCTACCCCAGACATATCTACCCCAGGCATTCCCACATCCCAGGCATTACTACACCAAGAATTCCTACACTAGGCATTCCCATCCCAAGCATTCTTACACCCGAGGCATTCCTACACCCCAAGCATTCCTACACCCCAATCATTCCTACACCATGCATTCCTACATCCCAGGCACTCCTAAACCCCAGACATTCCTATATCCCAGGCATTCCTACACCCCAGGCATTCCTACACCCGAGGCATTCCTACATCCCAGGCATTCCTACCCCAGGCATTCCTACACCAGGCATTCCTACACCCCAGTTATTCCTACACACCAAGCATTCCTACACCCTAGGCATTTATACACCAGGCATTCCTACACTCCAGGCATTCCCACACCCCAGGCATTCCTAACCCAGGCATTCCTACACCCCAGGCATTCCTACACCGCAGGCATTCCTACACCTCATGCATTCCTACACCTCATGCATTCCTACACCACAGCCATTCCTACAGCCCAGGCATTACTACACCAGGCATTTCTTCACCGCAGGCATTTCCTCAACCTAAGCATTCTCACACCCCAGGGATTCCAACTCCCCAAGCATTCCTACACCCCAGTCATTCCTACACCCCAATCATTCCTACACCATGCATTCCTACATCCCAGGCACTCCTAAACCCCAGACATTCCTATATCCCAGGCATTCCTACACCCCAGGCATTCCTACACCCGAGGCATTCCTACATCCCAGGCATTCCTACCACAGGCATTCCTACACCAGGCATTCCTACACCCCAGTTATTCTTACACACCAAGCATTCCTACACCGCAGGCATTTATACACCAGGCATTCCTACACTCCAGGCATTCCCACACCCCAGGCATTCCTAACTCAGGCATTCCTACACCCCAGGCATTCCTACACCCCAGGCATTCCTACACCTCATGCATTCCTACACCACAGCCATTCCTACAGCCCAGGCATTACTACACCAGGCCTTTCTTCACCGCAGGCATTTCCTCTACCTAAGCATTCTCACACCCCAGGGATTCCTACCCCAGGCATTCCTACACCCCAGGCATTTTCTCAACCTAAGCCTTCCTACACCCCAGGCATTCCTACACCCCAAGCATTCCTACACCCCAGGCATTCCTACACCCCAGGCATTCCTACACCCCAGGCATTCCTACACCCCAGGCATTCCTACACCCCAGTCATTTTTTCAACCTAAGCCTTCCTACACCCGAGGCATTCCTACACCCCAAGTATTCCTACACCCCAGGGATTCCTACACCGGGCATTCCTACACTACAGGCATTCCTATGCCCCAGGCATTTATACACAAGGCATTCCTACACTCCAGGCATCCCCACACCCCAGGCATTCATAACCCAGGCATTCCTACACCCCAGGCATTCCTATACCCCAGGCATTCCTACACCTCATGCATTCCTACACCACAGTCATTCCTACACCCCAGGCATTACTACACCAGGCATTTCCTCACCCCATGCATTTCCTCAACCTAAGCATTCTCACACCCCAGGGATTCCTACTCCCCAAGCATTCCTACACCCCAGGTATTCCTACCCCAGGCATTCCTAAACCCCAGGCATTTTCTCAACCTAAGCCTTCCTACACCCCAGGCATTCCTACACCCCAGTCATTCCTACAGCCCAGGCATTACTACACCAGGCATTTCTTCACCCCATGCATTTCCTCAACCTACGCATTCTCACACCCCAGGGATTCCTACACCCCAAGCTTTCCTACACCCCAGTCATTCCTACACACAGGCATTCCTACACCCCAGGTATTCTTTAACCCAAACATTCCTCCAACCCAAGTATTCCTCCAACCTGAGGATTCACCCTCCCCTGGCATTCACCCACCCCAAGTATTTACCCTTCTAGGCATTTCTCCAAAAGAAGCATTCCTCCACCCCAAGCATTCCTCCAACCCAAGCGTTCCATAAATGAGCAGTGCTCCAACCTGTGCTAAAAGTTCAAGCACGGGTGGATCTCCTCCACAGGAGTCCTCTGAAAATGCTATAATCTGCACAGCCGTGAAACAATTTAACAACCTGATAGGTATCAGTACACTGATACACAGACCTCCTCCTTAGTTTCAGGATCCATCCAAAAACACATCAGAGCACAGGTTAGTGGAGTATGTGAAACCGAAGAAGGACTCTCTTCTGATATAATCATAAACAAAAGGAGGACAAACCGGCTCAGCAAAAGCCTCACTTTAAAAAAAAGAAAGTGGCTGGGATCTCACTTTAGTATGAGCACAGATTGAGGACTGCTTCTCAACAAGGAGTGGGCTCGGACTCTGCTAGACAGTGCAGCAGAAGCCACGAAAGTTCACCAGAATCTTCAAGAGTGCCTGTCGGTGAAAGCAGCTGAGTTTGTTCAGGTGGAAACACCGGAGCAGAGGGTTAGTGCTCCAGGCAGATTGTAAAGCTTACCACTTCCGATGGAGGGTGACATTCCTCGCACAATTAAAGTTATCTTTTGGGAGAACCTAACATTTGGCTATGACATTCTATTGGCTGAAAGAGACTGGCCACCTGGGATTGTAAAACAAGTCCCACGAGGGCAAAGCATGACAGTACTAGCTTTCTCCCTGATTGTTCCAGAATCAGTTAAACATGTGCATGCCAAGGACTGGGCCCTTGCACAAGCCCCAGCATTAAACCACAACCATGTGTGGTGTGCTGGGGTGTAGAGTCACCTTACCTTATAATACCCATAAGGTCCAGCCCGCAAGAGCGACCACAATACGCCATTGAACATGATGCTGAAAGACATGTTAGTGACACAACGGGAATATCAAGGTGTCATTGAACCGTGCACCTCTCCAAGGAACAATCCCATTCACACTGCCTAGTCTCAGACTATAGACAATTAAATAGTCACACTCGCACATTTGCAGTAAAAAGTGCACACAGCATAGCGCTAATGAACAATATACAGGCACATGCATCAAGCACAAAACCGGTCGCAAACGGGCAGATTCTCAGAATCTGCCCCTTTGCGACCGGTATTTTTGCCTTTGGGATGCATCATCCCAAATGCAAAAATCGCTATTTAAGGAATCTCAAAATTGGGATTCCTTAAATAGCGATTGCATTTAAGGAATCCCTAATTGAGATTCCTTAAATGCAATGCATTACAGTTTAAAAAATAGCGATTTCGCTATTAGCGTGAGCAAATTACCATGAGGCTGGACCTCATGGTAATTTGCGAAAACTTAGAAAAATGCACTTATTTGCATTTTTCTAAGTTTCATGTTGCCCACACACATGCCCTTAGAGCATGTGTGTATGCAACATTTGTGCAGAGTGAACATACATGGGTGCAATAGGGTGTCATTTTGACACCCTTGCACCATCGAAATTGCGGGAGCAATTTGCGAGTACCTACTGGTACTCGCAAATTGCTCCCGCAATCTCTAATTCATTCCTATGGGCCTGGAGGCCCATAGGAATGAATGGGAAGACATTCCTTAATTGCGACTCGCAATTTGCTAGTCGCAATTAAGGAATTTGTGGGAATCGCTATTTCTTTAGCGATTCCTACATGCATAGGGTTTTGCTATTCCTTAATTGCGATTCCTTAATAATCGCTATTAAGGAATCGCAAAACCCTATGATGATGCATGTGCCTGATAGTGCACAAAAAATACAAAACAACAGCATTTAAAAGCAGGTATTTAAGCACATTTCCCGCCCTAGGGTTCACAAAAACAATGTTATCAATTCCCACACGGGCATAAGAGCAGCTCCAGCTTGTTCTCAGCCCGTGTACCAGGACTGTTACAGAGCTTTGCCACGAAGCATTGTCCTATATCTATGACATATACCTTACAGGTGATGATTTGGAAACACACCTAGCCAGGGTAGATCACGTTGTTCAAGGATGAGCTAAAATTCTCATTGCCCTTTTCCTGGGATACGAGTTATCAAATGAAGGCAAAATCTTAGCGCCACATTGCCTAGAGAAATGTGCACTTCTAAAACCAACAAACGCAAAAAAATGCTACAATCACTACTGGACTTTCTAAATTTGACCCGCAAGGGTCATGTTTGCGCTATAAAATGTTATAAATACAATTAAAATAAATACCAGATTATGCACAACAGGTAAAACCGTTTTATGAATGAATACGCTCAGATTTCTCAAGCACACACTGGGCACCAGAACATACACAGGTCTTGTGTTCAGTACAGACTAACATGCTAGAATCAAAACACTTACACAAGAGTAAACACAACAAATTTGGTGATCAGCATAATTGCGGGAACAGGAGACTACACATGTCACTTTCAATGAGGGTGACACTGTGTCAATAGCATATAAGTAGCATCTATACTCCAATGCAGAAATGCGTTTTGCCCCGACAGAAAAAATACTGATGGCAGTGCAGACAGCTGTAGTCAAAGAAAGATCCTTGGCTCAGGGGAAACGCATTTTATCATGACTCCCATTCCAGCTTTAGAGGCCGTCACAAAGGCCAGTGTCCTAAATGTTAAAGCGTTGCATTCTAGATGGATACAGAGAGCCAATTCTTTAACAGCGAAAGATGTGCATTACATCTTTCACTCTACTTTACAAACACAAGCCGACATACAATATGAACAAGAATATCCTGTGCTCAGTGAAATCATGCCTCTAGATCAATATGATTTCATAGTTTACACTGATGGTTCTGCCCAGCCTGCAGTTGGAACAATTCATCAATACTCTACCACTTGCAGAGAGGTAAGGGGTAAAATGAGGGATGGGGCCTACTAACCTCTCAAAACGTTCACACAATCACTAGGTGATTGGACTGCTGGCTGAACTGAAATCTCTAATTCCGACACTTGAAAATATGGGTGCCAAATTCCCCACACATATTGTGTGTGAGTCGTATTATTCTTGCCAGTCTTACAATGAGTAGCTACACTATAGGAGCCAGATTAGATTCAGAGATTCAAAAGGGTACACTATCAAGGACAAATTGGTTTGGGGAAAGGTGTCAAATTTTTAAGCAAGTTTGCCATGAGCTCATCTAATTCACACACCGAGCCACCAACATAGAAATACACTTTGCAGGGAATTCATTGGCTGATGAAGCTGCAAAGGCAGCAGCGGAAACTGCTGTTGTAGCTGCAGTGACTTGTGTCAACACGAGGATAGATTGAGACATCATGGTGGCTGTCACAGCTTAATACCAACAAGCCCCAGGCCTGCATTTATTTGGACCTCTGCGGGCCACTAAACAGTGATGGTTCCTTTAAATACATCCTACTAGCAGTAGACTCCTGTTCTTGATTCCTATGGCAGTGGCCACAGAAATCATCTTACACCTGAACTGTTATAAAAGATTTGCAAGTCTTCATCAGGACATATGCAGTAGCTGCATGCCATTTGAATCAGGGACCAGCGTTTGCCTCTGGGGCTTACCGGTATTCCATGGGTACCTTGGGTGTAGCTGTGCAGTACCCCTCTCCCCAGCATCCTGAGGCAAATTTGATAGTGGAGACGAAGAATTGTGACTTAAATCAGTCTTTAACAGCTAGAGTATTAGGTTCAGGCCATAGCTGGATCGGCCACCTGTATGGGGTCCAGAGAGCTTTAAATAATCTGCTAAGAAGATCCTTGGGTGGTCGGACTCCCTGTTAGTTCCTGTGTGGGGTTCAGGTGTGTGCTCCTGACCTAAACCAGTGGTGGCAGAAACTCCTTTTGAAATCAGTGAATGTTTGGCTGTCTTCCAGAATGAGCAAAGGAACAAGCTTTTTTTTTTTTTTTTTTTACGTTTTCAAAACCTTTATTCAGCATGAATACGAAATACACAGCCCCACGCCTACAACCATCCTGTGGCCGGCGGCTTGATACGAGAATGAAAATGAATGTTAAACACAGCTGCCTGCCTACAACCCTCCAGGGGCCGGCTGCGGCATAAGAAGCAGGATAATTAGCATGCCAGTGTGAATGACCATCACCCATCCACCACGAGACACCTTGCATTGAAATAGTCGACCCTCAGTAACATGCAGCAGTGGTATAAAGGTGCCTCGCAATCGTGCACAATGGCCGTCTCACCTCCCATCCCCGTGTGCTGCCTGGCCGAGGGACAGAGGGTGGGTCACTACCGTAGGAGCGATGTCTAGGAAGGTGAAGGGGGAAGCGGGTAAGAAGGCCCGCTATGTCTGTGGGTGTGACAACAGATATGCCTGTAAGGGACCCCAGTTGTCAGTTGGCCTTGAAGCGGAAGGCAGAAGTTCAGCATATCGAAGCAAAGTGTCCTGACAGTGTACCATATCACCGATCCAATCCTTAAATTTGGGAGCTCTGCCCCGTCCCCATCTACAGGCTATCAGACGTTTCGCCAAAAGAAGGGCGATAGTGGCAAATCTGCGGACCGGTTTTCGTATAGTTTTAGTATAGCCCAGGAGTGCCTGTGTCGGAGAGGGTGCCAGTGGGACATCTATCATTTCGGAAACGCCGGAGGACACTTGTTGCCAATAGTCGGCAATCTCCCGGCATCCCCACGTCATGTGAAGAAAGTCCGCCCCCGGAGCGCGCCAGCGCCAGCAGAGATCGTCCTCTCGAAGGCTCACCCTATGCATGTGTGCTGGAGTACAATAGAGCCTATGTAAGAACCTACAATGAATCACCCTGAACCTGCTACTGGAGGAGATCTGTTCGGTTTGTAAGCAGCAATAGCTCCAGAGTTCGTCAGCTATGGGCAGTCCTAGGTCTTCCTCCCATTTAGTACGTGCCCTGCACGGCAAGAAGTCTAGAGTAGTGTGTAGCGAGTGGTATAGGGTGGAGACTGCATGAGCCGGAGTGGTAGCCTTAAGTAAACGATGCAGGGGTTCCAGCGTGGGTGGCTCACTAGGAAAGTCCCCTGTTAATGCACGAATACCACTACGAAGCCTGATATATAGGAAGGTGTCCATGAAAGTGGGTGCAGAGTGAGCGAACATGTGAGATTGGGAGCGGAATTGTCCGTCATGATAGAGGTCCCCCCATGTTGTAATGTGGAGTTTGGCCATAGAGTTTTTAAACAGTTGTTCCTGTAAAAGAGGCAAACGGGGATGGTATGCCAGAGGAAGCAGTGGAGAATAAAGCAGCGGTGCGCGTGCTACCTTCGCAATGTATTGCCATGCTAGAATGGAACTCGAGATCGTGGTGCGGTACGCCGTATGTGTCTCTGGTGTACTGAGTATCGCTCCCTCCAGTGGAATAGGCGCAACCAGCCAATGTTCCACAGCCGTCTGCGGCAGGAAGGGCGTGGGGCGAATCCAGTGATGAATGTAGTGGGCCTGCGCGCTGTGATAATACAGCTCAAAGTCCGGGAGGTCGAGCCCTCCCTGTGCGAATGGGCGAGTCAAAACCTCCCAACGGAGACGCGGCCTCCTCCCCCCCCAGACCAGGCGAATGAGCTCAGACCTCAAAAGACGAAAGAAGGACTTGCCAGGGTAATATGGGATGTTCATGAAAAGGTACAGGAGTTTCGGAAGAACCACCATCTTAATTAAGGAAGCGCGGCCCGCAAATGAGAGGGGCAGCGTGATCCATCTAGACACCCATGCCTGGATATAGTCAAACGTGCGGCCATAGTTCATCCGCATTAGCTCTTCTCGGTCATGGGAGAGAAGTATGCCCAGGTAGCGAACCTCATCCATGTCCCACCGTAGAGGGTAGTCCAGAGGGAAAGGCTGAGCGGCCGCAGTCAGGGGAAATATGGTGGATTTTCCCCAATTGATATGGATACCAGACATACCTGCGAAGCGAATAAACTCACGGAGGATAGGGTTGAGGTTGGCAGCGGGGTCACGTATGTAGAGCGTGATGTCATCCGCGTATAGGGAGATGAGGACCTCTCGCTGAAGACAGCGCAGAGCCTTGTATCGGTGATGTTGGCGGAGCCGGGCCGCCAGAGGTTCCATCGCCACCGCAAACAGCAGCGGAGATAGTGGGCAACCCTGCCGGGTACCCCGCGATACCACAAATGCGTCCGATATTCGCCCGTTCAACCCCACCCTAGCGACCGGCCGGTCATACAGGAGATCAATCCAGCGCGTGAAGCCCAACGGCATGCCCATATTGCGCAAAATACAGTGGAGATAGTCCCATTCCAGCGAGTCGAAGGCCTTGGTGGCGTCCAAAAAGACCGCCACCAATGGCAACTCCGGGTCTACATTATGCATGATGGAAAATAGCGTCCGGAGATTATTGGAAGTGGCCCTACCAGGGACGAAGCCCGCTTGATCAGATAACACCAGGCCTCCCAGTAACAACTGCAGCCGGTTAGCTAGTATTTTAGTCAGGATTGTGGCGTCACAATTAATTAACGAGAGAGGGCGGTACGAGTCACAGCACTGAGGCGGCTTCCCAGGCTTCAACAAGGAGGTAATCAGTGCCTCCTGCATTGACGGAGGAAGCGTGCCCGATTCATGCGCCTCCATGAAAACCTCCCGGAGCACCGGAGCTAGGATATCCATATACGCCTTGTAGAAGTCCATAGGCAACCCGTCCAGGCCAGGGGCCTTTCCCGGAGCCATCTGTTTGATCGCATCTCTAACCTCCTCCAGGCCGATCGGCTCTGCCAGGAACTCCCGTTGACGGTCAGAGAGCCATCCCAGTGTGAGCTCCCGAAGGTAGTCGTCCATGTCCAGTGCACCGACCCTAGTAGTAGAGTATAGCGTGGAATAGTGGGTAGTGAAGGCCGCCAGAAGCGAGTGCGTGTCACGTAAAGGAGTCCCATCCTCCCCTTCCAGCTCCAGCACAAAATTAGTGCCTCGCGGTGGGCGGATCGCTCCCGCCAAAGATTTACCGGGTCGTTCCCCTTCCCCGTACGTACGAGCTTTGAAGTACTTGCCCCGGAAATTCACCTCTCTTTCAGCGGTGGACATGTAGTCCGATAGCGTCTCGCGGTACTTTGCCTGTGCATCTGTATTGTTGGCGTAGTCTGGGCTATGTTCTAGGGTGTGGAGTGTAGTTTCCAGTTTGCGCAATGTATCTCGCAAGGTCCGTAGTACCCCGGAGCTTTTAGAAATGCAGAATCCCCGTATTGTGACCTTTAGCGCCTCCCAGAGAGTGGCCGCCCGGTCTACCGTTCCCCTGTTACGGGATAGGAAATCTTCTAGCTCTTGACACAATTCGGTTCGAAATAGTTCATCAAGTAAGATGGTGGGTTGGAGTCTCCAAGTCTGAGGTCTGCCCATTATATCGGGTAGACGGAACTTGGTCAGTACCGGGGAGTGATCGGAGTACGTACGGCCTACATGTCGCACCTCCACCAAGGAGGGGGCTAGGGCCCTATCCACCATAATGTAATCTAGTCTGGCCCAAGTTGCATGTGCATGATTCCAATGCGTGCCTTCCATAGAAGTCGGGTGTAAGTGTCGTCAGGTATCCACGATCTCATGGGTGTCGCAGATGTCCCTTAGGTATCTGTGTGTATTAGTGTAGTGGTGCATAGATGGGTTCGACCTATCCAAAGCGAGGTCTAAGACAGCGTTGAAATCTCCCCCCCAAATGAGGTGTGTGGATCCCACTTCTCTGACCTTGTTCCAGAGAGCAATGAAACTGCTCGGGTTATCACAGTTGGGGCCATAAGAGCAGGCAAGGGTGATGGTCTCGATACCTATCCTACCCCACGCTATACAATAACGACCCTCGCGATCCGTGGCGGTGCCTATGGGAACATAGGGAACTCCCCTTTTAACTAGGATAGTAGTGCCTCTCGCATAAGACGAGTATGGCGCATGAAGTGAGTGGGCAGCCCATCTGGCAGCGAAGGTGGCATTGCGGAGAGGGTCCATGTGAGTCTCCTGAAGAAATACAACCTGAGCATGCAACCTGTCTAGGGCACCCAAGATTCGCCTTCGTTTCCTTGGCTCCCCCAGGCCATGGACATTCCAGCTAATAGCAGTGAGCACTCCTCCCCCCCCGAGCTCAGTGCGTGTGGTGTGGGTCATTTGTGCCCATAAATGAATTATGGATTAAGAGGCGCAACTGGCAGCAAGGCCATGGATGTATTGGTCGAAAAAGGGTGGCACACTGTGCTATTTCAACAAGTTTGTTCGCAGTGCTCATGCTGAAGACCAACAACAAACCCAAAACAGTCCGTGGAAATCCCACCCCCCCGCCCACTTCGAAATCCCAATCATGTCGGGCATCCCCAACCCCCATCCCACCCCCTCCCACCACTGCAGCCCAATCCTGCCGGAATTCAGACCCCCTCCCATCCTTTACAACAAACATATACGCAAAAGTGGGGTATACCCTGTGGGGGACTCGCCGGCGTGCCGGACCTGCCCTTCCCAATTCCCTTTGTTTCACCCACCACACCATCACCCCATTGGGGGAGGAGTCCAAGTGGGACAGGGGGGAAGTGCCAGGGCGAATCAGGTCGGCAATGTCCAGACCAGTACCCTGTCAACAGTAGGCGACAGCACATACAGGTCCCCAAACAGTAATGTCCGTTCATCCCTTACATCATAGAGAGAGGGCGAAAGGCCAGGGCAGTCCTACATTGGGTCAACGGGAACGGTCCCTCCCAAAAACGTGATCCTCCCAAGCTCCACAGCCAAAGTACAGGTCACTTAAAGAGAAGAGTCAAGAGCGAGGGGGAGCAGGCAGTGCCGAGGAGGAAGGTAAGACACATGAAGGGGTAAAGAGACAGAACATGAACCAGAACAGCGGTACTCATCAGTCAGGTGCAGACGTCGGAGAGCTGGAGCCCGATCCCGTTACAGGGCCGCGTCGCCGAGGGGCCGCAGAAGGCTGTTCTTTCAGAAAGTCCTCCACCTGTTGCGGATTGCCAAAGAAAAGGGGCTTGCCATGATGTGTGATCTTGAGCTTGGCTGGATATTGCATGGAGTAAGGAATGTCTCGTTGCTGTAGTTTCTTCTTTACTCCTGTAAATTTTCGACGGGCATCCTGCACTGCCTGGGTAAAATCCGGGTAGAATGAAATGGTGACGTTTTCATGCAGGATCGGTTGTTTCTCCCTGGGCAGGCGCAGTACGGCATCCCGATCCCTGTAATTCAGAAATTTGATGATGACAGGGCGCGGTGGGGCCCCAGGGACCGGACGAGGCCCCAAGGAGCGGTGGGCTCGCTCCACCACCAGCTGCGGCGAGAAAGAGTCCCTTCCAAATTTATCGATCAGCAGCCGCTCAATGAAATCCTCCATACGGCCCCCACCGCTGGACTCCGCAAGGCCAATCAGGCGAACGTTGTTCCGCCGGGAGCGCGCCTCCAAATCTTCATTTTTGTCGGCAATGACCTTGAGCAGCCGGTCCATCTGCGTCAACTTAGTTGCACCAGCCACTGCGCTATCCTCCAGCTCCGATATTCGCCCCTCCGCCTCTTTCAGGCGCTCTCCGTGTTGGTCCAGCCGGTGCACCACCGCCTCCAGGCGTGTGTTCATGTTGTCGATTTTGATG
Organism: Triturus cristatus; assembly: GCF_964204655.1. Lineage (NCBI taxonomy): Eukaryota > Metazoa > Chordata > Amphibia > Caudata > Salamandridae > Triturus > Triturus cristatus. The sequence continues at coordinate 14,175,082 of NC_140591.1, forward strand.
TCAATGGATGTTAAGCTCTTCTGCATGCCGAGAAGGATAGCCTTCCAGTCCACTTCCTCCTCCTCGCTGGGACCCAACTCGCCACTCTCCGCAGGCAGCGCTCGCGTTTTCTTTTTGGGGGGGTTGAACTGTAGCGTCGCTTGTTTTGCGTCCGATTTGCCCATGGCGGCTTCAGACGAGAGCCTAGATCTCCGAGAGGCAGTCCGCCAGGTGAGTTCAATAATGTATGCGACCACGTGAGCACCAAGTCGAGGGGCCAGCCACTGTCCGCTGCGCCAACACCAGCTCACCAGACGATCAGACCCCTCTAACCGCCAGGATTCTGCAGTTCAGTTTGGCTTCCAGGCGCTCCGTGTAGCCACAGCACCTCCTCAGCCCCCGCAAGGACAGGGCTGCGCCACTCCGCCCCGTAGGCCACAAGGTCCAGGCCCGGGGGATACACCAAGCCAGGCCCAGAAGAGACGTCCGTTGGGTAAGGGCCGTTGCCACCTCGCAACGCCAGTGGAGGGGCTCTGCCACCAGCCCCCACCTCGATGCAGCTCCTGGTGCCCCCGGCCACGGCACCCCCATGTCCCACGGGCTCAGAAGTGCACCCCCCTGCCTCAGTGCGGTCCGGTCAGGCGGGCAGGGTACTTACACGCACCACGTCCGCAGCCTCGAAGCAGCAAGGTCCTCTCCGCGTTCACTGCACGTCCGGCTCATCCGGTGGGCACCGGCAGTCGCGGTGCAGGGAGGGGGACGTCTAAGCCCACCGCGGCCGTCCAGCAGAGCGGCCGCCGCGCCAATCACAGTCCACGACTCCCCTGCGGCTCGCAGGGCCTGAGGAATCCCCGGTCTCGCGTTGCTGGGAGCCTCCGCTCCGAAGGTCCGCTCCTCTCGCTGCCCCGTCCGCGGCGGGTAATATCTTCACCGCCAAGGCGCCCACGGACTTGAAACTCGCACCGAGTGGTCCCGCGGTCTTCAGCTGTCCATAGGTATCGATTGATTGTCGGTAACTGGCATGTAGGATGTTGTTGCAGGGTTTTTTGTCGCCCGGCTGGCGAGAGCCTCACTAAAGCGCGGCCATGACGGTCCAGCGCCACCTAGCGCCCCCAGCAAAGGAACAAGCTTGAGAAACATTCCACAACTGCAGAAGTGAAGGCAGAACCAGCAACTCCTGGCTGGATTCCAAAGATCGGGGATCTGGTCCGAGAAAAGATAGTGGACAAAAAAGAGTTTGGCCCATCTCACAGAGCATTGGTGCTGGTCCTGGCAGTTGACGGTATCAGAACTGTATATTTACCACCCCTTGCTCATTGTAAAAAAAAGAGGTTTGTGACAATTGATCTAATCAAACCACACCATGTGGCCGGTCCTGCAAAGTAGGCCACAAGGGCTCCCGCACAGTTACCTGTCCTCTCTCACCACCTTACATGAAATCCCTTTACAAGCTTTAAACAACACAGATGTTTCTGCTCCCCAGCTGGGGGTATCTGACACTGTATGCAAATTCACAGATTTCAACACCACACACCAATAATGAAGTTGCTTCTGACTCCCCTTTGGAGTTCACTACCAGTTCCACACTGTCCTGTGAGGTCCCTGTTTTTGCACAGACTGCCTCTGGCTACTATGCTGACATTAATGACTTTTCCCAGGATTCATCAGATCCACCTCGGAATGGAATAAATGCATTTAGAATTTGGCTTAAAAATACATATTTTGTTCCACCATCAACTTACATCTGATTTTCCATTTTGTTGTTTTTCCTTTTCATATGGATTGGTTTTGTCACAGTCTTTTTTTAACTTTTAAATGGACACTATCTCCCGGAACGCACTGCTGTTGAACTGGTAACAGAGGTATTGACGCCTTACACTTCATCACATAAAGTGCGGCGAGACCTGCCCCTTGTGAACATTTCAGCGGTTCCGGTAATTGATGGAATTGTTTGGGATAAGGTATCATTAGATATTTTTGGTCCTAGAGAAACTTTGCAAATACCATATGTATTCAAAATATCCCTTGGTGACATTATGACTCTTGGCAGCATCTCTGATGATCGGGATCTAAAGATTGTAAGATCTATGCTTTCTGAGCTAGAACACTATACTGTATTTGACCGGGAAGATATGTATAGTGGAATGTCAAATTACGATGACATGTTTTGTTACCATCACTATGCGCACCATTACTTACACAGAGCTAGTGCTCACCGTGCAATATTTAATTACACACAATGGGAACACTGCCCTACACCACCTTCGGGTAACTCCAAAACATACACACAGAAGTATGCAAACTTTTCTAGCAATGGTCCAGTAGACCCAGAGTCTTATTATTTTAAACTTTTCCCTTCCCTGGCAAAGAAAACTATGCTGACCGAGACTAAGTTAATTTATTCAGCCCACTTTATTTCCCAGTTGTCAATACAAGGATACGACTTCTGGAAAGACAATGTTGACTTAATATCTGTTTGGGGAATTAAAGACTGGTAAGTTCAGGGCAAAGAGGCTTTGTTTAGAGCATGTCTAATACCAAGACAAATTATTTTTCCAAACAAAACTGTACAGCAAACATCCTGCCTAGGCTTGGCCAGGATAAAGGATTTGAACACACCAAACATTCCCACATTTGCATGTTTTGAAAATTGGCAACAATTCAAAAACTACACAGAGGAAAACCTCAACAACATGCTTAAGAATGGTACATACAATTCTTCCCATTCCAGTTCAGAGGGGTGGCTAGTGTGGCCATTAAACACTAATGGGTGTCATGCACGTTTTTTGAACAACACGAAGAGATTTTGAATAAACAGACCAGACCCACGTTACACAGAGACACAACACTCAGGAGTGGTAACAACATACAGCATGGGAAAGTTATGCCTCGAGTGGTTACAACATTCCACCTTGGATGAGGTGAAAGAACACTTGTCTCTCCTTTCAGATGACGTGGATTTGCAGGATTTTATTTTAGGTCCTAGAAAGCCCCCTCATAAACACTTTTTGTATACAGGGTACAGCGAGTTGTGGAAGGTGTCACAGTAGAAAGCTACTGAGTTGTTACATGAGATTAACAGAATACATTTGGAAAAGGCTCTAGCAGTAGTTGACAATGGTAGGACTACTTTATCCACTAGAATGTATTCCCTGAGTAGCATTGTGTCATCAGCTATTGACATCATTCAGAGTGACATGTCCCTCTCACAACACGGACAAAGTAAGCTTAGATCCATAATGCTATTAAGCTGGACTTTACAAACTCTGCAGAATGGTAATGTACCTTGGAAGCATTTAAACATGACCGATTTATTGCTGCCTTACAATTTAACACGCAAGCAGAAATTAATGGCAGAGAAGGATGCAACATACAAAATTTTAAACATAGAACACCTAGAGAAATTACCATTCACTGTGGGGGAAACGCCATCCGCCGATTGGATAATTTATGGATTAAATTCTCTACTAATTTCAACATTCCATTTTAGATCCTGTTTGAAACACTTTCAGGTGGGTGGGTTTGAAGCATTTGGGGAGAGATTTCTACATGAGGCATGGGTTCTACCTTTCGATAACAGGTGTAGGAATGGGGAAACTGAAGTTTTTCTTAGTGGTACAGACGGTAAGAACACTTTTGGCCACTCTCTAGTTTGCAGGGAGATAACACTTCACGGAGCTTGTAATGCTTCAAAAGCAAACTTAGCTTGTTATCTGAAGGGCTCCCCAGCTGCCATAATTCATCCAACATTCAGATTGCTTTCAAATGGAAGTTATTTGATGTTGAATGACCAAGGCTGCTGTGGGATGAGACCTGGAGTACCCTATGTGGTAACGGTTTCCAGGGTTGTGACTTGTTGTACAAAAGTGCTTTCTCCACCAGCTTATACAATTAGAGGAGTGACGAAATGGCCTTCAATTGCTACTTCAAATGTAAACGTTAATAGTCTGAGCAGACTGAAAGCCTTATTGTTTCAGGAGAAAGTTTCTTTAACACCTGCAAGGGAGACGTTTGATCTTCAAGTTGCAATGACTTCTTCTGAAATCCAGTCACTACTGCGCACTAACAACCCACAACACTTTGTAGAACTGGCGCACCGAATATTTAATGCTTCAAATACTACAGGAGAAGTACACTTTTTCAAAGTGATTGGGTCTGGGCTTCTTAGCTCTTTCCAGACTGTCTTCGGAGGGATTCCATGTGTTATATTCTCCTTGGTTTCCAGTATTTTCGGAGACATACTGCTCATTCTGTTTCTGGTTGTCGGGATCCTGAGCCTATTTTTACCGCTTTGCAATGGATGTTCCACCACACGGCCAAATGGGAATGATATTACCACATGTGGCAATGTGTTGTGAACACATGGTGCAATATTTTGGCATGCTCTAGCTTCAGGAACTGAGTGACAATTGGGGGCTTATTTACAAGCCCCTTGTACCACTGGTGAATCACTTTTTTATGGGGAAAAATGACGCACCAGTGGCGCAAGTGGCTTGTAAATAAGCCATTTGGTCTTTTTCCTTTTGACCTATGTGGTTAGATTGCATACAACCTGTGTTCCGCTGCCTGCAGTGCACTTTCAAGATTGCCTTGGATATATGTATATATGTGCCTTTGCAATGCAATTGCACCAGTCTACTGATGTAGAATTGCTGATAAGAATCCATTTGCAAAGATGTCCTGCGTGATTGAGTCGCTGCAGAATGCATATTATGAGACATCTCTTGATTTTTGGATCCTGGATAGTTCTCTGCGGAGGCACCACTGGCTCTTATGCCTTCAGCAGCTGCTGACTGGCTTGGATATGACCATGTTTGTTCTTTCGAACTTGTGACTGGGGTACCAACGGAAACATCACCTGCAAAAGCTGGAAACAACATTGTTTTTTCTGGCTCTCGGAACATTTAAACCTCCTTGCAGTTTCGAGAACTGTTTTTAATTCAGCAACTTTTAAAGCAGAATTGATTTTTTTGATGCTATTATTATATGCATATTTTTAAATTGTCTTTTTAATGCAATTTGGCTTTCTTTACGCTGTATTATTAAAGTGCCTAATTTTTATTAGACTGTTGGGTTTCATTAACAAATTAAGCTTTGGTTTTCGGATTTTTTAATGATTTTTATGAAGTGTTTAGTCACCTTACAGACAAGGAGAGGGAGTTGTGAGGCTACATAGGCTCTGTGCACAAACACGTCCATTTTACATGTTCGCATTTAACCCCTTCCCCGCTCATGACGGAACCGTTCCGTCATGAGCCACGGTTGCCGTGTGCTCATGACGGAACGGTTCCGTCATGACAATCCTGTTGGCGGCCGCTCCGCCTGCGCGGCGCTGTTTCCCCGCCTGTGCGGGGGGACAACGCAAATGGGCGGAGTCATGACGGAACCGTTCCGTCATGAGCACAGCTCAACTGTGGCTCATGACGGAGCGGCTCCGTCATGAGCACAGGCCCACCGCGCTGCCCCCCTGCCCCCCCCAGCGCTGCAGCGGAATGTCCGCAGCAGCGAAGGGGTTAAAGTTAGCATCGTATAAATGATGACTTGAGGGCACATTTGCTTGCATGCCCACCTAAGATAACATAAAAGATTTGCTTACAAATACATTTTCTTTTTTAGGCACATTATCATACCTTGGAACATTCTGTTCAAGGACTGGGGTACACTGTGCAAACTGTCCAATAATAACGGCCAGGCCAGAGCTCAGGCACAGTGCAAATGGGCCCAGTTTATTATATAAACTACACCAGGCCTTTGTTTAGACAGAGGAGCGTTTTGATAGATTATCGCGAACACCCTGTGCCTGAATTACAGCCCATTGGAGTTCATCACCATCCTGAGAAGGTCAGCAGCCTGGTCCATGCCAAGACTGGGTACCAGATTACACACACTCACAGGTAAATGGGGAGTTAGACCACCCCAAGGTTTTCTGGCAGGCCCACACACCCTATGCTTTATAGGTTTTGCCCACGCAGCGTGCATGCGCTGCATAGGAGGACCTTTAGCCGTCGCTCTGCTCTTTTTGGAAACACACACTCGTGCTGGTGGCGGCATCCACCTTGCGGGATTGAGCAGGGGGCGCGCCACAAGCACGAGTATGAGCTTCCAAAAAGAGCAGACTACGCGCGCATGCACGCACCACTCCCGGGCTTGTTTGTGCTTGTAGCCCAGCAGATTGCCATAACCTCCGCAGGCCTCCATTATGAATTTATTTGACATTTGTTCTGGCTTCTTTTCAGCCCATTACTCTCCAGACTCAAGAGGCGCATTGCCTTTTCAGATTCCAGAACGTGTGATTTTTTTATACTTTATTTTTAACTTTTGCTTCAGACGTACATGCATTAGCCTATGATACAATCATTAATGTACACACTGGTTATTCCTCCTTATGGAACAGGCCATCTCAAAACATTTTAGACGAGGCACATATTTTGTGCCATCATGTGTGCACACTGCTTCAGACCTGCTGATGAAATACTGCGCCGCCTCCCATCGATGGTTCCTGTCCCCCTCAGGAGGGGCAGTAGAGGTGACTGCCTATCATTACAAGCTGCCCTGCTTTTACTAATGACGTTAATATCACAGTGTAAATGGGTGGCGCGGCTGACGCCCAAACGTAAAAATAAACAGCTGTTGTGGCCAGCAGCCTGGAAGGCTTGTGGGGTGAACGCGCTTCCCCTGGGGAGCAGAAGTCATCCAGCAGACTACGTGACCCCTCTCCCCTGAATGAAAACATTTGTTAAGTACATTTGTTAAGCATCTCTGTGTGACATGCAGTACGTTAAACTAGATATGTAGTTTCAAATAAATGAGTTTCTCTATAAAGTCATGCATTTCATGAAAGCGAAACCTAATCTATTTGAGGGAAGTTGGTTGCAAGGTCTAACTCTTGTGCAGGGTTAAGGGAGGTTCTGACCTCCCACAGAGATTTTGCTGAAACAACTCAATCACGCAGAGAAAGAGCAAAGTGTTTTCTCACCCCAGTAAAGGCAGATTTTATTTGGTATTCGGCATTTATGTAGCGCACCGCCATTAATAATATTACGTCATAGTGCTTTCTGTAGTATGGAGGTGGCCTTCTAAACACTTCACAGTGACCATTCCAGGCCACAGCCAGAATAGGCTTGTGGTGAGTGCTGTAGGGGAAGGATGTCCTCTCTTACAAGCATCAGAATTAATTGTTTTTTTAAGTGCTTGGGGATGTGCCAGAGATACAACTGCAAATCAGACACAGGCCTTTGACCGATTCTTGCAGCAAAAGGCGATGCAGTTTTCGAACATCAGACATATGATCTCTGTGGGGCAGATCAGCTACCAACCTCCCACCACCATTTTTTGATTTTCATAAATGTTTAGGTCTGGCGTTAGCCACAACATATATATATATATTATCTACTGGCGGTCGCCAGTAGATAGTTATAGTTAGGACCGAGTTCCCATAGGAAATCTGAAAATTCTATTTTGAATAACTTTGGCATCGGTTGACTTATCTTCGTGAAATTTCCAAAACTAATGGGGCGCTCCACTCAGCTCCTACCCTGAAAGTCTCGGGGTGATTCGTCAAGCGGGGGCTGAGAAAAAAGGGGGGTCTCAAAACACGTTTTCCCCATGCATTTTCCCATAGGACCTTTAGTCGAAGGTACAGCCCGAACGGCTGAACAGAATTACTTGAAATTTGGCAAAGAGGTAGTCCTCAGGTCAGGCATGTGCCTTTTGCTTAAATGGTGTAAATCTGTTCAGTGGTTCCTGAGAAGATCAAAAGTAAAATCACATATATATCTGGGCGGAGGCTAACCACACATCTCATCGTGAGATCTGATTGGCTGTCAGCACTTCATCCAAGAAGTGTTGGCAGCCATCTTGGGACCAATATACATGATAGCACCTCATTAAAAAGCAATGCAGTTAATAGAAGGTTTTAAGACTTTAGTTACATTATAAATCATTTGTTGATGGTACCATACTCATTTTAGGAATTGTGGTGTGTTCTAAGGTGATTTTACCATGTGAAAAAGCCTTCTGCTGTGATATCATGAAACATGTTTGAGAGAAAACTATTTTCTCATGCTTTTCCCACAGAGGTTTGGAAGGTGATCTATAAGCTAACTGAGAGCATATTTTCGGTAAATTCACATTATCTTTCTCAGTCATGTGAGAATGAAGTCTGACATTCTCAGTGAAACATGTACTTCCAACAAGGGCAGAGACTGTCAGATGATTCCTTTGTGTTCTACTGCAGCTTCCCAGAGTGTTCTAAAGAACAACTAGAGCGCAAACAGCCTTACTTATGACAAACGTTTGGCACACCTGAAGCCATCTTGGTTGGAATTAAGTGGTAATTCTTAAAACATTTAATTTAAAAAGGAACAAAATGAGGGGGTTCATTTTGCCATAGAAAGTATGATTAGTGCTGCAGAAAGAAAAATTAGGGCACATTTTGAGTGACTTCTCAAATCCTCTTCTATTTCATTAAAAAATTCTGACATGCAGACTGAAACATGCACTTTCAATACCAGCAGCAGACTTCCCTGGTGAGCAGTAGCTTTACTACAGTGATCTAATAAGCAACTAGAGTGCTAAGATTCTGAATTTATGGCAAATTGGGACACATCTGAATGCCTTCTTGATGGAATCAAAGTAAAAAACTGAAAGTATTTCCTACTGAGGAGACTGTAGTAAATGAGGAAATTAGGAAACATCATAACAAATAAGTCTCCCAAAATGGCCACCAGAGACAAAAGAGCCCAAATGTAGCCCAAATATCACCCAGATGTAGCCCAAGTATAGCCCAATGACAGAATGTCCCAGAGTGTTCTAACGAACAACTAGAGCGCTAACAGTCTTACTTATGACAAAAGTATGGCACACCTGAAGCCATCTTGAATGGAATAAAGTGGTAACACTTAAAACATTTAATTTACAAAGGAACACAATGAGGGGATTCATTTTGCCATAGAAATTATGATTAGTGCTGAAGAAAGAAAAATTAGGGCACATTTTGACTTCTCAAATCCTCTTCTATTTCATAAACAAATTCTGACATGCAGACTGAAACGTGCACTTTGAATACCAGCAGCAGATTTCCCTGGTGAGCAGTAGTTTTACTACAGTGATCCAATGAGCAACTAGAGGGCTAACATTCAGAATTTATGGCAAATGTGTGACACATCTGAATGCCTTCTTGATGGAACCAAAATAAAAAACTGAAAGTATTCCAACTGAGGAGACTGCAGTAAATGAGGAAATTAGGAAACTTCATAACAAATAAATCTCCCAAGATGGCCACCAGAGACAAAAGAGCCCAAATGTAGCCCAAATATCACCCAAATGTAGCCCAAGTATAGCCTAATGACAGAATGTCCCAGAGTGTTCTTAAGAACAACTAGAGCGCTTACTGTCTTACTTATGACAAAAGTATGGCACACCTGAAGCCATCTTGATTGGAATAAACTGGTAACACTTACAACATTTAATATAAAAAGGAACACAATGAGGGGGTTCATTTTGCCATAGAAATTATGATTGGTGCTGACGAAAGAAAAATTAGAGCACATTTTGAGTGACTTCTCAAATTCTCTTCTATTTCATTAAAAAATTCTGACATGCAGACTGAAACATGCACTTTTAATACCAGCAGCAGACTTCCGTGGTGAGCAGTAGCTTTACTACAGTGATCTAATGAGCAACTAGAGTGCTAACATTTAGAATTTATGGCAAATGTGTGACATCTCTGAATACCTTCTTGATGGAATCAAAGTAAAAAACTGAAAGCATTTCCTACTGAGGAGACTGCAGTAAATGAGGAAATTAGGAAACTTCATAACAAATAAATCTCCCAAGATGGCCACCAGACACAAAAGAGCCTAAATGCAGCACAAATATCACCCAGATGTAGCCCACATGTAGCTCAATGACAGAAGTGTGCAAAACACTTTTTTTGCGTGTATTTGCAGTTTTATATAGTGCAGACTTGTCAGGTATTGGAATGCTTTACATGGGCATTGGTTACATCACACAACATCAAATTCATTTTGGTTGTAGACATGGGGAGATTAACTGATTTGACCACAATCACAGAATGTTGAGCTGAAGCAGAAACTCCAACCTGGTTCCCCAGTTGCAAAGTCTGCAGCTCTGGAAGTAACACCACATTCTCTCGCCAAGGTGCAACATTTAATCAAGTGGTCAACTGGATAAAAAAACATAAAGATTAAAAATAATTTAAAAGTTCTTTGTCGCTATTTGAAAACTCAGAAAATATGTCCTCATTTTAGTTTTTTAGAGCACTAACCATAATTTTGATGCAAATAAGACCCTCTCAAATATGTAATTTTTAAAGGAAATACTCTAGGTATTACAGTTTTGATTACATCAAGATGACGTCAGGCGTTCCACACTTTTGTAATAAATATAGAATGTTAGCAATCTAGTTGTTCATTGGGATACTGTTGAGAGGCAGAGGCCAGGGGCACGGACTCTGAAAATTGAAGGCAGGTAGGAGAGTGCAAAGGCAACAATTTGACCACACTGGGCAGGCAGGAAGGGCAGTGGCAGCAAAACAGACTATGGAGGGCAGTGGAAAGGGGGACAGGGGCAACAAACCAACAATACAGGACTGGCAAGAGAGGCTGTGGCAATATAATAGACCATTGTGGGCAGAAGGAAGAGGTAGTGGTAGTACAACCATACATGCCAACAGACCCGTTTCAGCCAGGAAACGTCCAATGTTTTTAATCTCAAATGGGCTTTATTTGATCTGTCTCCTGTCTACAATCTCCTCTTTTTCAATGTAACTCAAAGGGAAAAACTCAATACCCCAGTTTTTTTTCAAAATCTCCCTCTTACCAAGTTCAAATGTCCTATCTCTGTAGGCATAGTTAGAAATTAGCATTTAAAAAACCTTTGAAATTCACTGAAAAAACCATAGGTTTCAGGCACGTTATAGTTAGGAATTAGCATTGAAAAAACCTTAGAAATTCACTGAAAAAACCATAGGTTTCAGGGGCGTTATAGTTAGCTGGACTTTTCACTCGTACAAAACCAGTGAAATTCCCCCGTTACAGTTAGTTCAGCTAACTATAACTCGCGCGCCCGCAATGCACTGCTCATGACGTCACATATTACATCACTCATGACATGGTCAGTGACATCACTCATGACATCACTGATGACATCTCAAATGACATCACTAATGACATCACTGATGACATCATCCTTGTGATAGAGTGGCAGACCTCCTCTTCCCCTAACATAACCTTTGATACACACATTCAAAAATAGAAACTACAATGTTCAAAACAATGGACATACCAATACCAGTTACAACAACCTATTCAGTAATTCTAAGATCCACATACACATCCACTCATTCACCAACAGTCCTATACAGTCACTCATACATGTACACACTCATCATATGTACTCACACACCTATACATCCTGTTACACAACGCCACTCATCCATAGAGTTACTCACACACATAGTCACTCATGCTAATAAAGAATCAAACATCCATTTACTTGCATAGACAGTTATACACACACCACCACACTTACTTCTACAGAAACTTACACATACTTAGTCTTTTAAACAATCACTTATAGAAACACATACTTATTCATACGGGAACTCTTTCAATCTCTCACTCTCACATATACTCACTTATATACACCGATAGTCACATATACTAGTTTAAAAAATATGTAGTTACTCATAAAGACACTATTGAGACAGTCTATCACTCACTAACACACCCATGCACACACTCATCCACCCATACAGTCCTGCACACATGCTGTCTTCAACACATACAAACAGTGAGTCACTCATTCATGCACCTATGCACTAAGTAATACCCCCCACCGAACCATACAGACACTCAGACACTCATACTGATACTCAAAAAACCAACTAATAACCTATATAGACACTCATGTAGCTACTCACCAACCCATGCAGCCACTTAAACACAAAGTGAGAGACTGATACAGATATTTACACATTTAAACAGTACTCACTAAGCCATGTATTCACTAAGATACACTTAATCAGTCAGTTATACAATCAATTTTCCAAAATCAAATCATCCATTTAGACACTTATATACCCATTTATTCTTCCATCGACCTTGAGATATACATATATAAAACATATGTAATTTTCAGAAAAACACACATTCACTGGATGATGTCATCAGTGATGTCATTTGAGAAGTCATCAGTGGTGTCATGAGTGATGTCACTGACCATGTCATGAGTGATGTAATATGTGACGTCATCAGCAGTGCATTGCGGGCGCGCAAGTTATAGTTAGCTGAACTAACTATAACGGGGAATTTCAATGGTTTTGTACGAGTGAAAAGTCCAGCTAACTATAACGCCCCTGAAACCTATGTTTTTTTCAGTGAATATATATATATATATATATATATATATATATATATATATATTCACTCCCCAAAATCTCCTTGTACTGAGAAAATACTCGGACTCCAAAGTCGAATGCAAAGAAGATTTAATCACAAGTGCAGAACGACGCGTTTCGCCATTACGGCTTGTTCACGCTCAAACTCGTAATACAATACTCCATGTTTAAATTACATAAATTAGAAGATGGACTTATCACACCGAAGTAGAGAAAGTGTTTGTGAAGGTAGCGGCCATATTGTAACAGTGAAATGCCGATAAACAATAAGACAGTCAATTCAACCTGTACATTCTACATGAATATGTGGTACAGAACATCTCGTTGTTTGATTATAATAATACGCAGGATGTCTTTTCAAACATTTTACACCCAAAATCGGTAAACCTGTGATGTAATAAACAAACTATCGACATTATAGCCCAAGTGGGCCGGAGTACGTAGATGTAACTAAAATACATATCGGTACATCGGTTATACCTTGGTTACAATAAACCATATGGTGACAAGGTTGTGCGTGTTCCGGGTATAATAAAGTTATCAATTACAATGACCCGTACAAATGAGGAATAACTAAATTTGCCAAATCAGTAACGCACGAGAGGACATATAGGTACATAATCACACCTAAAAAACGCATCTGTACATAGGTTATGTCCTGCTCACAATAAACAACAATAACATATGCTGTCACATATGCAGGTATTCAATGTATAATAAAGTTACGGGTTTCAATGATCCATAAACAAGAGATATAGCCAAAATTGTCAACATCAATATGGGATAAAGACATACGTTCATAGTCACGTATAAATTCCACATCGGTCTGAAAATTCTGTCCTGATTATAATACCCACAGGCAACGTGTGATAGCACGTATATGCACGTATAAGCACTGTATATGCTCAGAGTATAATAAAGTTACTGGCTGTACAGCCCCAGTGGGCAGAGTACAATTGCAACCACTAATAGAGAACATTGCATCCTATACAGCCAGACATGTAAACATTTTTTGCAACAGGACCATATCCAAATGGGAAATTCATTTGTTGACAACGATGGCATTACATATCTAATCAAATGCTTCCTTCTTCATATGTGAAATTCGTATGACACCCGGTGTAACTCCATCTAGAATAAAATACAATACAAAATTTTAAAACCTACTAAACAACACTGCTGGCAAACCATTCTAACATAATCAGTGCAGATGTACTGCAAGTTCCTCACTCATATTTAAACCCTTAGGGGCTAAACTTTTAAAATCCACTATATAACGGGATTCTAGTTTCCTCAGGGAAAGTTCCCTATTGCCCCCTCTTAGTCCCAAATCTACTGAATCAATCACAACCATCCTGGCCTTAGTCTCATCCTGGAGGTGTTGATCAAAAAAGTGCCTCGCAATGGGGTATGTTCTATTGTTGTTTTTAATGGCACGAAGATGTTCCAACACCCTTTTTTTGGCTGTGTGTTTAGTGCTGCCAACGTACCATTTCTCACAGGGACAAATAAGGACATAGCCGCAGTATATGGTGTTACACGTGAGTTTCTTCCTTATGGTGAATTCTCTTTTGGAATTCGGTACTTCCAGCTTGTCACAATCTTTACTATGTCTACAAGCTTTACATTTGTGGCAACATCTAAATCCCCCATTACCTGTATTCATATTAGCCCCCATCTCTGTGATGTAATTATGGTTCAAAGAGAGAGGATATAGTGCCAAAATTGTAAATGAAGCAAAATTGAGAGTTGGGACTAAATCCCGGAGTGATCTCATCTTCCCCAAAACTAAAGAGGAGAAACAAGACAATATTAGATTCATTACTACCTTCTCAGAACAAGCTCAGGAGATACGCAGTATATTTAAGAAACACTGGCATGTACTCCTTACCGATGAACATCTTAAGGATGCTCTCGGGAGCAACCCCCAAATAACATTCAGAAAAGGATGCTCCCTGAAAGACGAACTTAGTCATAATTACATCACAGAGATGGGGGCTAATATGAATACAGGTAATGGGGGATTTAGATGTTGCCACAAATGTAAAGCTTGTAGACATAGTAAAGATTGTGACAATCTGGAAGTACCGAATTCCAAAAGAGAATTCACCATAAGGAAGAAACTCACGTGTAACACCATATACTGCGTCTATGTCCTTATTTGTCCCTGTGAGAAATGGTACGTTGGCAGCACTAAACACACAGCCAAAAAAAGGGTGTTGGAACATCTTCGTGCCATTAAAAACTACAATAGAACATACCCCATTGCGAGGCACTTTTTTGATCAACACCTCCAGGATGAGACTGAGGCCAGGATGGTTGTGATTGATTCAGTAGATTTGGGACTAAGAGGGGGCAATAGGGAACTTTCCCTGAGGAAACTAGAATCCCGTTATATAGTGGATTTTGAAAGTTTAGCCCCTAAGGGTTTAAATATGAGTGAGGAACTTGCAGTACATCTGCACTGATTATGTTAGAATGGTTTGCCAGCAGTGTTGTTTAGTAGGTTTTAAAATTTTGTATTGTATTTTATTCTAGATGGAGTTACACCGGGTGTCATACGAATTTCACATATGAAGAAGGAAGCATTTGATTAGATATGTAATGCCATCATTGTCAACAAATGAATTTCCCATTTGGATATGGTCCTGTTGCTAATTTTTACTGTAAAAAACTGTTTACATGTCTGGCTGTATAGGATGCAATGTTCTCTATTAGTGGTTGCAATTGTACTCTGCCCACTGGGGCTGTACAGCCAGTACCTTTATTATACTCTGAGCATATACAGTGCTTATACGTGCATATACGTGCTATCACACGTTGCCTGTGGGTATTATAATCAGGACAGAATTTTCAGACCGATGTGTAATTTATACGTGACTATGAACGTATGTCTTTATCCCATATTGATGTTGACAATTTTGGCTATATCTCTTGTTTATGGATCATTGAAACCCGTAACTTTATTATACATTGAATACCTGCATATGTGACAGCATATGTTATTGTTGTTTATTGTGAGCAGGACATAACCTATGTACAGATGCGTTTTTTAGGTGTGATTATGTACCTATATGTCCTCTCGTGCGTTACTGATTTGGCAAATTTAGTTATTCCTCATTTGTACGGGTCATTGTAATTGATAACTTTATTATACCCGGAACACGCACAACCTTGTCACCATATGGTTTATTGTAACCAAGGTATAACCGATGTACCGATATGTATTTTAGTTACATCTACGTACTCCGGCCCACTTGGGCTATAATGTCGATAGTTTGTTTATTACATCACAGGTTTACCGATTTTGGGTGTAAAATGTTTGAAAAGACATCCTGCGTATTATTATAATCAAACAACGAGATGTTCTGTACCACATATTCATGTAGAATGTACAGGTTGAATTGACTGTCTTATTGTTTATCGGCATTTCACTGTTACAATATGGCCGCTACCTTCACAAACACTTTCTCTACTTCGGTGTGATAAGTCCATCTTCTAATTTATGTAATTTAAACATGGAGTATTGTATTACGAGTTTGAGCGTGAACAAGCCGTAATGGCGAAACGCGTCGTTCTGCACTTGTGATTAAATCTTCTTTGCATTCGACTTTGGAGTCCGAGTATTTTCTCAGTACAAGGAGATTTTGGGGAGTGAATTAATTACGGAATTCCGGTTTCCGGACTCGGACCGCCGTTGACAGACCGTAACTCGTTGGACCGGTACTTGTGGACTTCATATATATATATATATATATATATATATATATTCACTTAAAAAACCATAGGTTTCGCACATGTTATAGTTAGCTGGACATTTCCCTCGTAAAAAACCAATGAAATTCCCCCGTTATAGTTAGTGCAGGCAACTATAACTCACGCGACCGCAATCCTCTGCTGATGACGTCAGATAATACATCACTGTATAATTTACCCATGTCTTCTTCCATTAATCTTTAGCTATACATATATTACAAATATTTATTTTTCAGAAAGACACATATGTAATCAGTGATGTAATATCTGACGTCATCAGCAGAGGATTGCGGTCGCGTGAGTTATAGTTGCCTGCACTAACTATAACGGGGGAATTTCATTGGTTTTTTACGAGGGAAATGTCCAGCTAACTATAACATGTGTGAAACCTATGGTTTTTTAAGTGAATTTGCAAGGTTTTTTAAATGCTAATTCCTAACTGTAACGTGTGTGAAACCTATGGTTTTTTAAGTGAATTTGTACAGTTTTTTAAATGCTAAGTTATGTATTTATTAATATTTTTTTTTTCAGGTTTTTCACCGTGCGCTCACCCTGCGCATTTTCGTCAAAAAAATAAATGTTTTTTTCACCCTTGGGAGTCCTTCAGTGACCCCCTGACAAAGGCTAGGGGGTCAGGAACTGTACACCCTGCCCCCTTTTCACGTTCTCCACCTTTGTTTTTCACTGCCTCAGACTGCGAGAGACAAAATGGCGGCCGACACTTCCTGATTTCGACCGATTAGAATGTTTACTGACATCTAACAACCAATCAGAATTGCGCTCGCGCACGTCACCGTGCGTGCACCGTGCGCGCACGGTGCGCGCTTACAGATATATATGTACTCTTAACTGAAATTTTCTCAGGAACTACTAAACAGATTGACTCCAGATATTCAAAAGGCACATCCCTGACCTGAGGACTACCTCTCTGCCAAATTTCAAGTAATTCTGTTCAGCAGTTCGGGCTGTACCTTGGACTAAAGGTCCCTATGGAAAAATGCATGGGGAAAACGCGTTTTGGGACCCCCCTTTTTTCTCGGCCCCCGCTTGACTAATCACCCCGAGACTTTCAGGGTAGGAGCGGAGCGGAGCGGAGCGGAGCGAAGCGCACCGTGCGCGCAGGGTGTGCGCACAGTGAAAAACCAGAAAAAAAAAAAAAAAAAAATACATAACTTAGCATTTAAAAAACCGTACAAATTCACTGAAAAAACCATAGGTTTCACACACGTTATAGTTAGGAATTATCATTTACAAAACCTTGCAAATTCACTTAAAAAACCATAGGTGTCACACATGTTATAGTTAGCTGTACATTTCACTCGTAAAAAAACAATGAAATTCCACTTTATAGTTAGATCAGGTAACTATAACTTGCGCGACCGCAATCCACAATGTGTAATTTCAGATGTCATCATTGATGTCATGAGTGATGTCACTGACCATGTCATGAGTGATGTAATATGTGACGTCATGAGCAGTTTATTGTGGGCGCGCAAGTTATAGTTACCTGATCTAACTATAACGTGGAATTTCATTGGTTTTTTACGAGTGAAATGTACAGCTAACTATAACATGTGTGAAACCTATGGTTTTTTAAGTGAATATATATATATATATATATATATATATATATATATATATATATATATATACTTACAAGTGCTTTCAATCAGCCTTCATCATTCCTTGGCCTGCTGTACTGTCGCTCACATTTTCCTCCCGCCAACCACAGCATGCAGCGTGGAGTACAGGAGCCACCCACTGAAGCCATTCGCTTACTTAGTGTGAATGACGGGATTTGTCTTTGCACAGTGCACATCCGTGCAATAGACAGATCCCTTCAATGCCAGGAAATACTTGTGCAGTATGTGCTGTTACATTTAAAAAAACACCTTTTTCACTTTTAAACAATGGTTGTTTTCAGAAAATGCTTGCTTTCGTACAAAAACCAGTCCCAAACAGAATAAGCATTGGCATGCTAAAAGGCCAGCACCCTACTCCCGTTGTCTTTGCTAGTGCTTGTTGCAAATGTTTCTTAGCAATTGCAAAATACTGGATTAACAACTCATCCATCAATATTATTATGAATATTTGGTATGGCAAAATAAATAACCTCTGTTTTGCAGCGTGGAATGTAGCCATGTGTTTCTCGTCCCGATTTTAATTTTTGAAAGTCAGCTGTAGTATTTATCCTGGTCCCCGTGACAAGTGGGTAATATCTTCATATTACTGAAAAGCCAACTCATGATAACTGGACATGTCTGCTAGGGTCACACACTGATGTTAAATGTGCATCGCTACTATGGTGACCCCTGGCGACCTTGGGAATGTGCCCATTTTATCAACTATGTAGGATGTCCAGATACACAAGCATTGGCATAGCCAATAGGTCTCGCCTTTGGGACTTTATAAGTGTTTAGCTATGACACAGTTGATGTTGTTGCACCAAGGATATTGTGCTGGATAACTAAACACTTATAAGGTCCCAAACGGGAGACCTATTGGCTAGGCCAATGCTTGTTAGGTTAGGCAGCGCTAGGTAGGAGTACAATTATATGTGTTTATATAACCAACTCAAATGCACAATGGTTGAATTGTTTATTTTTCTCACCATTCTTGCAATGCTAGTTCCAATATTGTGTTTCCTTCTATTAATCATTGCAGGGAACAATCTTTACACAAGAGTCCAATTGCTTCAATAAATAAAGAAAATGCCAAATCATGTACCTCTTGTGTTTACCCTTGGGAATGCCTGAGTCAACAATGAAAGGGTAGATCTGTTTCCTCGATTTCCTTGTGGGAATTAGGTTGTTGTGTCCTGAGGTTGCAGACACCGTCAGGTACCCTGTAAGGTTTACGGGTCGGGCTGGCCAACTGTGAGCTAGCCAGGATCAAGGTCAACATATTATGATGGTATGAGCGGGCTCAGTCCCCACAGGTTTAAGCTTATGCTGCCCAAACATGCCTTCTCACTGAATAAGTAAGGACCGTACAACATTTTCTCATGAACCCTTAGGTTGCATATTCTTGATTCAACCTTCACCTCTACCTTCCTCTGCCCCGTCTTGCCTTATTAACTCATGATTCCTGAGGCTGCCCATTCTTGATTCCACTTCATGTCTATTCCTTTCACCATCCTACTCTTCGTGTCTTTATATCTAATGAATCCTGAAGCTGCCAAGTCTTGATTCTACCTCACGTCTCTTCCTTCCATCGCCCTATACTTCTTGTCTCTTTATCGCATGAATATCGAGGCTGCCTTGTTTTGACATCAGCTTGTGCTTCTTTTTTCCACTAATCCACACTTCTTGCCTCTTTCTCTCATGAATACCAAGGCATCCTGGTCTTGATTCCACCTCATGCCTATTCCTTCCACCGCCCTACACATCTTGTCTCTTAATCTCATGAATATCATTGTTTCATTATCTCATGAATGCTGAGGCTGCTTAGTCTTGATTCCACATCATGTCTCTTCCTTCCGCCGCCCTCGGTTCTTGTCTCATTATCTCATGAATGCTGAGGCTGCTTAGTCTTGATTCGACATCATGTCTCTTCCTTCTGCCGCCCTCGGTTCTTGTCTCATTATCTCATGAATGCTGAGGCTGCTTAGTCTTGATTCCACATCATGTCTCTTCCTTCTGCCGCCCTCGGTTATTGTCTCATTATCTCATGAATGCTGAGGCTGCTTAGTCTTGATTCCACATCATGTCTCTTCCTTCTGCCGCCCTCGGTTCTTGTCTCATTATCTCATGAATGCTGAGGCTGCTTAGTCTTGATTCCACATCATGTCTCTTCCTTCCGCCGCCCTACAATTCTTATCTCATTATCTCATTAATCCTGAGGCTTCCTAGTCTTGATTCCATCTCATGCCTCTGCCTTCCACCGCCTTACACTTCTTGTCTCTTTATCTCATAAATACTCAGGCTGCCTTGCCTTGATACCAGCTTGTGCCTTTTCCTTCCACTAAACAACACATCCTGTCTATTTATCTCATGAATGCCAAGGCATCCTAGTCTTGATTACACCTCATGCCTATTCCTTCCACCGCCCTACACTTCTTGTCTCTTTATCTCATGAATAACAAGGCATTATTGTCCTGATTCTACCTAACACCTCTTCCTTCCGCTGTCCTATGCTTGCTGTATTTTTCTCTCATGAATACCGAAGCTGCCTAGTCTTGATTCCACCTCATGGCTGTCTATTTCATCACTCTACACTTCCTGTCTCTTTGTCTCGAATACCAGGGCTGTCTAGCCGTGGTTCCACCTCATGCCTCTTCCTTCCACCGCCCTATACTTCCTGGTTCTATAGCTTGCTCTTATAATAGAATAGAATAGGCACTTATAGAGCGCATAGCTACACTAAGGCATCCCAGCGCTATCTGTGGACGCGGACCGAGGAGGCATCTTTACTGGCTGTTAACTTGGAACAGCCAGGTTTGCAGGAGTTTACGGAAAGGTAAATGGTTAGGCTCCCCACGTCTTGAACATCCTTCGTCATCCCTGCTTGTTCAATTTTTGTCACTCTCCTCTTATCTTTATCTTCCTCCTCCTTTGTCTCTTCTCTGTCCCTCTCTCTCTCTCTCTCTGGGCAAAAGTCTGATGATGACAAATAAGTCCTGGTCCTCAAAAATGAGGGACGGTGACCCCCACCGGCAGGCACCGGTATATATTACGCACATTGATTAATTTAAGTGTTGCAAGAAAACTTGTTTGGTCCAAAGGGGCCTGCAGCCCAACTAGCACAGAGAGTCTTGGAGCTCCACGCAGCACTAGAGCATCCTTGAACAGCAGCCTGATGACCCATCGTCGACAGGAAGGGTGGACCAGGCCTGACTAAGAGAAATCATTCATTTACAGCATCAAACTCCAACGCTTCACTGGTAGCTCCGAAGAGAGACTTATGGGTTATCTTCATCCACAGGATCCTAGCTCAGTACCCGGAACAAGGTTTGTTCTCTGCAGCAAACCGTGTATGAGCTTGTAATGAAAGAGTGTTACTGATGGACATATTGAATGCACAGCGTGTAAATATAAGTGTCACAGGACCCACACTGCCTCTTGAGGAGGGTGTTGAAGAATGAAGAACATGCCCATCAAAAATCGTTTTTCTGGAGAAATAAAACAATTTAGATACTGTGTCTGGAGATAAAAAGCATATCACTGCTACTGCACCACCATCAAAAACCTAAGCCAGAAATACAATTAGCATAATTCATAATGTTATACCCCTGATAATGCTATCATATGCCAGCATAATGCTCAAATATTTCAGGTCGACTATTTGTGGGGGCCACAGTGGGATAAGGATGCTGCTGAAATATTCCAGGGGGCTCTGATGACATGATGCTCAGGGTGCTGGCCTGCCAGAGGAGATGCTCACATCTGCCTGAGTTAATAATAATCCACATTTGTAAAGCGCAAACAATCACCCGTAAGGGTCTCTAGGCGCTGGGGGCCGTCAGGAAGATTAAGCAAGCTACTGCCCAGAGCCACATGGAGCTAGGCTAATCTGCTGCCGGCGCCAGGGATCGAACAGTGATCCCCAGTTTCCGGAGTCAGTCACCCTGTCCGCGGTGCCACACTGTGAGACCGGCCTCGTGGCGTGGGCCCTCCTGACCAGCAAGCCACCCTGCAACCGCACCGATCCCCGATGTCACAGACTTCCGGCCACCATGGCCCAACATCCCGATGGCCGGCCAGACCCCAACACGCATGCCCGGCCGAGGGAGAGAGAAAACCCCCCAAGCCAGACCGGGAGGCGCCGTCCCTGTCACACCTCTGGGCTCTTCCCCAAAGAAGGTTTTGATCGGCCACCAGGCCCCCGGTGAGCGGGCGCCTCGCCTGCTGGGTGTCTGGAGTCCCTCCCAGACCCACCTGAACAGATCAAAGGGCCGGGCGACAGGAAGTCCCGACACACCGCCCCCAGGCACCAAGACCCCTCTCGGCGAGGACTCCGGACTTCAAAGAGGAGGGGGAGTATAACAAGGGGTGTCCCGCTACCCCCATACCCCATCACGAGATCGCCACTGCTTGTGGCACTGATTCCCTACCTGCCTTTCGGATCATAAAGATCCCTTACGTCTACGATAAAGTATACTGTCTTACGAAGAACTACTGTGTGGAGTCCCTCTGTCAGAGAGTGCAAGCGCAGTGTGTGCGATCCTAGGTACGAGACCCTTCCAGGAAGGGCCTCCCCGCCCTTGCTCGGCCTAACTCTGGGAGAGGTGGGTCAACGGGTGGTCAGGAACGTATTCCGAAGCCCCCCGGAGAACGCCTTCCAACATTTGGTGGCAGACGACGGGATCCGAGCCGACACCTACAGATCGTGCAGTAAACGACTGATGCACTACCGGAAAGAAATGGAAGGAGAAACCTCCCTAGGTGCCGCAGGTACCAACACAAGCACGACATTCCGAGAGGACCAGTTGGAATATTATACGCACCGAGAATTAAAACAATTCTGCAAAGACCTTGGAATCGCTACCACCGGATTAAGCACGAAAGAGGATTTCCAGGGAGCATTGAAGACCTGGGTCGAGGCAGGAGCTTCCCGGGCACAAACAGAAGGAGAGCCGCCAAACGAACCCCGAAGCATCCCGGGGAGGAGCAGCGCCCCCAGAGGGGGGCCTATCCCCGGAGGAGCTAGCGGACCGAGAAAGGTGCCGCAACCACGAACTAGAGCTAGCAAAACTAAAAATCGAGGGAGAGCTAAAACTGGCCGAGAAGAAACTGGCAGTAGAACAATTACGCCTGCAAGGAGAACTCGAGGAAAAGAAGCGACAGAGAGAACACGAAGAAAGAAAACTCCAACTAGAACATGAACGCAGCTTGAAAGAGATCGAGCTCAAGGCTAAAAGTGAGGAGGCCAGACCCTCGGGAAATCAACCCCTCTCCTCCGTCGTGGAACCAAAGGTCCACATCCCCAAGGATATGGTGAAAGAATATTACAAGAACGACAACATCCAGCAATGGTTCAAGGCCTACGAAGTTGCCATGACCTCCCACCGAGTCCCGCAGAAAGACTGGGGGGCTGGGTTGTGGGGCCGGTTCCTGAGCGAGGGGAGAGATACCCTGCTAGACCTGCCCTCCACGGTGCTGAACTCCTACAGTCACATGAAAGAGGCCCTAGTAGCCAGATATGGGCTCACCCCCGAAATGTACCGGCAACGGTTTCGAGACTGCAAAAAGATACCCGGTACCACATGGGTGGAGTACGTGAACTTTTACAGCCGGGCCTTGGACGGATGGATCAAGGGCAGCAAGGTCTCCACCTTTGAGGAGCTGTTCGACCTAATCGCGTGTGAACACTTGTCCGCCAATTGCTTTGTGGAGTTACGCCAGCACCTCCTGGACAGCAAGCTCACTGACCCTCGAAAACTGGCCGTCGAGGCTGACCGATGGGTGAACACCTGGGCCTCCCGGGGTCCCGTGGGAGACTACGGTCGCCACAGTCAGGGACCCCCCCGCCAGAGGGGCAGAGGGATTTAAGGCTGACCAAGAGAATTCCCGGGGGCTCCCAGCACAGTCCCCCCAGAGGACAACCTCCGCACTTTCCAGCCCCACCTCCAGCCAGCACCGGGCCACCGGGGAGGTCGGGACCCCGAGTTAGGATCACCTGTTTCCGCTGTCAACAGACCGGACACTATGCCAGTGACCCTCAGTGTCCCATGTACCAACGACCCGCAACGACAACCCCTCCGGCTCGACAAATGGCCTCCGTAGCCCTAGGAGAAGAGATGGAAGACTCCGAAGAATGGGAGCCAGCCTCCATGGCCCTGGTCTCCCTAGGGGACCGAGAGATGGTCCCCGGAACACCCCTGCCCGCCAACACGAAGAAGTACCGACAGCAGGTGACGGTCAACGGTCACCGCGTCGAGGGCCTCCGCGACACTGGGGCGAGTGTCACGGCGGTCCACTGCCACCTGGTCTCCGAAGACCAGATCCTGCCCGACGCCTTTTGTCCAGTCATATCTTTGGACAATTCCGAGAGCCTATGCCGGATGGCCCTGGTCCCCTTCGAATGGGGGGGAGTCACCGGTAAGTTGAGGGTGGCAGTCCGAACCTCCCAGCCCGTACACTGCCTCCTGGGCAACGACCTTGAGAGTTCCCCGTGGGGACAAGTGGAACGAAAAGCCCATCTAGAGATGATGGGCCTACCCGAATGGGTATGCGCCACCACGCGCTCTATGACTCTCAGATTGCCTTCCTCCGAGGGAGGTGAGGCCATCCCGCTGAACACAGTCGCCCTCCCCGAGGTCCGGGACGCACTACTCGAGCCCGACGACCCTCTTCTGGGAGAAGCAACCATTCCCGATGGCGGGTTGGTGCATCCAGATCCCGAACCACTGTCCGAGCACGGGGACCTGCCCGAGATGGCCCAGTGGCACTGCGAGGGAGGTCCCACCCGAGAAGAATTCTGCCAGGAACAAGCCACCTGCCCTTCCCTCATTGGACCCCGACAACAGGCCGAAGCCCAAGCAGCAGGCGACCAGTCCGGGACCCACTGGGTATACTGGGAAAACGGCCTCCTGTACAGCGAACAGAAGTCGGCCGAGTTGGGATCGGCCCGAGTACTGGTGGTACCCCTGCGCTTCCGAAGTCTCCTCCTGGGCCTGGCCCATGATGTACCCCTGGCAGGACACTTAGGCCAAGATAAGACCTACCAGCGACTCGTTACCCACTTCTATTGGCCCAAGATGCGAGCGAATGTGGAGACCCACTGCAAGTTATGCCTCACGTGCCAGGCCAGCGGAAAGAGTGGGGGGAAGCGCAAGGCTCCGCTACAACCCTTCCCCGTTGTTAGTACCCCTTTTGAGCGGGTGGGAGACATCGCGGGACCCCTGGATCCCAAGACCGCCCAGGGCCACCGGTTCATCCTCGTCCTGGTGGACCATGCCACCCGCTACCCCGAGGCCATTCCCCTCCGCACCGTGACGGCCCCCGTGGTAGGCCGGGCCTTGATGGGGATCTTCTCCCACGTGGGGTTTCCTCTCGAAGTCGTAAGTGATCGTGGCACGAACTTTATCTCCAAATACATGAGGTCCCTATGGCAGCAGTGCGGGGTATCATACAATTTCACCACCCCATTATTATTATTATTATTATTTTAAACATTTATAAAGCGCGGCTGACACCTTGCAGGTTTCCTGGCGCTGGAGAATACTCTTAACTCATGGGAACAGATAGCGAGGAGCAGGAAGAAGGGGTTGTTTCTAAGGGAATAACCACGTCTTGATGCGGTTCCTGAAAGGGAGGAGCTGTGAGATTTGACGGATATCAGGAGGCAGACTGTTCCACAGTTTAGCCGCTGCGACTCTGAAAGATCTGCCCCCCGTCCTGACTTTGTTATATTTAGGAACAATCACCAGACGGGCTGAGGCTGGGCGTAAAGCTCTGGAAGGGGTATACCATGTGAACATGGCCTGCAGAGGTTTAGGTCCAGCTCCATGGAGCGCTTTAAAAACAAGGCAGAGGGACTTGAAGGCCACACGTTGTTTGAGCGGAAGCCAGTGTAGTTCAGCTAGGGCCGCTGAGGCTGAAGATCTCCTAGTCCAACCCAGAACTAATTTGGCTGCGGCCGACTGAACTCCTTGAAGTCGGTCAAGCAGGGCAACTGGGGACTCAAGTAACAGCGCGTTGCAATAGTCCAGGCGACTGAGGATGGTGCACCTGACTATCTGCTCCCGAGCTTGTGCGGGTAGCAATGGCATAATTTTGCGCAGGGAGCGCAGGATAGCTGTGCACATTCCCACCGTTTTAGCAACTTGGGTTTCAGTGTTCATTTTATCATTCAGTGTGGCCCCAAGGTTGCGAACCGATGTAACTGGCCGAGGTTTATCTGCTGTTTCCGGGGGCCAAAAGTCGCAGGGGAATTGCCGAGGAATGCGACTTCCTGCACAATACAGAACCTCCGTTTTGGAGGAATTAAATTGCAGCGAGTTATTGTGTAGCCACCCAGCCGTCTCCCTTAAGCAGTCGTGAAAGGCTGCAAGGGGGGTAGAGTCTTCTCCCTCCCAAGAGAGGATGAGCTGGGTGTCATCCGCATAGTTGATTGTTTTTAACCTGTGCGCCTTTATCAACGTGATCAGAGGTCTAAGGTACACGTTAAAGAGAATGGGGCTGATGGAGGAGCCCTGGGGCACCCCGTGGGGGACAGAAGAGAAGATAGATTGATAAGGGGGGAGAGACACCGCCTGTCTCCTGTCCCGTAGGAAGGAGTGGAACCAAAGTAGGGCAGTGCCGTCTACCCCAGCCGTCCGGAGTCGCTCCAACAGGACCCCATGGTTGACCGTATCGAAAGCGGCAGACAGGTCCAACAGGATCAAGGCTACTGCCTGGCCCCTGTCTGCCCGCATACGAAGGTCCTCCAGAGCTGTCAGGACAGCTGTTTCAGTCCCGTGAGCAGGACGAAAGCCAAACTGAAAATCGTCCAGAATCTGATTTTTCTCCAGATGAATGGAGAGACAGGTGCTAACCCAGCGCTCTCCAATTTTTGCTGGGAAAGGCAGGAGGGATATAGGCCGGTAATTGGACAAACAGTCAGGGTTCAAGGAAGGTTTTTTTAACAGTGGGGTGATGAGGGCCTCCTTCCAGGAGGATGGCACAAGCCCGCAGTGTAAGGATTGATTGCAGATCCTGCAGAGGGTGACAAAGAGGTCAGAACCAAACCTCTTACAGACTTTAGAAGGCACCGGGTCAAGAGGGGATTCGGAGGTGATCCCAAGTGCCAGCCTTTCAAATTCAGGTTCTGGGATGGGGGGAAACTCCCGCAGCTTTTCCATGAGAGGAGAAACAGGATCACTAGTACAGGCTCTAGGTGTAATGAGACCACCTAGGGGAGGGGAGGAGTTCAGATTAAGAATAATGGTGTCGATTTTGTTTTTGAAAAATAGCGCAAGGTTATCGCAGAGGGCTTGTGTAGGAAGGGTAGATGTTATGGCACAATCAGGGTGGGTAAGGTTTTTGAGAATCTGAAAAATGCTTTTAGAGCTGTTGGGGGCATTGCTGATCGTAGTGCAGAAATAGTTGGCTTTGCTCTGATTAATGGCAGTTTTATATGCTTGGAGATGGTTTTTCCAGATTACTTTATTCGAATCGGAGTAGCCTTGTCTCCATTTCCTCTCTGATTGTCTGCAGGCTAGTTTAAGGGATTTCAGAGAGTCGTTAAACCAGGGGGCAGGAGCTCTGCTTTTTGCTTTGCCTTTCTTCAGGGGGGCAAGAGAGTCTACGGTGGAGGTGATTACCTCCACCCCAAGGGAATGGCCTAGTCGAGCGATTTAACAGGACCCTGAAAGGGATGATCATGGGCCTCGAAGAACCCCTACGCCGGATATGGGACGTCCTCCTCCCTTGCCTCCTGTTCGCCTACCGAGAGGTTCCCCAAAAATCTCTGGGGTTCAGCCCATTCGAACAACTGTACGGACACCCCGTCCGGGGACCTCTGAGCCTGGTCAAAGAGGGTTGGGAAACGACTCTCCGGGGGACCCCTCCTGATGTGTTCTGATACATCCTGGCGCTGCGCAACCAGACCCGGAAATTCCGAGAACTCGCAGAGACAAACCTCGAGGCTAGCCAGGAAGAGATGAAGCGCTGGTATGACCAGAATGCCACACTGGTCGAGTTTCAGCCGGGCCAACAAGTCTGGGTCATGGCCCCGGTGAAACCCTGCGCCCTCCAAGACAAATGGACTGGTCCCTTCAAGGTGGTCGAGCGGAAGAGCCAAGTCACCTATCTAGTCGATGTGCAGGCCCCGCGGAACCCCCTCCGGGTCCTCCACGTGAACCGCCTCAAACCCCACTTTGTGAGGACGGAGTTGAGTTTGCTCCTGGCCACCGACGATGGGACTGAAGAAGACACAGAGCCCCTTCCAGACCCCCTGGGTGCTAAAGAGACCGATGGCTCCGTGGAGGGGGTGAGACTGTCAACCACCCTCACCCCCCAACAGTCCGACAACTGCCGCCGGCTACTAAGGCAGTTCACCGACCTCTTCTCCCTAACCCCTGGGGTCACCGACTGATGTGTCCACGATGTAGACACCGGCGACAGCCCGCCAGTGAGACACCGAGCCTACCGGGTCCCCGATCAGGTCCGAACCTGCATCCAGACCGAGGTAGCTAAGATGTTGGCCCTCGGGGTGATTGAACCCTCTGACAGCCCCTGGGCCAGCCCGGTAGTCCTGGTCCCGAAAGCGGCCGCCCCTGGTGTCGCACCCGAGCTGAGATTCTGTGTGGACTACCGAGGACTCAATGCGGTCACCCGAGCGGACGCTCACCCTATCCCCCGCGCCGACGAGCTCATCGACCGCCTCGGGACCGCTCGCTACCTCAGCACCTTCGACCTAACCTGCGGATACTGGCAGATTGCACTCACTGAGGGAGCCAAGGAGCGCTCCGCCTTCTCCACCCCGGATGGGCACTACCGCTTTAGGGTGATGCCGTTTGGAATGAAGAATGCCCCGGCCACCTTCCAGCGACTGGTGAACAGGGTCCTGTCCGGACTAGAGGGGTTCAGCGCAGCGTACCTCGACGATATAGCAGTATTCAGCTCCCAATGGACCGAGCACCTCCAGCACCTCCGACAAGTACTGCTGGCCCTGCGCCAGGCCGGCCTCACCATCAAAGCCAGCAAATGTCAAATTGGACAAGGCTCCGTAATCTATCTGGGGCACTGTTAGAAATGGGATTTCTGGTTGGCTAGGGCTTGCGCCAAAGCCAGACAGAAACCACCACTCTAGTCAGGGCAAGGAAGTTACACGCCAAAGATAACCCCTGCTCACCCCCTTGGTAGCTTGGCACGAGCAGACAGGCTTATCCCTGAGGCGATGTGTAAAGCGTTTGCGCGCGCACCCAGCAACAACACCCAAGGCCCACCACAAAGGAAACTCCACACAAGGTATTATATAAAAATAACCTTTGTATTATACACAACACATTAGATAAAAACACACACTTTACAATGTGCCAACAGGCACGGGCAGAATTTACAAGGGATTATATATACAGGGGACAGGGCCACATGGACCACTGTCAGGAATTAGCACTCTTTAGAAATAGCATTTAGAACGTAGGAATAATATTTTAGAACATAGCACATACAATCACTGTAGCACTAAAAATAGAACATATAGCACACAACCAGTAACTACTGGTATCAGAACGTACCACCTACGCAACCCTAACCACCTTTAGGAATACCACACAGGGAACTAGGACCTCACTAGTACCACCTGTACTAGGGGAAAAACAACCACCTAAGTATCACAATACCTGTAGGGGTCTAAACACATAAAACACATGATGCATAACATTCAGCGGTGTAAAGCAATAAAACACATGATGCATAAAAACATTTCAGGTGCAGGAAAGGAACAATAACGCCAAAACTCACATTAGCCACGACTGTGGCAGTCCCTAGGCCAACTGGCCTTGTCGGGGCAAGGACGCTCTGTGTCAGGTCAAGCTGTGCCAGCAGCGCAAAGCAAAACGAAAATGGTCCCCCACCTAAACGTTGCAGCTGCCCACTAAGTGCTGGGCAGCTGGGGAAACGAAACTTTAGGCACTCTGCGTGCCTCTGGAGCCTCCCTGGGCTCTACAACATGAAATGCCCTGAGCCTTGCAGGCTCTGAACCAAGCAATGCCTCCGTGTACGTGGGAGCGGCCCGCTTCCTTCCGGGGCCGCTCCGCTGGTCAGGAAATGCCCCCGTAATCTGAGTCCCTCTGGACTCTCGGATAAATCAATCCCACGTTGGAGCGCCTCGCGCTCAAAAGACAATAGCTGCCCCCTTTGGTGGAGCCTCGAGGCTCTAGTGCTGATGCGGGGGTAACGTTGGAGCCTCGTGGGCTCTGTACAAATATGTACCCCGCTCACGGGGGAGAAATGCCCGCCTGAGCCTCTCTGGGACTCGGAGTCCCACACGGGGGACTCTTTCACGGCAGGGATGCGGGCCTCGTCTTTGGAGCGCCCTAGCGCTCACAGCCAGTGTGCACACGGAGTCCCACCCCAGCCCTTCCACACTCACCGGGCTGGGCTTGGTGACTCCCGCGTCGCCTCTGTTGTCTCGGTTCCGGCCGCACTCGTCAGCCCTTCTCCTCAAGGCCCCGGGGCGCAGGGTAGGCTCCTGCCGGCTCCGGGGCTTTCAATCCAACCGCCAGTCTTCGGTGGGAGGCGGGGTAGGCTCCCGCCCTCCTACTTCCTGATCCGGTTGTCCCGGCGGCCCGCCTGACTTCCTGGATGTCCCGGGCTGCAGCGGTGATTTTGATACGGCGGCAATGAGGGGTGGGCTCCCTCAATTAAACCACGGCGATAGCGGGGTAGGCTCCCGCTATCAAAATAAACAATTAAGCGGGGTAGGCACCCGCCTTGGACACGGCAGACAAGCGGGGAATCCCACGCCGGGGTTCCCTCGCTAAATATTGCAGCTCAGCGCTGCTGGGGCCACAATAGAGCGCTCCTAGCGCTATAGGCAAATCAAAGCGTTTCTAGGCGCTTAGGGACACAATAAGTGCTCCCAGCGCTTTAGGGCCAAATAATCCCAAAATGAGCAAAGTTCTCCCTTGCAGGCAGCAAGGCAGGGGTGGGGGGGGCAAGGATGGACCCAGAGCCAGCTCACTGGGCCTCCAGGCAGGGAGGTAGTCCAAGTGGCGGTCCTCTGGTCCAACAGCAGCAGCAGCCCCCCTCAGGTAAGATCCTGGCAGAGAACAGTTTCTGTGGGGACACAGCCCCATTTTTATACAGGCAAACCCTTTGTTCTGGGTTCAGGGTGAGGGGGAAAACCAGTCGCAGCTGGTTGGGGAGCACCCTTGATGTGCTCAGCCCCTCATTCTATTCACTGGAAGGGCTAGGGTCGTCAGTCGCACCACAGGGGGCGGGGCCAGCATTGTGTTTGGAAAACCCTGTCCTATTCAGGACCCAGGTGGACTCCTCCCACCCATCTAGCTGCTGATCTCCCCATTCACCACTGGGTGACTCATCCTGACACTGGGGAATCCCTAGCCCGTCACATGACACGACCAGCCAATCACGCGACAGACACACTGCACACAGAAGTGCCCACTTCTAGAAGTGGCACTTCCACACTAGGTACATGCACGCCGCACACATCATCGCGCAGCATTCACTCCCATGAGTCCGCACATACCAAACTCGGGCCTGCACACCCCACGCATCAGGAACTACTAGGGACACATACATTCCCCATGCATTCCTATGGGAGGGCAGGCCTATCTCACCACATGCACTCAGAGCACGCACGCACTTTACCCTGGGACACAGGGAAAGTGCGCAGAGACCAAACAATCACCATACCAAGTCACCAATAAAAAGCCAAAAAGTCCAGGGGTGAACCTGCCAGAAGGGCCAAGTCCAACACAACCCCCTTCCAGCCAAAACGCAGGGCAGACCAATCACCACCGTGATGGACTTCCCTGCTTGGGGCGATAGAACACGGACGCGGGCCCGCAACTGCATGGACACCCTCCGGTTCTACGCCACGGTGAACCCATGGAATTCTTTTTAACACCACTGTCCGGACCAACTGGGCTACCCCACTGGTACTCCCAAGCTGTCCGCGGCCAAGACCAGGCCCTAGGCCACCCAGGTGCCACTGGTCTTTGCCTAACCACAGAGTGGGGGGTAGTAACCCCTGGCACATAGCGGCCATTCTCCACTCTTCCTCTCTGAAAGACAGGACTAGACTGCCACTGGTTCTCCAGCCTAGGGTCTACACCCTCAGGCGGACCAGGAGTCTCAGGGAAAGCTCTCCTCCCCCTACCCCTTCTCCTAGGGTTCCTCCTCCTCTGGCGAGGGGTACACCTAGAACGCCATCCCAACCCAGGGTTTAACCCCTCAGGTTGTACCGGGGGCAGAGGTGGGCTCTCCCACCCTCTGCACCCCCTTCCAGAGCCCTGCTCCCTACCAACTGGGGCGGTACCTCTGGAAGAAGAACTGGTCGGGACGCTGGTTACAGACGTCCCACCCCTCAGGTCAGGCTGATCCCGAACCTGGCCTTCCAACCTCCGGCCTAGAACCTTTGGTGGAATAATTGCCTGGCACTCCAGGACTTCTGGGGATTTCCACTCCATCCCCCTGAGGCTATCAAAGGACACATATGTCGAGCGACTGTCTGTCTGGCGCTGATCTCCCGTCCCCTGTCCACCTGACAGTGCGCGGAGATCCCCCAGAACAGAAGTGGTGCCACCCTGGTCACTACACGGGATCCTAGCCCAACTGGGTAGTCCCTGACCCACAGGCTCTTCCACTGGGAAACTCATCCCCCAATCACTCCTCACACTGGACTCCTGTACCCTCCCTACCGGAGCGGTACTGCCAGACTCTAGAACCACAGGAGCCCTGGTTACAGGTGCTCCAGGTCCTCTACTCACCAGGAGATCTCCCTCAAATGGGCTAACAGGACAGCCTAGGTCCCCAACTTGGTGTTCCCTCATGGAACCATCCAAGTCCTGAGGCAGGGTTTCGTACGTCAGGGGACCCTCGGTCACCCTCTCACTCCTGCTCCACTGAGCCAGGCGGTGAGCCCCTACACCCTCCTCGCTATCCTGGGACCTAGCTGGGCTACACTGAGCCTCTTCCACCACGCTGGGCTGGAAGATACCTGACCCACTACTTTTGGAGTCACTCCCTAATGACTCTAGAGAACCTCTAGCCCTTTCCCAGTGCTCTGCTTCCTCTGCAAGCTCCCAAGGACAAAAAGAGTCGTACCTCTGCAGGTGTTGGCGCAACCCTGGAGAACAACTACTGAGCATCTGCTCTTTGATAATCATTTTGATCACTGCCTTCAAATCCTCTTCCGGGTTAACCATCAGCCATTCCACCAGTGCATCCTGACAGTCATCCACAAACTCCTCCCAAGACTGGTGAGACAGCTTCCTACTGCCCCTGAATTTCAACCTTAACTCCTCCTCCTGGGAAACAGGTACCAGACTGGGGGAACTGGGACTGGGATTTCCTACACTGGAATCTATCTGGCTGCTACCACTGGACTCAACCCTCCCTGGGGAGCCCAGAAAATTAAAACTGCGCGCAGGGGATAGTCTACCCTCCAGAGCTACTTTGCCTCTGGTGGAGGCCCTCTCAGCCTCCTCTACCCTCTCCCGCGCCAAGACCCACTCAGTCTCTCGCTGTTGCTTCCTGGCCTCCAGCTGCGCCATCGCCTGAGCATGCTCTAACCTGAGCTTCTCTAACGCCAGCTGGTGCTCCCTTTCTTTCCTCCTATCTTCCCACTCCTCTGGGGACAGGGAAAGGGATGAGGCGCTGCCTCCTACGCTGGACCCAGCAAGGGACGCCCTACCTATGGGGTCCTCACTCTCTACTGGCGTCCAGGTATTGTCATCCTCTACCTCCTCTTCTGACTCTTCCTCTGTACAGTACCTTTCTAACTCCTGCCTCTGGCGCCAAGCTAGCTCATAGGGATCACAAGCAGGCTCCATTCTGGCGGACGTTATGGTAACAATTATACAGGGAACCTAGGGGTCTGAGTTTCACACAGGAGCACACAATTCACAAAAGGATTCAGCAAGCTTTCTAACCCAGAGAACTCACACTCACTTGCCTAGTGCCACTCATCCACACACACAACCCTCCCCTCGGACTGGTAAGGCAGTTTCTACCACCCCTGATTCCTCAACCTGACCACCACGTGACACAGGTACCAACTCTGGGCGCAGGGCGGGGGACAAATGTACAGGACACTATTACGCTGCCACCACTGGATCCCACCCTCTGGTGAATCCAGAAACACAATGCACTAAGGGGGATGATCTACCCTCCCGAGCTAGGGACACCTAACTCACAGTGCACAAAAACACATTTCCAAAGAAATGACAAGTAAAAACAATTTTAAAACAATAATCCCTATACCATGTGATTTATCTAAATGCAGAGTTTTGTAGTGCGGCCAGTTGCTGCTGCGGTACAGCGCAAACGCAAGTCCAAATCCCACCGCTGCCACCAATGTTAGAAATGGGATTTCTGGTTGGCTAGGGCTTGCGCCAAAGCCAGACAGAAACCACCACTCTAGTCAGGGCAAGGAAGTTACACGCCAAAGATAACCCCTGCTCACCCCCTTGGTAGCTTGGCACGAGCAGACAGGCTTATCCCTGAGGCGATGTGTAAAGCGTTTGCGCGCGCACCCAGCAACAACACCCAAGGCCCACCACAAAGGAAACTCCACACAAGGTATTATATAAAAATAACCTTTGTATTATACACAACACATTAGATAAAAACACACACTTTACAATGTGCCAACAGGCACGGGCAGAATTTACAAGGGATTATATATACAGGGGACAGGGCCACATGGACCACTGTCAGGAATTAGCACTCTTTAGAAATAGCATTTAGAACGTAGGAATAATATTTTAGAACATAGCACATACAATCACTGTAGCACTAAAAATAGAACATATAGCACACAACCAGTAACTACTGGTATCAGAACGTACCACCTACGCAACCCTAACCACCTTTAGGAATACCACGCAGGGAACTAGGACCTCACTAGTACCACCTGTACTAGGGGAAAAACAACCACCTAAGTATCACAATACCTGTAGGGGTCTAAACACATAAACACATGATGCATAACATTCAGCGGTGTAAAGCAATAAAACACATGATGCATAAAAACATTTCAGGTGCAGGAAAGGAACAATAACGCCAAAACTCACATTAGCCACGACTGTGGCAGTCCCTAGGCCAACTGGCCTTGTCGGGGCAAGGACGCTCTGTGTCAGGTCAAGCTGTGCCAGCAGCGCAAAGCAAAACGAAAATGGTCCCCCACCTAAACGTTGCAGCTGCCCACTAAGTGCTGGGCAGCTGGGGAAACGAAACTTTAGGCACTCTGCGTGCCTCTGGAGCCTCCCTGGGCTCTACAACATGAAATGCCCTGAGCCTTGCAGGCTCTGAACCAAGCAATGCCTCCGTGTACGTGGGAGCGGCCCGCTTCCTTCCGGGGCCGCTCCGCTGGTCAGGAAATGCCCCCGTAATCTGAGTCCCTCTGGACTCTCGGATAAATCAATCCCACGTTGGAGCGCCTCGCGCTCAAAAGACAATAGCTGCCCCCTTTGGTGGAGCCTCGAGGCTCTAGTGCTGATGCGGGGGTAACGTTGGAGCCTCGTGGGCTCTGTACAAATATGTACCCCGCTCACGGGGGAGAAATGCCCGCCTGAGCCTCTCTGGGACTCGGAGTCCCACACGGGGGACTCTTTCACGGCAGGGATGCGGGCCTCGTCTTTGGAGCGCCCTAGCGCTCACAGCCAGTGTGCACACGGAGTCCCACCCCAGCCCTTCCACACTCACCGGGCTGGGCTTGGTGACTCCCGCGTCGCCTCTGTTGTCTCGGTTCCGGCCGCACTCGTCAGCCCTTCTCCTCAAGGCCCCGGGGCGCAGGGTAGGCTCCTGCCGGCTCCGGGGCTTTCAATCCAACCGCCAGTCTTCGGTGGGAGGCGGGGTAGGCTCCCGCCCTCCTACTTCCTGATCCGGTTGTCCCGGCGGCCCGCCTGACTTCCTGGATGTCCCGGGCTGCAGCGGTGATTTTGATACGGCGGCAATGAGGGGTGGGCTCCCTCAATTAAACCACGGCGATAGCGGGGTAGGCTCCCGCTATCAAAATAAACAATTAAGCGGGGTAGGCACCCGCCTTGGACACGGCAGACAAGCGGGGAATCCCACGCCGGGGTTCCCTCGCTAAATATTGCAGCTCAGCGCTGCTGGGGCCACAATAGAGCGCTCCTAGCGCTATAGGCAAATCAAAGCGTTTCTAGGCGCTTAGGGACACAATAAGTGCTCCCAGCGCTTTAGGGCCAAATAATCCCAAAATCAGCAAAGTTCTCCCTTGCAGGCAGCAAGGCAGGGGTGGGGGGGGCAAGGATGGACCCAGAGCCAGCTCACTGGGCCTCCAGGCAGGGAGGTAGTCCAAGTGGCGGTCCTCTGGTCCAACAGCAGCAGCAGCCCCCCTCAGGTAAGATCCTGGCAGAGAACAGTTTCTGTGGGGACACAGCCCCATTTTTATACAGGCAAACCCTTTGTTCTGGGTTCAGGGTGAGGGGGAAAACCAGTCGCAGCTGGTTGGGGAGCACCCTTGATGTGCTCAGCCCCTCATTCTATTCACTGGAAGGGCTAGGGTCGTCAGTCGCACCACAGGGGGCGGGGCCAGCATTGTGTTTGGAAAACCCTGTCCTATTCAGGACCCAGGTGGACTCCTCCCACCCATCTAGCTGCTGATCTCCCCATTCACCACTGGGTGACTCATCCTGACACTGGGGAATCCCTAGCCCGTCACATGACACGACCAGCCAATCACGCGACAGACACACTGCACACAGAAGTGCCCACTTCTAGAAGTGGCACTTCCACACTAGGTACATGCACGCCGCACACATCATCGCGCAGCATTCACTCCCATGAGTCCGCACATACCAAACTCGGGCCTGCACACCCCACGCATCAGGAACTACTAGGGACACATACATTCCCCATGCATTCCTATGGGAGGGCAGGCCTATCTCACCACATGCACTCAGAGCACGCACGCACTTTACCCTGGGACACAGGGAAAGTGCGCAGAGACCAAACAATCACCATACCAAGTCACCAATAAAAAGCCAAAAAGTCCAGGGGTGAACCTGCCAGAAGGGCCAAGTCCAACAGGCACCAGGTGGGAAGCGGGCAGGTCGCCCCCCTCCAGCCGAAGATCGACGCCATCCTGTCCTGGGAACCCCCAACGGCCCAAACGGAAGTCCGGGCCTTCCTGGGCCTCACCGTTTACTACCGGAGGTTTATTAAGAACTATGGCAGCATCGCAGGCCCCCTCACAGAGCTAACCTCCAAAAAACACCCGAAGAAAATACAATGGACTCCCCCGTGCCAAAAAGCGTTCGACGCCTTGAAAGCCACTATATGTACTGCTCCGGTACTCAAGGCTCCCGACTACTCTCAGGAGTTTGTGGTCCAGATGGACGCCTCGGAACACGGCATCGGGGCAGTCCTCTCACAGTTCAACGACGAAGGCATAGATCAGCCCATAGGCTTCATCAGCCGAAGGTTGCTACCTCGAGAACAGCGGTGGAGCACCATTGAAAGGGAGACCTTCGCAGTAGTCTGGGCCCTCAAAAAGCTACGGCCCTACTTGTTCGGAACACACTTCCGATTTCAAACGGATCCCCGACCCTTGTGGTGGTTGATGCAGATGCGAGGAGAAAACCCCAAGCTGCTACGATGGTCAATCTCCCTCCAGGGGATGGATTTCACTGTGGAGCATCGCCCCGGGACTGACCACGCCAACGCGGACGGCCTGTCCCGATTCTTCCGCTTCAGCGAGGAGAACCCCCAAGTGGATGGGTAGTTCTCCCTGCCTTTCAGCTGCGGGGGGCACGTGTGAGACCGGCCTCGTGGCGTGGGCCCTACCGACCAGCAAGCCACCCTGCAACCGCACCGATCCCCGATGTCACAGACTTCCGGCCACCATGGCCCAACATCCCGATGGCCGGCCAGACCCCAACACGCATGCCCGGCCGAGGGAGAGAGAAACCCCCCCCCAAGCCAGACCGGGAGGCGCCGTCCCTGTCACACCTCTGGTCTCTTCCCCAAGGAAGGTTTCGATCGGCCACCAGGCCCCCGGTGAGCGGGCGCCTCGCCTGCTGGGTGTCTGGAGTCCCTCCCAGACCCACCTGAACAGATCAAAGGGCCGGGCGACAGGAAGTCCCGACACACCGCCCCCAGGCACCAAGAACCCTCTCGGCGAGGACTCCGGACTTCAAAGAGGAGGGGCAGTATAACAAGGGGTGCTGAAGGGACGGGAGGCAGAGAAGACCTGGACCAACGAGAGCCTGCTGACCTGGTCGCTCCCCTAACCGAAGAACGCTCCCCAAACTCTGAACCATCTGAGCCCTGCTGACGCTGTCGCGGCTCCCCGAACTCTGAACCATCTGAGCCCTGCTGACGCTGTCGCGGCTCCCCGAACTCTGAACCATCTGAGCCCTGCTGACGCTGTCGCGGCTCCCCGAACTCTGAACCATCTGAGCCCTGCTGACGCTGTCGCGGCTCCCCGAACTCTGAACCATCTGAGCCCTGCTGACGCTGTCGCGGCTCCCTGAACTCTGAACCACCTGAGCCCTGCTGACGCTGTCGCGGCTCCCCGGACTCCGAACCCCCTGTGCCTGCTGAGTGACTCGCGGCACTCTCCTCCAAGGGAATCGGCAGAGATTGCCGAGAGAAGCAACATCCCCCAGCTCGAGGATTGAGAGCTGTGCGCAGGATACTCTGCAGAGAGACTGAACTCAAAGACTGTCCCACTACCCCCTTACCCCCATCACGAGATCGCCGCTGCTTGTGGCACTGATTCCCTACCTGCCTTTCGGATCATAAAGATCCCTTACGTCTACGATAAAGTATACTGTCTTATGAAGAACTACTGTGTGGTGTCCCTCTGTCAGAGAGTGCAAGCGCAGTGTGTGCGATCCTAGGTACGAGACCCTTCCAGGAAGGGCCTCCCCGCCCTTGCTCGGCCTAACTCTGGGAGAGGTGGGTCAACGGTTGGTCAGGAACGTATTCCGAAGCCCCCCGGAGAACGCCTTCCAACACACACCTCTTCCAGTTAATCAACTATGCCAGTAATTAGCGGTCACCAACCCCATGCTCTTGCAGACGCAGTCCCTGAGGGTGTACTACCAGAATGTTTAATTTATAATACCAGCCCAAAAATATCTCTAGTCCTGGCAGCCTAGCAGCTAATGAGAAAAGTGAGACCATCTTCTATAAATAGGGGGGTCCTGTGCCTGACCAGGTGCACACTGCGGACATCCGGGGCCCCTGCCTGATCTGGTGCACACTGCAGACATCCTGGGCCTCTGAATTGACCCGGTGCACACCGCAGACATCCCGGACCCCTGCCTAATCCGGTGCACACTGCGGACATCCGGGGCCCCAGCCTGACCCAGTGCACACTGCGGACATCCGGGGACCCCTGCCTGATCCGATGCACTCTGCGGACTTCCGGGCCCCTGTCTGACCCAGGGCACACTGCGGACATCAGGGGATCCTTCCTGATCTGGTGCACACTGCAGACATCAGGGGCCCCTCCCTGACCCGGTGCACACCTCGAACATCCCGGACCTGTGCCGGACCCAGTGCACACTGCGGAAATCCCAGGCCCCTGCCTGACCCGGTGCACACTGCGGACATCCGGGCCCCTGCCTGACCCGATGCACACAGTGGACATCCGGGGCCCCTGCCTGATCCGGTGCACACTGCAGACATCCCGGACCCCTGCCTGATCCGGTGCACTCTGCGGACATCCGGGCCCCTGCCTGACCCAGGGCACACTGCGGACATCTGGGGCTCCTTCCTGGCCTGGTGCACACTGCAGAAATCAGGGGCCCCTCCCTGACCCGGTGCACACCTCGGACATACCGGACCCTTGCCGGACCCAGTGCACACTGTGGACATACTAGGCCCCTGCCTGACCCAGTGCACACTGCGGACATCCGGAGCCCCTCCCTGATGCGGGGCACACTGTGAACATCCCGAGCCCCTGCCTGACCCACTGCACACTGCCAACATCCTGGGCCCCTGCATTGACCCTGTGCACACTGCGGACATCCAGGACCCCTGCCTGACCCGGTGCACACTGCCGACATCCGGGGACCCCTGCCTGATTAGGTGCACTCTGCGGACATCTGGGGCCCTGCCTGATCTGGTGCACACTGCGGACTTTTGGGGCCCCTGTCTGACCCGGTGCACACTGCGGACATCTGGGACCCCTGCCTGACCCGGTGCATACTGCGGACATCTGGGGCCCCACCTGATCCGGTGCACACTGCGGACACCTGGGGCCCTTGCCTGACCTGGTGCACATGACCCGGTGCACACTGCAGACATCCAGGGCCCCTGCCTGACCTGGTGCTCACTGCAGACATCCAGGGCCCCTCCCTGACCCGGTGCACACTGCAGACATTCAGGACCCCTGCATGACCCAGTGCATACTGCGGACATCCCGGGCACCTGCCTGACCTGGTGCACTCTTCCGACATCCAAAGCCCCTACCTGATCAGGTGCACACTGTGGAAATCCCAGACCCTTGCCTGATCCGGTGCATACTGTGGAATCCGGGGCCCCTGCCTGACCTGGTGCACACTACAGACATCCGGGGCCCCTGCCTGGCCTGATGCACTCTGCGGACATCTGGGGCCACTACCTGACCCGGTGCACACTGCGGACATCTGGGGCCCATGCTTGACCAGGTGCACATGACCCGGTGCACACTGCAGACATCCTGGTCCCCTACCAGACCTGGTGCACACTGCAGACATCCAGGTCCCTGCCTGACCCAGTGCACACTGTGGACATCCTGGGCCCCTGCCTGACCCGGTGCACACTGTGGACATCCGAGGCCCCTACCTGACCTGGTGCACACTGTGGGCATCCGGGGCCCCTGCCTGATCCAGTGCACACTGCAGACATCCGGGGCTCCTGTCTGACCCTGTGCACACTGTGGACATCCCAGACCCCTGCCTGATCCGGTGCACACTGTGGACATCCGGGGCCCCTGCTTGACCCGGTGCACACTGCGGGTATCCGGGGCCCCTGCCTGATCCGGTGCAAACTGCGGACATCTGGGGCTGCCTGACCCGGTACACACTGCGGACATCTGGGGCCCCTGCCTAACCTGGTGCACACTGCAGACATCCGGGCCCCTACTTGATCCGGTGCACACTTCGGACATCCAGGGCTCTTGCCTGACCCTGTGCACACTGTGGACATCCCAGACCCCTGCCTGATCCGGTGCACACTGTGGACATCCGGGGCCCCTGCCTGACCCGGTGCACACTGCGGGCATCCGGGGCCCCTGCCTGACAGGTTGCAGACTGTGGACATCCAAGGCTGCTTGACCCGGTACACACTGTGGACATCCGGGGCGCCTCCCTGACCCGGTGCACACAGCCAGCATCCTGGGCCCCTGCCTGACCCAGTGCACACTGTGGACATCCTGTACCCCTGCCTGACCCGGTGCACACTGCGGACATCCGGGGCTCCTGTCTGACCCGGTGCACACTCCAGACATCTGGGGCCCCTGCTCGCCCTCGTGCACATGACCCGGTGCACACTGTAGACATCCGGGGCCCCGGCCTGACCTGGTGCACATTGCAGACATCCAGGCCCCAGCCTGCCTGGTGCACATTGCAGACATCCGGGGCCCCTGCCTGACCTTGTGCACATTGCAGACATCTGGGGCCCCTGCCTGACCTGGTACACACTGCAGACATGCGGGCCCCTGCCTGACCCGATGCACACTGTGGACATACGGGGCCCCTGCCTGACCCAGTGGACACTGCTGGCATCTGGGGCCCCTTCCTGATCGGGTGCACACTGCAGACATCTGGGGCTCCTGCCTGACCCTGTGCACACTGCGGACATCCCAGACCCCTGCCTGATCCGGTGCACACTGTGGACATCCGAGGCCCCTGCCTGACCCGGTGCACTCTGTGGGCATCCGGGGCCCCTGCCTGATTCGGTGCACACTGCGAACATCTGGGGCTGCCTGACCCGGTGCACACTGCGGACATCTGGGGCCTCTGCCTGACCCGGTGCAAACTGTGGACATCCGGGGCCCCTGCCTGACCTGGTGGACACAGGAAGCATACTGGGCTTCTGCCTGACCCAGTACACACTGTGGACATCCTGGGCTCCTGCCTGACCCGGTGTACACTGCAGACATCCCGGGTCCCTGCCTGACCCAGTGCACACTGTGGACATCCTGGACCCCTGCTTGACCCGGTGCACACTGCCCACATCCGAGGACCTGCCTGACCCGGTGCACACAGCAGACATCCTGGACCCCTGCCAGCCCTGTTGCACACTGTGGGACTCCATGAACACTGAGAGAAGGAACCACAGACACTGAAAGAACGAACCATGGACATTGAGAGAGAGAACTGCAGACACTGCGAAAAGGAATCACAGACACTTAGAGAGGGAACAACAAACACTGGGAGAGAGAACCACGAACACTGAGAGAGGGAAGTATGGTGTTGGACTTGGCCCTTTTTGCAGGGTCATCCCTAAACTTTTTGTCTTCCTCCTGTATTTTTTCTGACCTCTGGGCACCTTACCACTGCTGATCAGCGCTAAGGTGCATATGCTCTCCCTATGGTAAAATGTTGATGTTCATTGGATTCCATGTTTGGCTTATTTGGTTTACTATCAGCCCCTAGTAAAGTGCACCAGGAGTGCCAGGGCTTGTAAATACAAAGGCTGCTGGTGGGCTTGCAGCACTGGTTGTGCCACCCACAGAAGCGGCCTAGTAAAATGTGCCTAAGGTCTGCCACTGCAGAACCTGCGTGCAGTCTGGTACTGTCTCGCTGACTGCACAAGTGCCCCCACTTGCCAGTCCCTAAACCTTCCCTTAACTACATATTAGTCACCCCTCTGGTAGGCCCAAGGGCAGGGTGCATTGTAGGCATAAGGTAGGACATGCCCTGATGTGTGTGGCATGTCCTAATAGTGAATTACAGCCATTTTCGTTTTTCACTATTGAAGGCTACCTGCTCTCCATAGGCCAGAATGGGCTGCTGGAATTATTACACTCTGTAATCCCCGTGGACTCAGAGAGCATGGTAGAAAGTCAAGTTTAGTATGCCTGAACTCAGAATAATAAAATACTTCTTTTAGTAAAGTTTATTTTAATATCCTGTGTTTGTAAATACTACTTTTAGAAAGTTAGTATTTACTTGCTCAGCCATTTCAGTCCGCCTCTGCTGTGTGTGTGTGTGTGCTGCCTAGTTTCAGTGAGGGGCAGGGCTGGGGAATTCCAGGAGACAGCATGGCTGCCAGGTGGTGGGTAGAGAGATTACACCAGGATGGGTGGGAGGAGTACACCTTGACTCTGAATAGACCTGTGCTCTGCCACCACAATGCTGGCTCCGCCCCCTGTGGAGCGGCTGATGTCTCTGCCCTGCTGCTGAAAGGAAAGAGCAGAGTCACCACAACAAAGTGCTCCAAAACCGGACTGAGCCAGGCACAGC
Organism: Triturus cristatus; assembly: GCF_964204655.1. Classification (NCBI taxonomy): domain Eukaryota; kingdom Metazoa; phylum Chordata; class Amphibia; order Caudata; family Salamandridae; genus Triturus; species Triturus cristatus. Next base: position 14,218,278 of record NC_140591.1, read on the forward strand.
CCCCCTGACAACAAAGAACAAAAGAAACTGTGTATAAAAGAAGGAGCCCTGCTCCTAAGAAATCAGATCCAGCCCGAAGAGAAGGACCTGGGAAAGCTGCATGGAGGATTACTGTCTCTGACCTGTGAGACTGGCCTGTGGTGGGTGCCTTGCTGCTGAAGGAGAGGAGGAAAAGACTGAGAAAAGACTTTGAAATTCAACTTGTGCTGAACAATCTCCAAGGGCTTGCTGGTGAACTTGCCCCCTGAACTACGCCCCAGGAACAGTGGGTGCTACCCTCCCCTGGAAGAAGAAGAAGCTGCTGTGGGTAGATCTGCAACGCTGACCCCAGAGACCCTATGTGACCCCCCTCGCTGAGCAACGCGACTCCTGAATCGATTGTGCTGCTGTGAGCACCGTAAAGGCCTGCCCTGTCTGGCCCGAGCAAAGTAAGCAACTGCCCCCTCGAGCCGGAGCTCGCAACGTAAGGAAGAGACTGCTGTGCCCAAGCGCCGAGCCTCTGCGACCCTCTGGCCGTAGAGCTCACTGTGAGGATCTCCTGCTTCCGAACTGAATCGTGCGCCTTGGTACGACCCGTACTGTAATTTGTACGAGCCGTACCTGCTCTGCCGTCTGTGTGCGGCGCGTCCCTGCATCTGTACGGTCCGTACAGCATCAAAATTATTGCCGGCGCTCACGCGGGAAGCGTGAGGTTTGGCACGAGACGTCCCGAACGTGTACGACGCGTACCTACGAGGGTACGGTCCGTACGGTTCGCGTCCAGCATACGCGTCCTCACGCGAGAAGCGTGAGAAACGGCACGATGCGCCCAAATAGCGGTACGAAGCGTACCGGAGGCGCTACGAAGCGCACAATACCCCAAAGAAGCTTGTTTTGAATAGAAAAGTGCCATTTTAAGAACTGTGGACTGCCCAAAAGCCTTGAAAGTAACTGGAACCTTATTTAAAGAAAGAACTGTATTTTGACATCCTGCTTGAAGAAATCTTTTATATAAAGAACTTTATTTTCATAAATACAGCCTTGTGTCTCTGTGTGGTGGGGTGGTGATTATTGTGTGAGATATCTTGAACGCTTAACCTAATGCCCTCTGAAAATCTAGCCTGACTGCTCGCGCCACGTTACCTTGAGGGTGAGCAGGGGTTATTTTTAAAGAGGTAATCCTACGCCCTGACTTAGAGGAAAGGGTCCCTGCTTGTCGCAAGTGCATACCTGCGCCAACCAGAGACCCCAGATTCTAACATATGGACACTGTGAGAGAGAACCAGACACTTAGGGCCTCATGTAGGAAGCCAAATACCGGTCGGTAACGGCCGATTTTCGGTAATTATACCGTTACCGACCGGTATTTTGGCTTTTGAGATGTAGGGGGAGAATTTCATGATTCGGTATTTACCGAATCGGTAAAATTACCGAAGCGGTAATATTACCGATTCGGTAAATTTACCGATTCGGTAAATACCGAATCATGAAATGAGATGTAGGGGGAGTGTGTGGTGGGTGTGGGGATTCGTTATTTACCACCAACTAAAGGTTGGTGGTAAATGACGAATAGGTGAAAAAAAGCATTTTTGTGCACGTTTAAGTGTGCAATGTGGCAGACATACATGCCCTTAGGGCATGTATGTGCGCCACATGTGCACACATGGCCGAATCAGGGGTGCAACAGGGTGTCAATGTGGCACCCTGCCACCCTTGCATGTGCTCCCCCATTACCGAATCGGTATTTACCGATTCGGTAATGAGGCATACCTTCCCATCAATGGGAAGGTATGCCTCATTACCGAATCGGTAAATACCGATTCGGTAATTACCGAATTTCTCCGATTCGGTAATATTTACCGACTCATTACCTACATTGCATTTACCACTTCATAAATACCGAATCGGTATGATTCGGTATTTATGAAGTGGTAAATGCCAGCCCACCTACATAAGGCCCCTAGAGAGTGAACCAGAGACACAGATAAAGGGAACTACAGACACTGAGAGAGAGAACCACAGACACTTCGAGAGGAAATCATGGACACTGAGTGAGGGAACCATGGACACTGAGAGAGGGAACCACAGACACTGAGAGAGGGAACCACGGACACTGAGAGAGGGAACCACAGACACTGAGAGAGGGAACCACGGACACTGAGAGAGGGAACCACAGACACTGAGAGAGGGAAGTATGGACACTGAGAGAGAGAACCACAGACACTTACAGAGGGAACAGCAAACACTGAGAGAGGCAACCACAAACAGACAGGGAACAACAAACACTGGGAGAGAGAACCACAGACACTAAGAGAGGGAAGTATGGACACTGAGAGAGCGAACCAGAGACACAGATAAAGGGAACTACGGACACTGAGAGAGAGAACCACAGACACTTCGAGAGGAAATCATGGACACTGAGTGAGGGAACCGCGGACACTGAGAGAGGGAACCACAGACACTGAGAGAGGGAACCACGGACACTGAGAGAGGGAACCACGGACACTGAGAGAGGGAACCACAGACACTGAGAGAGGGAACCACAGACACTGAGAGAGGGAACCACGGACACTGAGAGAGGGAACCACAGACACTGAGAGAGGGAACCACAGACACTGAGAGAGGGAACCATGGACACTGAGAGAGGGAACCACAGACACTGAGAGAGGGAACCACGGACACTGAGAGAGGGAACCACAGACACTGAGAGAGGGAACCACAGACACTGAGAGAGGGAACCACGGACACTGAGAGAGGGAACCACAGACACTGAGAGAGGGAACCATGGACAGGGAGAGAGGGAACCTCAGACACTGAGAGAGAGAACCATTGACACCGAGAGAGAGAACCACGGACACTTAGAGAGCGAACCACGGACACTGAGAGAGGGAACCACAGACACTGAGAGAGGGAACCATTGACACTGAGAGAGAGAACCACGGACACTTAGAGAGCGAACCACGGACACTGAGAGAGGGAACCACAGACACTGAGAGAGGGAACCACAGACACTGAGAGAGGGAACCACAGACACTGAGAGAGGGAACCATTGACACTGAGAGAGGGAACCATGGACACTGAGAGAGGGAACCACGGACACTTAGAGAGGAAACCACTGACATTGACAGAGGTAACCATGGACACTGAGAGAGGGAACCACAGACACTGAGAGAGGGAACCACGGACACTGAGAGAGGGAACCATTGACACTGAGAGAGGGAACCATGGACACTGAGAGAGGGAACCACGGACACTTAGAGAGGAAACCACTGACATTGACAGAGGTAACCATGGACACTGAGAGAGGGAACCACAGACACTGACAGAGGGAACCACGGACACTGAGAGAGGGAACCATGGTGTTAGACCTGGCACCTTGGCGTGAATCTCCATTCCACTTTTTGTCGCTGTGCCTCATGTGTTTTTATGGTGTTGGCCGCTCAGAGCACTGTGCCACTGCCAACCAGTGCCACAGTGCAAGTGCTCCCTATGTGAAAAGTATATGTTGGTTGGATTCCATGATTGGCTTATTTGGTTTACTATCAGACCCCAGTAAAGGGCACCAGGTTCTCATAGGCCAGCATGGGCTGTTAAGATTGTTACATCCTATGATCCTAACAGGCCCAGGGAACATGGTAGAAAATCGAGTTTGGTATGCCTGAAGTCAGAATAATAAGGTACATCTTTTAGTAAGGTTTATTTTAATATTCTGCGTTTGCAAATGCCACTTTTAGAAAGTTGGCCTTTGCTTGCCTAACCATTTCAGCCCGCCTCTGCGTGATGTGTATCTGCTGTCTGGCTTGCATGAGTGACAGGGCTGGGGAAACCCAGATGGGCAGGGCTAGGTAGCCTGGTGGTGAATAGGACGATTGACAGGTAGATGGGTGGGAGGAGTACACCTGGACTCTGAATAGGACTGTGCTCTGCCACCACAGTGCCGGCTCCGCCCCCTGTGGAGCGTCTGATGACTCTGCCCTGCACCCTGAATGAAGAAGCCTACATCGCGTCAACAAAGTACCCCAGAACTGGACTGAACTAGGCAAGGGCCCCCCTGGCCTGGGAGAACAAAATAAATGTAGTATAAATGTAGGAGCCCAGCTCCTAAGAAACCAGATCCTGCTACAAGACGAACCTCTGCCTGAGGGGAAGGAACCGGGAAAGCTGTAGGAGGAGTACTGTCCCTGACCTGGGGGATTGGCCTGCAGTGGTTGCCTTGCTGCTGAAGGAGAGGAGAAAGATTGCTGATAAACTTTGCTTCAACTTGTGCTGTTTAAGGTCTCCCAGGGCTTGTGCTGAGCTTGCCCCCTGAACGAAGTCCCAGGACCAGTGGACTTCACCCCCCTTGAACACCGCCGTTCTCCCCGTGAAGCTGACGCCGAGAAAAGTGTGCGCCTCTCAACTCGGCGCGTACTTTGGCAAGCCTGTGCCCCCCTGCCCGGCCCGAGCACCACGACTAAGGCCCCTCGAGCCGTAGCTCGCAACGTAAAGGAAGGACTTCGTGACACTTGTTATTTGCCCCTCTCTGCATCGTACCCTTTTGCGTGCCCCCCTACCCTTGCTGAGGGCAGGCTGTGGTGCGTAGAGTGGTTGGTACGCGGCTCCTCCCCGGAGCGTACTGCCTGCTTCGCATCGCGCTGCGAACAAAGGCGCCGCTCTCAAGGTACGGCTCGAACGCCGCAACGAAGAGCCAGCGCACCGTACACCCGCACTGTCCCCCTGAGCATCGCGACTGAGGCCCCCTTCGAGCCGTAGCTCGCACCGCAATTGAAAGGACATCGCGCCGTACAAACGCGCTGGGATTCACCGCATCGTCCGTGACGAACTCCTGAAAGATAAAGGTACTGTGCCCCCTTCTCACCGTAAGGTGTACGCATCGCCCGGAGCATCTGCAAATGCTTGTGAGCCCCGTTCGCAAGCCTCTTCCTGTCATACGAACCGCACGACGCGCACGAAGCACACAGAACTCCTGAAATACGCTTAAACTCAAGAACTACTTATTGCAAAGTATTGTGGGCCCGTTTTAACGTTATTGGGTCTTGTGCTAAATCTGCTTATACATAAAGTAATTATTATTGGTAAACCCAGTGTGGAGTCCATTTGTGGGGGTGTCATTGAATTGTTGTATGTGGTCCCAAATGCTTAACCATTGTGCCTAAGATAACGCCTTGTCTGCTCGCGCCAACCCATTACCCTGACTGGAGGAAAGGTTCTCTGCTTGGCACAAGTACCTACCTGTGCCAACCAGAGAACCCGGATTCTAACACATGGACACTGAGAGAGGGAACTGCAAAACTCTGGGTGTGTCGACTGTAGGACACAGAATCGGACACTGAGAGAAGGAACTACAGACAGTGAGAGAGAGAAACATGGACACTAAGGGAGGGAACCACAGACACTGGGAGAGGGGATCACGGACACTAAGAGGGGATACAAAAAACACATGAAGAGGGAACCATAGACACTGAGAGAGGGAACCATGGACACTGAGAGAGGGAACCACAGACACTGAGAGAGAGAACCGCAAAACTCTGGGTGTGTAGACGGTAGGGCACAGAAGCTGGGAGAGGTACCATGAACACTGACAAAGTGACCACAGACTTGGTGCCGATGTGGCAACCCCCACCCCTGCTTAGCAGTAAATCGTCACGCTGGACACAATAATCAGTCCACACAAATATTGTTGGAAAACAGTTTGCTGCAGGTTAATTTCATACAAGAAGTATGCCAACATGTGGGTTAATTTACAGCCGATCCAAGGGCACGCAGCGGTGACTGAACTAAGCTTTCCTTCCCACCTGATGGCCATACTGCACTGTGGCCAACCCAATCGGTGCTACCATTTATGTGGGGATTACCACCCCTTAAATATCATAGATCACCCTGTAACACAAAGTCATACATTTTTACATTCAGTTCCTTTGCTCGTCCTCCCCCAACACGCTGGGTAAGCAGTTGGGAGGGTTTCCTCAACACAACAAATACAGAGGGAGGGATTTGGGTCAGCTCCCCTTCACCCATTGGGTTATTTCGGTCATCCCTCTTCAGCCATTGCTTGTAAGTAGTGTCATTTATATTTAAGACATTGTGTGGATATTTAACATTTTCAATGGTAGGTGGCAAAGGAACTGGTGTCTGGGATGCAGCTGATAAGACAGATACTGGTCAGGCAGCGCTGAGAAGCAGGTTGTTGGAACCCGTAAAGTGTACTCCAGTCTGTGATATCCGGTTGTCTCATTTCACATTTCACCAGAGAGCTGGATATCAATGAGTGAGCCACTGGAAAAAGATACTGGCCAATAATTCAACCAGGCCGGCAGGCGAACCCTGGTAGGTGGCGAGGAGAATCCCCTGTTCCAAGATGGCTGCCCTCTGAACATGATGATGCAGTGATCTTCATTGCCAGGAAACCCCTTACAACATGATGGGATGGTGGGCCTCACTGCATAGAGGGGCGGCCAGTGGGAGTCATGTGCAGCAGCTCAGAGTGCTGCCAAGGTAACATGGTGTGCAGCTTTGCTGTTTATGGAGTCCGGAGGGCTGAGAGGGGCTACTGGGCCCGGATATGGAGTCGCTTACCACTGGGGTCTGTCCTCCTCTGGCTCTGCAGACTGGGCAAAGAACACTCCTTCCACACTAGACTCAGGGGAGTGAGTGCAGGGAGTCATGTGCATCTCTGGGAGGGAGTGTGGGTGTTACAGACTCAGATCTTAGGCAGTGACTAAGCAGTTTTCTTGAGCAGACTCTGAATTATTCTCAACAAAGTGGCAGGAAAATCTGCTAAGTTCTGAACCAGCGTTTTTGCAGGCATTAGTGATACGTGACATGAAGCTCGCTTAGGTGGTCAGTCTTCAGCATCAGGGTGCGGGGGGTCAAAGGGGCTTGTTTGGGCGCCCCCACTTCCTCCTCTCCATGTTGTGCTGATGGACATTGCAGCCGGAGGGGCGGAGGCACTCAATCATGCTGGTCGGCATTCAAGGCTAGGGCATGTCTTCCTCTGGGCTGAGGACCAGGGTCATGGTCCTCAGGATGTGAGAAAAGCTGAGTCAGCAGAGGTCCTCTGCTCTTCCTCCACGCTGAGGACCAGGGTCATGGTCCTCAGGATGCGAGAAAGGCTGAGTCAGGAAAGGTCCTCCGGTCTTTCTCTGAGCTGAGGACCAGGGTCGTGGTCATCAGGATGCGAGAAAGGCTGAGTCAGCAGAGGTCCTCTGCTCTTTCTCCAGGCTGAGGACCAGGGTCGTAGTCCTCAGGATGCGAGAAAGGCTGAGTCAGCAGAGGTACTCTGGTCTTCCTTCGGGCTGAGTACGAGGGTCGTGATCCTCAGGATGCGAGAAAGACTGAGACAGCAGAGGTCCTCTGGTCTTCCTCTGGGCTGAGGACCAGGGGCGTGGTCCTCATGATGCAAGAAAGGCTGAGTCAGCAGAGGTCCTCTTTTCTTCCTCCAGGATGAGGACCAGGGTTGTGGTCCTCAGGATGCGAGAAAGGCTGAGTCAGCAGAGGTCCTCTGCTCTTTCTCCTGGCTCAGGACCAGGGTCGTGGTCCTCAGGATGCGAGAAAGGCTGAGTCAGCAGAGGTCCTCTGCTCTTTCTGCAGGCTGAGGATCAGGGTCGTGGTCCTCAGGATGCGAGAAAGGCTGAGTCTTCCTCCGGGCTGAGGACTAGGGTCGTGGTCCTCAGGATGCGAGAAAGGCTGAGTCAGGAAAGGACCTCTGCTCTTTTTCCGGGCTGAGGACCAGGGTCTTGGTCCTCAGGATGCGAGAAAGGCTGAGTCAGCAGAGGTCCTCTGCTCTTTCTCCTGGCTCAGGACTAGGGTCGTGGTCCTCAGGATGTGAGAAAGGCTGAGTCAGCAGAGGTCCTCTGCTCTTCTTCCAGGCTGAGGACCAGGGTCGTGGTCCTCAGGATGCGAGAAAGGCTGAGTCAGGAAAGGTCCTCTGCTCTTCCAGCGGGCTGAGAACCAGGGTCGTGGTCCTCAGGATGCGAGAAAGGCTGAGTCAGCAGAGGTCCTCTGCTCTTCCTGCGGGCTGAGGACCAGGGTCGTGGTCCTCAGGATGCTAGAAAGGCTGAGTCAGCAAAGGTCCTCTGCTCTCCCTGTGGGCTGAGGGCCAGGGTTGTGGTCCTCAGAATGCGAGAAGGGCTGAGTCAGCAAAGGTCCTCTGCTCTTCCTCTGGGCTGAGTCGTGGTCATCATGATGCGAGAAAGGCTGAGTCAGGAAAGGTCCTCTGCTCTTCCTGCGGGCTGAGGACCAAGGTCGTGGTCCTCAGGATGCAAGAAAGGCTGAGTCAGGAAAGGTCCTCTGGTCTTCCTCCGGGTGAACAACCAGGGTCGTGGCCCTCAGGATGCGAGAAAGGCTGAGTCAGCAGAGGTCCTCCGGTCTTCCTCTGGGCGGAGGACCAGGGTTGTGGTCCTCAGGATGCGAGAAAGGTTGAGTCAGCAGAGGTCCTCTGGTCTTCCTCCGGGCTGAGGACCAGGGTCGTGGTCCGCAGGATGCGAGAAAGGCTGAGTCAGAAAAGGCTCTCTGGTCTTCCTACGGGCTGAGGATCAGGGTCGTGGTCCTCAGGATGCGAGAGAGGCTGAGTCAGCATAGGTTCTGTGGTCTTCCTCTGTGGCGAGTCTCATGTTCACATCTGCTTGTCTGGGGCAAGCAGGGAGGCTGGCCGACTTGGGCCAGTCCTGGGCACACTCCCCCAGCTCTCAGTCTCCACAGCTGGGCTTCTCATCTCCAAGCAGAGAGTTCCTACTGCACAAGCCACTCCCCTCACAGCAAGCAGGAAGACTGCCATGTCTCAGGCAAACACACAGCTCTTAAGTGCAACCTTCATATCGGACCCAGAATATTGATGGTACTAGATATCGGAGATAGTATACTGTGAGCATAATTATATCAAGGTGAATAATATTATTAATTGTATTGTGTTTGTTTTGTGCAGTAATATCGACGTTTCAATATTGTTGTTTGTTACATCGTTTATATGTTGTTTTCCTATTATTTTTATTGTTAATTATATTGTTTTTTTAGTTTTATATACTTAATATATTTATTAATAATCTATATTTTTGTTAGAGTTATATTTGTTACATCGTAAAATGGCATTTTAGAATGAAATTGAGGTTTTGGGTAGTGGGGGATATCTGGTTGGGTAATGTTTTAAATATGTATGTTTTTTAAGTCTTTTTGTGTTTATTTGTATAGTTTTAGAAAGGTCAATGTTTTAAATTATTATTGCATTATTCTTTTTAGAATTATTTGTATTTCCTAAATAATAGCAGTATAATAATTTTAAGTGTGATTTTTTTTTCGGTTTGTTGGTATATATGGTGTTTTAGGGTAGGTAGTGTTTTAAATATTGTTTTAAAAAATATATATATATAATGGCTGTTAGGGAGAGGATGTAGCCTTATGGTTAGAGCGGTCAACCTCGAAGCTGGAGAACCGAGTTTGTGTCTCGGCAGGGACGCTCAACATCCTGTGATTCTGGACAAATCACGTAATCTCCCCGCGCCTAACAAAAAGGAATGTGTCCATCTGTAACAAAACTGGTGCTCATGTAAAGCACTCTGATACCTGATATCTTCAGGCGACTTCGAGCTATATAAAACTAAAAAACAAAATGTTTAAAATATACTTACATTTTATTGCTTTATAAAGAAAATGTATTCTGTAAAATGTTAATTTATATGTTAATATAATAATTTTTAGTGAGTTTATTTTTTGGGTTGTTTTGAATTCATCTGCTTTACAGTAGACAGTGTTTTAAAGTAATGTTTATGAATTTAATTGTACATTTTACAATTGTAATAATTAATTACTGTTTAGTATTCTATTTAAACATTGATTCTTGTGTGATAATTATTTATATCTTTTTTTATTTAAATATTTTTTCTGATTTGAAATGGAAGTTTACCTTTTGGTTCTTTGAAAATTATGTTTAAAACAACTTTTATCATACAATGATTTTTTTTTAATTTTGATTTTATATATTTTAAAAGTTTCATTCAAGTTTTGGGAAATTTGTTTATATCATTTTAGAAAACTAAAATTAATTATGTAGAACATTTTAATAGCATTCTTCTAATGCGAAATATATATATTAATTGTGTTAAGTAAAATTGTTTAAATATTTAATAATTGCAATAATTTGAATAAATCATGTTTATATATATAAATATATCAATCACCAAATTGCCCCAAAGCATTCAGGAGCGCACACAACAGAATCCCAACCATCCGGTTTTCTCCTGGACTCGCCCTTCGTGTCACGCTGGAGTTACTTCTTGCCCAACGCGTTTCAAGGAATGGCTCCTCTTCGTCAGGGGCTTGCTTTGTGAAATCAGGAGGAAAGGCCAGTCCTTCTTTTATGTTCCTGGCACTGCATGTCATTTACTATAGTAGTGCTGCTTGGTGCAGAACGGCATGCTGGGACATGTAGTCCTATTATTTTACCCAAAGCACATAAACAATCTGAAATGGCGTTTTTCAACTTCTATATGTGCTGCATTAGCACACATAGAATTTTTTTAATGATTGTTTATGTGCAGGAAGAGGCACCTCCTGGGGACACGTAGCATTCAGATGCATTTCCAGGTGTACGATTTCTCGTAAATCTGTAAATGTGTCAGGTTCCATGGGTGAAGCGTGGGAACAGCCACAGCAACACCCATGGAATGCCCTTTTCACGAAAAGTGTTGCTTGTAAAGGGGCCATATTTAGAAGGACACGAAAAACCACACAGGGTGGCTTTATGTGTCCTTGTAAATATGGTGCGGCAGGTTGTGCCACTGGTGCGTCACAAAACGTGATGCATCGGCGGTGCAAGGGGCTTGTAAATAAGCCCCAAGTAATTAATAAGAAAGCACACATAGAGCACAAACACACAAACAACTGGTAAGTGCGTTAGTCCCCGAGCGATCTCCCTGCATTTAAAACTAGGGGCCTCATTTAGCATTTCTGCGCAGGGCACTGCAACAAAACATCTTGCTAAGGTGCCGTACACTAAAGTGAAAGAGCCGGAAGGCGCCCTATTTAATCCTCACTGTCCTTCTCGCTGCACCGATGCCGTCTTGGCATTCTAGCGCCAACTTGGGCACCCTTGCACTATGCTGTAAGGGTACTTACATTGCAGGTAGGACTGTTTTTGTGCAGGAAGGGTCAACTTCCTGCACAAAAACAATTCTACAAGTCATTTTCCTCAATGTGCGCTGCAAAATGCAGCACACATGGAAAAACGTCAAAACAAGGAGAAACTAACATATTTCTCCTCGTTACACCTCTACTCGGGTGGCGTCCGGATTCGACAGCTTCCCAGGTTTACATCACTTTGTAAATCTAGGGCAGCTTCAAATTCCATGGGCGTTGCATGGAAAAACCCACCTCAATGCTTCCATATGCAGAGGAAGGTGACGCAGCGACTTGCGTTGCGTCGTCTTACTCATACTTTAAGAGGCCACTCAAAGCCACGCAGGGTGGCTGGCCGTGGCGTCATAAATATTTATGAGAGCCCTGTGTTATGCATGCACCACTTTACGTGGTGCAGGGCTTTCGTAAATAATTCCCTATGACCTTAAAGTTGTTCCACACAGATCCCTGCAGCAAGCGCTCATCCTTGTGATGTCATTGGGATCAGAAAATGTTAAGTGCGCATGACAGTTTCTAGAGCAGAGTCTCTCCAAACCACTGTCAGCTAATATCAAAACCCTTCCTATGCAGCAATCAATCACACGGACTGACAGGGGTTAAAGAACTGCTGTTACTTTTCAGAATATCACTGTCCCTGCATTTGACACCCTAAACAGCGGCAGCCCCGCCTCCCAATGCCCCCCTGCGTGGTGTACCAGCATTGCGGTCCAGCTTGACAGCGCAGCTGTTGCCAGACAATTATGTGAGCATCGCTAGAGAGGGGCTTTACATCCACCCACATGTTGGGAGCCAAGAGTACATGTTTTAATTGGGTAGAAATGGTGTACTTCCACAAAAAAGTGCCCTCCACACAGCTGTGATCATTGTGTTTACTCACCCTGCTGCCTGAGTTTGAACTTTAAGGGGCACACACATGCCACTGCAATGCTACTAAAGTGTCTTAGATCACTAGATCATTTATGGCGTCTTTCCCTGACAGCAGCACGGATGGGTGACAGTAGTCATTAACCTACATGGATTTTAGGTCTGGCTTGAGAATGCAGCTCTCACCTAACCTTTTAACCTACACCAATATTTTTCTACAGTTCTTTGCTTCCATGCAAAGCATGTCTCTTCCCCTGATATCTACCTGCGATGATTCAAATGACCATAAACCATTCCTTTAAAGTCGGACCTATTGGCGTTGCCAGTGATTGTTTTTAGTTGGACGTACTGCTGCAATTGTTGGGAAAGGTCAGACTCACATCCACTGAATATCACTGACTAAGCTACGCCCCTCCCTCTGGGCTACTCAGATGTCCAAGGTCACTGGGGGCTCCTCGATTTTTCAAGTCACCCAGCCAATCAGATAGCACAGAAGTCAAAGGTCATGGATACCTGCAGAATCTCTCCCCCTGGAAGCTAAGGGGGTGTCTGGTGTTGTGGAGCCCTGACATTACACTGCAGAGCCAGGAGATGTCCTGTGTCACATGAGGCCACCAGGGACGGTTGTGTGACATGCCCAGTACAATGGCTGCAGCTCCCTTGTGAGTGGAAGGGTCTCGGGTAGCAGTGTCCTGGCCCTTGTGCCCAGCATGGCAGCTGGCAGGGCACTCCCAGCACCCTGAGTGGCAGGGGCGGCTGCAGGGCTCCAGGCTGGTTGGCACACATCCAGGCATCCACTGGGCCCTGTTCCCGGTTATAAACACCATGCCATGCTGCTGAGGCGAGTCACATTCAGAGCAGACACATGCGGGGGGGTGGGGGAGGGGGGGCAGGAGGCAGCCCCGCGCTCTCTCTTCGCTGCTCTCTCTTGCCCTCTCTTTTGAGGGGATCAGTGCTTCAAATGGGCAGTTACCATCAGGGTCAACCCCTTGTCAGGCAATGCTTGGAGAACTTTACATCATTTCACGTCATGATGTTCGTTCGCAATACCAAAATGTGGTCCTGGAACAAGACAGCTCATTTCAGGGCACAGGAGGATTGCTCATGATGTGCTGAAACAGAGCAGCGCTCGCCTGGCCAAAGAGCGTCCTTTTGAATCGATGCATTCCTCCGGGTGTTGGAAAGGCAGTGAGGCGCCTCCAATGTTTGTCTAACACTGGCAACAACTCCGGTTGGAAATGATTCTGCGCCTTCCAGAGCAGAGATCAGCTCATGCATGTTGGGTAAGGAAGGGCGATCGATCGATATGCCTCCAGGGTTGGACTGGCACATGGGGCAGTCAGGCTGATGCATGGGCATTAACAGAAAAACGGAAACAGAGAAACCACACTGGAGGAAAACAAATCATAGAAAAACTATTTTAAGGAAAGAAATAGGGCCTTATTACGAGTTTGGCTGTCCCAGAGCTGTGGGGCTGGCAAACCCGTCTGCCAGATCAGGACTTATCTCCTGGTCTGGTGGGCGGTGCTGCAGCGGTCTGTCAGGCTCATTAAAGAGCCTACCAGGCAGACCGCCGCTCTCAGAGCACTGCCTGCACCTTCCTGCAGGGTGTGTTGTACATGCCACACCGTGCAGGAACTGGGGGTGCAAATTAACAGGGGAGCAATACGTGTGCCCCCCTGCATACACCCCCAGGGCCTGTTGGGCCCTGTTGGGCCTCCTTTGTTGCCTCACCTCCACCCTTTCCATGTTGGTTGCACCGCCATGAAAAGGGTGGCGGTGAGACAACTCAAAATATGTTCGGCGGTGCCGCTTCAGCGCCGCCAGCACATTTTGCCTCGGACCGCTGCAAGACCGCCACAGGATCCTTCATACACGGCGGTCACAGCAGTTCAGTGGCGGTTCGACCACCACACTTATAATACTGCAGGCGGGACTGCAGTGTGGCGGTGGTCAGATCGCCACCCCGGGTACTGCAGCCATATGGATGCCAAACTCGTAATAGGCCGTATAGAGGGAGGAATTTTAGGGATCAGGATGAGGTGGAGTATGGGGAGGTGATGGGTTTTTAGGGTTCACGGATGAGTGGCGTTTAGGGGAGGTGAGGGGATTTTAGGGTTCAGGGATTGATGGAATGTTGGGGTGTTGAGGCTTCTTTAGATTTCATTGCTAGGCGATGGATGGTATCTAGAGGTGGTGAGGAGTCCATGAATTACAAGCACACAAAGTAATTGACAATGTAACTGATATGAATTTGAAGTAATGTCCCCTGAAGTAAAGCGCAGAATTAAATTCCTCCGACAAAAATGTTTCAAAAAGTAAGACCTGCAACCATTGCATTTACACCTTGAAAAATAAGCAAGCAAAGGGCAAGTTTGAAAAGAAAGAAATTCTATGAATTTTTTTCGATGAAATGGTAAATTCCATTCATCCTTCAAATTTCCATTAAACAGTTTAGGTGAAATGGTTTCTCAAATTCAATTAAATAGTTTTTCCGTGAAATCACATATAACCATGTGCCCGATAGGCTGGTCAAACAGGTCAGTGTTTGGGTCATTTATTTTGCAGCTTGTAGGCCTTTTTTTTAAGTCAGGTGGGCCAGTTTTCACAGTTGATTTCCCTGACATTACCACAAGCATAACAAACACAAGGAGATGATGGACGGAGTGCTGAAAATTTTCAGAAACTCACCCCCAGTCACAGATCTGGGTTGAATACATCATCATTCTTTAGCTCACTTCGCCACCTCAGTTCACACCCAGCTATATGCAAATCAGTCTTGACCCTGTGCCTCATGGGAATAGTCCAGCCGAACTGCCAAGCAAGGTCTTCTATGAACTGGTAAAAAGAATCCTGGGTCCGGTTTCGGGGTCACACCCCTCAACAGCCAGGCTAGCTTGAAGCCAGTGGCAAAGTGAGCAAGGGACCCATGTCTGGGCATACCCTGCCAACTTAGGGCGAACAAAGCAAACACAAGGAGATGATGGACAGATCAGGGTTGAATCCATCATCATTCTTTAGCTCACTTCGCCACCTCGGTTCAGACCCAGCTAAATGCAAATCAGTCTTGACCCTGTGCCTCATAGGAACATTCCAGCCGAAATTGCCAAGCCAGGTCTTCCATGATCCAGAAACAACCATCCTAGTATCGGTTTCAGGGTAACACCCCTCATCAGCCAGGCTAGCTTGAATCCAATGGCAAAGTAAGCAAGGGACCAAGCATTGCCTGCAGCAAACACAGATGCATGCAGTCTCTCATACCCTGCAAAATACCTATATAGCGTGTCTTTGCAAGTTCAAAACTGGACTGATTTACAAATGTGGGTCTCTTTTTTAGCTAACTGCTTCACTACTGGGGGGCACTTCTATTTTGGTACCTGGGCCTGTTTTTTGTCACTGTCTGACCATGTACAGCTCTATTTAAAGTGTCGAGATCAAGACAAAGCCTTAGCTCCCCTGAACATTTTAGTGAAATCACAATGGGGGCAACCAAGGGGCAATAGTCATTGGATTCAATAATATCCTTCAAATTAACTTAGAATGTCCTTTGTAACTTTCCTTTGTGTGATAATGGAACATTTCTTACACAGTATCTTATGAAAACCACATCCTCCTTAAGAATATTGCTATGTTCACATCCTTGATGCCACCCTAACTCATTTTTAATGCTCCCTTAACCTCTTTCTATAGTGTCCGAACACATTTCTCTGGATTCTGATCTGGATGTGTTCCATTGCTTTTCACTTGAATCCCTTCTTTATAATTTATTACATAACTGGATGAATCAACCCGGGCTCTAACATAATTACCATTGTCTCTTGGTGTGGCCAAACCAAGATAGTATCACACTTATCAATCCATAAAATTTGCCTCTGCTTCTACGATTTTGAAAGTCTAGATCATTCCAGGAATATTACAGTATTTTTTTGTTTGTGGCCAGTAGGGCCGCCTGGCTGAATATCTATTAATAGTGAAAGTGGTTTTTATTTCAGCAGCACAGCAACCGGACCGGACAGCAGGACGGTCCAGTACAACTGACCTTCTTAGCTATCCAACTTCTAAGTTCCAGACTGGAATAGGAACCCACACTGAAGGCATGCAGAGCTGAGTGACATAACAAGGAGCGCTGAATAGCTGTCGCATGCCAGGAAGCATGCAAGGATGTTACAAGCTTGGAAAACCCAAACGTGTTGCTTCAAATCATAGCTTCCAGCTATCCCGGCAAGCAGCTAATCAGCCGGCAGCATCGCAAGCGACATCCTGCAACTGTGTTTCTCTAGGGGATTAATCTCTTTTCACTTCCATTGAATAAATTGATGACTAGATATGGTGAATAGATATTTATTAAAGCCAATTTACAGGGCTTATTCCTTTTAAGCTTTCAGATAAAGCCCCTTTCAGTGTTGAAGATTTTATTCATTTAAGTTTACATTAAGCCTATAACGTGCGCCTATTTTTTTATAAACATGCAACTTATTTACATTGTGCCAGAGAAGGACAGCCTATAAGATTACACCTTATTTACAATTTGCCCGAGAAGGACAGGGCATCTCCTGAGATCCCAGAGGGGAAAGTTAATGAGGAGATCTTCAAGTAATTATTCCAAAATGAGAAGCGTATCTGTGTATGCGAGACCATTGGCAAGTAATGCTCAAGAAGAAAGCTAAAGGTGGTCAGTGAATGATGATCTATTTCGGAGGGAGTCTCCGATTGCGGGGATAAAGGAGGTATGAAAGAAGGAAGCCCATTCATATTCAGAAAGGGTATGTAAAAGGAGGACCAAGCACCACAAAAGGGAATTCTGTCCTATGAGGCATGAAAAAGAGAGGTGTCCGGTGCAGCACAATGGAAGAATAGTTTCCTATGCGGCGCGAAAAAGATAGGTGTCCAAAGCGGCACAATGGAGATGGGTGTCCTGAGTGCATGCAAGACATGGATACAATGGTAATGGGTGTTCTGAGCAACACACAAGACATGGACATTCAAGAAATTGAGTACGGGGAGGAGGAGTTCCTGGGAGACGATGATGAGCTTTATGAGGATTATGCACTCGACCTCCAAGGGGATGTCGATGGAAATGTGAGGATCAAGATCAAGTTCCTTCTACCTCCAAAGACGACATTCAGGAATCCGTTAGGAGAGAATATATTCTTGCCCCACAGTATTAAACATCCTAGAAGCGCGGAAAGGTGGCCGGTTGAACATGTGGACAAATTCATTGAGAGATGGAATGGATTTCCGCTAGAGAAAGAAGGGAGGAATGTCCTCAAGGTTGAATGTTCTTGGCAAGTCATCCATGCCTAATGCCCAATTGGCAGAGACCCCACGAAAGGTCTTGAGAGATTCCTCAACAAATGTCAAGATTGCCTCCTAGATGTTATCTGTCCACCGATGAGGATCATTGATATTTCCAAAGAGACATATCTTAGGGCCTTCCATTAGATTTGGAGGCTAGAGGCTGGCGTCTGCATGCTATGGTTCTCCTGGAGAACACCAACGCAGGACTAAAGGCCAAAAGCACAAGGGAGTTCTAAAGAAAATCAACCACAAGTTGGGATATTTAGTGGAAAAAGAGACCACAGAGAACCCTAAGGGGCTCGTTTTCAGTGAAGGCATGGTGAAAACCCTGGGCAAGGGGCCAAGTTCAAGCCAGATACCAGGGTGAATACTGTGTTTTCTTGTTCTTCTTCTTCTCAGGGAAGGGTAAATTGGGTGAATTGCCTACTGGCGGAAAACCGGCAGATGGTCTTCCCGTCCGCCGGGGTCCCCCTGCCATGGTAATGTGGCGGGGGGTTAATTTGCAGCGGGTGGAGGTTTTTAGCGGGAGGATCGCCACCGCCATGGGGGCGGTGGCCATCCGTCCGCTATACTAATGACCCCCTAAGATTATGAAACAAAGCAGACCAATTAACTAAATCGAACAGCTTCTCAGCGTCAATCATGATGACTGGCACGTAAGAATTATTATCTCGAAATAATTGATCACCTGAGTCAGGAAATGTGTACTTATTAAAATAGACTTCTGGGAAGAAAAGCAGCTTGGTCATTTTGAATAAATGTTTGTGCAATGGTCGTAATGCGACTGGCCATAGTTTAGTGAATAACTTATAATTGGTTTTAAACCGACTAACAGGCCTGAATGAATTGAGATTGACTTTTGCTTTTTCAGAAAGCTCACCACTCTAGCGCCTGAAGATGATGTCAGGACCCCCTGAAGAATTCGAGTCATTTGATTTTAAAGTTTGATCAGGATATCTTGAAGTTGG
The DNA here is from genome assembly GCF_964204655.1 of Triturus cristatus. Taxonomy (NCBI): domain Eukaryota; kingdom Metazoa; phylum Chordata; class Amphibia; order Caudata; family Salamandridae; genus Triturus; species Triturus cristatus. The sequence continues at coordinate 14,236,517 of NC_140591.1, forward strand.
GGAAAGAACTCCTTATGTACCTCAATGAGAATACATAATTACGACTAGAATTAGAATAGGCCTCTTGTTGGACCCGGCCCCGTGGCGTGGTCCTGGCCCCCTTTTCAGGCCGACTGGGGACCTCTTCACCCTTCGGGGTCCCCCCTGGATTGTACCCATCTACCCGCACCAGCCAACGCGACCCGGCCCCCCCGGCCGCGGCCCCAGCGAAACCCCGACATCGAGGCACCAAGATCCGGCCAGGGGGCACCACGTGGCCAATCCCCCGATCCCGGAGGAGGGGAGTTTCGATGGGACCCCCAATCGTCCCCCAACGCCTGGGTGCGATCGCTCTCCGGCCTCCCTGGGCACTGGCGCCTCTCCTGCTGGGCGTCTGGCCTCTCCCAGCCCGGCCTCTCCGCCCCCCCGGACGCAAGGGTCCGGACATCAAAGGGCTCCAGACATATATCTGGGGCGAACCCGCACCAGGACAGTAGTTGTATCCTGGAGTCGAGAGCCCTGCTGATCGGATCGCGGCTGACCCTACGGAGAAAAAGACTCTTGCCTGGAACTGTCCCTCGAGCCCTGCTGACTGCGTCGCGGCTCCACCTTGCTGAGAATAAGATTCTCACGGAAACCTCGGGGCCCTGCTGACGCCGTCGCGGCCCAACCTTGCTGAACTACCATCGGAGCCCTGCTGACCTCGTCGCGGCTCGACCTAGTGGAACTACCATCGGAGCCCTGCTGACTTCGTCGCGGCTCGAGCTAGCTGAACTGACCCTCCGAGCCCTGCTGACTCCGTCGCGGCTCGACCTCTTCGAGCCACCCTTGTGTCCGGCACCCGACGCTCCGACTCCCGGAGTCCCTCCCAGCTTGAGGCTTAATACCTGGGCGCAGGGTACCCCCGTACCAGGCTGATACTGAGACTGTCCCGCTACCCCTTCCCCACAAAGACCTTGAGACTCTTTTCGGATCCCTCGATCCACCTGTACATATTGCCAAAGAAACCTACGATAATTACCGATAAAAATATATGAGAACTGATACCAGTGTCGAGTCCTGTGTGGTGGTGTTACTGGACTAGTACGATTATAGGGGAAGGACCTCTCCTAGGAGGCTTCTCAGCGGCGCTCGACTACTTCCTTGCGGTAAGGAGGCCCACTGGGTGGTCCCGCCGACTGCCCAGAGGTCCGCCTTCCAACACCTCTGTATCTAAAAATCTAATCTCATGAGATGTAATAGAAGTGAGCAAAAGTTTCTTGTTGGTCCTGTGACTTACGGAGATGAAGTGATGCAAGAGATTTTGTTATTGCTTCTTATGAAATAACTTTCACGTCTGATAAGCAGAGCTGTAATAATTGAAAAAAACCCTTTGAATACGATGAGTTTGATTAACACGTGAGTTCATGTCCAGATCTGTAATTTCTTCCAATTGTATTAATGTTAAATGTAATATTAACTGACCACGCTAAGAACTTGCCGAAATGTTTGCTTTCTTCATAAGATTGCTGTTGAAAGGTTTTCTAATCTAGAAGTTCCTCAGCTAAGAAACATCTTTCACGTTTGCCTTGCCTGGGATAGTATTTCAATATCAGAAAGCTGTGTTGATGTAGAACTTAACTTTGATGATTTATCAAGAGCCCCCTGCAATGCCATCACCACCTATTTGCACATTTCATTTCATTTGATCTTATAGGTGACAACCTGTCCCCTAAAGCATTCTTTAAAGGTTTCCCAGACTATAAAGAGTGGAGCAGATTAAAACGTGACAAACCCCGCGATAAAGATTTGCATAGCTTCTTTACATCTCAGATCTAAAAGGAGTGTTTTATCAAACATACATCTGGGAGGTAAACTTAAATCATAATCAAGTTGTAATCAAGCTGTCTTTCTACTGTGACTACAGAATGGTCTGAGAAACCATGTGACACATTTGAAGAGCTTTTTCATCTAAGAAATTAGAAAGAAGTCTGGCCTGGGGCTGGGCTGAGTTGCTTAGAAAAGCATGTAAATTGTATCGTAAGAGGATTGTCAAGACACCAACAATCTATAAGACAGTAATCCTGTTTTAAGATAGAGATAGGTGACGAAGTCTTAGGTTTAGACAGTTTTTAACCTCACATGAAGAATCCAGCTCTGGGAATTTGACGGAGTGACGATCACTACCTGATATAACTGAACCTGAAGGATCAATTGCTAAACTGTAAGGCCCGATTCACAAAGGTAAACTTACACTTTTGTGCAAATTTACTTCTTGTCAGTAGTCACAAAGGTAAACTTAGACAAACGTGTAAGTTTACTACTTTTCAGTATTCACAAAGGTAAGTTACTGTTAGTAAAGTTCGAATTTGGTCCAAGTTTAAGTTTGTGAATACGTAAAAGAAGTAAAGTTAGATTTGTAGCCTAAGTTTACCTTTGTGAATACCGAAAAGTAGTAAACTTACACAAAAGTGTAAGTCTACCTTTGTGGATCAGGCCCTGAATCTGCTGCCGCAGAAGTATAAGATCTTTGAGTTAAGTTGTTGTATATCAAAGGTTGTAGTAACCCAGAGCCAGCTCCCTAGACTCTCTCACAACCTGGGCCAACGTCCAGTTGAATGCCTGTAAAAAAAGATAACAACACCACTATATCAGTGCCTGTTGATGCAAACACAGCATGAGAAAAAGACAGATAGATGAGAAGATTTGGATTAAAGATGGGTCTCTTGCCAATAAATCCCACTGAGGTCAAAGATCTTGACCTAGTTCAGAGCTGCACAGTATTTGCGCCTGTTAGATGAACCATTTATAATACATTTGATCTTAATATTCCCAACTCTACATAACAGATATATCAGGCATTACCAGTCATAACTTAGAGGGAGAGTTTCTCGAGAAACGACCTTTTTTGTTTAAACCCACTGCCCGCAACAATTTTCTCTGAAAATTAACATACTCCTTATGTGTGACTTCTGAAAGGGAGTTACCCATTATTCCCTTTATGCCACAATCATAGCCCATATTTGAAGGTACCATGCAGAGTTCCCACCTCCAGAGAGGAGGGGCCCCCAACCCAGTGCCAGGCCCTGAACCACCCGGTGAACGTCACAATTATTACGGAACAAACCAATATATGGATCCATCCGTCAATCCCTCATAAGATTTCATTAATCAATCTGGTATACACCAGGTCACCTAATGCTGTCTTGCCCCCCCAAAATGCCTGTCTCCATATGTATGACCAAAAACATCACTAGCAAATGCAACATTTAACCAAATTGATTATAACAGGGAGAGTTTTTTAATTGATTCTCATAAAAAGAAGGGACAGAGATTCTGCCAGCAAACAGAGCACGGAGGCTGTGAAAAAAGAAAGAAAAAGACGAGCATTGATCCCACCTACATCATGGTGCACAGAACAAAAAGTAAATATCGCTCCGCGACAAGCACAATTGAGCGTTGGGGCTGAGCGAGTTGTAACAGAGGCTGGCAGGCATTCCTAAGTTTAGAAAGGGGTGAGACACAAGCCAACTCAGGGGTCATCCACCCTAGTGGCACTTTACAGAGAATGTAACCTCTCATTTGAGGCATGGAGAAGCGAACACTCTAGCCAGAGAGATATGATTGGCGTCATTGTAGTGAGGAAATAATAAAGGATTTTAGGTGTACATATGCAAACAGACAGAAAGATATCAATCAATAGCCATCCTCGGTCTGGCTACTTTTCAAAACATTTCCTAAAAAATCATTTAAAACAAAAAAAACTCTGGAGGCGCTTCTATGTAAGAGGTGAACTGATGATGGACTTTGTGATCACTCACCCCAAGCATGGGAGACTTCCCAACAGAAACAAAAAGAATTTAGTTTTTTTTTTAAATAGTTTGTTTTTGGCATTGATGAAACTCGGGTAAGGGAGGTGACCAGCAACTTCACCAGGAGTGTTTGGTACAACTTGAGTCTGTGAAAGTGCATCCCCTTCCCTTGGTGTCTGATATTGATTAATGTGGAAAGCATGAAGAGCACTTGGAGTGGAATAATGGGACCGTGAATGTGATTGGTATGCTAATTATCGAAGGGTGCGATCGTAATTGAACGAAGAAGATTGAAATACAATATTGAATTGTGTTCTATCGGTATAGGTACACTCAAGACGTGTGTCTGCTAAGGACAAGTATTGCCACTGACCTTTCCCCTACCACAAAGTGACTCTGCCAGGAGGGAATTGCAAAGAAAATGTTATAACAGATCTGTATACTGACGAAGGCCATCGACCCCATGGGCCGGAAGTTAAGGGCTGAAACATGTTGGTACAGCAGATAGGGTAATGGAAATGTTGTCTCTCTCATATACCCTCTAATTCTTTTAACAATGCTAAGTGGGGCCTACAATAAAATTTAGAAGGGTGCCCACTTAGACAGTTATACTATTCTTATTTTCTGCAACTGGGATTTCTATAGATTAATATTTCTTTTTTTTATATATATATATATTTTTAAAAAAAATTGCACTCCACCCTGTACGTTGGTCTGTGCACAGGTGTGTTAGCGGCCCTATGATGAAGCATGCCACTATTTAGTGGGTGAGGGTAGTTTTAACAACCTTTTGGGTTCCCCAATAAGGTTGTTTTTATCTTTTTAATTTCGTTTTCCTCCTTCTGTCTTTCTACCCCCTTGAGTAGATGGGGCCCAAAGAATTGGACAGGTTTTATTTTCCCCTATTTTTAGTCCGTCTGATATGGTGATTTGTAGAGTTATATAATTAACATCTTAATATGGTGAAAAGAACGGCAGAGGTCTTTCATTTTTTTATTTCCTTTAAAGTGTTATAAGTCTCTAGCACCACAGAAAAAATCTGGAAATGACCTTGGTACAATATTTTCCATTTTGATTGTTGAAAGAGGGGAGCTTGGGCACAGGGCCAAGACTGATTTGCATATTGCCAGGTCTAAACTGGGGTGGCATGGTGAGTAAAAAAATGATGGATTTAACCCAGATCTCTTGACTGGGGGTGAATGTTTTGATTAGTTCTGCATTCCGTCCATCAATTGTGCGTCTTTTGCTTTCTCGCCCTAAGTGCGCCGGGTATGCCCAGACGTGGGTCCCATGCTCACTGTGCCACTGGATTCAAGCTATCCTGGCTGAAGAGGGGTGAAACCCCCGAAACCGGTCCTAGGATGCTTGTTTCCGGTCCAGGGAGGACCTGGCTTGTCAGTTCGGGCTGGACTGTTCCCATGAGGCACAGGGTCAAGACTGATTTGCATATGGCCAGGTCTAACCTGGGGTGGCATGGTGACCAAAAGAATGATGGATTTAACCCAGATCTCTTGTCTGGGGGTTAATGTTTTGATTAGTTCTGCATTCTGTCCATCAATTGTGTGTCTTTTGCTTTGAAAGTGTGCAACATCCCTTTAAATTATTTCCTGAGATTAGCTGATTTGATAGTCATGTCAGAGTAAATCTGGTACTTCAAATCTTCTAGCGGCCTAAATATTTTCGATTAATAGCTGTGGAAATATTTTTTTCTTTAACTGGGTAATCAGCAAAGATCACTAAGCGAGTGCATGAATATTTAGCCTGCGATATTCAAGGCTTAGCATCATACGTGCCCACATTATTGAGAGATCAGCTGCAAATTTGTGGCGGTTTGATTGGCGAGAATGGTTTTCCAGCTCCTCGTGTTTGTTTTGAGTGCAGTGATTGCTTTCCTAAAGTTTACTGAGCCATTCTGCAACAAAAACAGCCCATCGTCAAGATCTAAAACCCCCTGTCCTAGCTGAACAAACCTCTCAAAAATCTGAGAGGGCTTCTCATCAATCTTAAGATGATCATGAAAGAAGGAGCTCGCTTGAGATTTTGATGCATTTATATCTCTTATTTGAAGCGAAATTGTCTCAAAAATTGACTGCACGGTATAGGCATCTCGGGCCCTCAGTCTTCAATGGCAAGAAGTCTGTACATTGTTAGTAGCCTGCAAGGTTGACCAAGTCGTAGCGAGGACAAAGACTCTTGAGCTGGCAACGTACCGCTGTCTCTCTGCTGACACGATTGAGTAGTCGAGAATCTGGCCTAATTCGATTCCTCCCCTACAGCCTCCCTACTTGGCACGTTCAATCACCTCACAATGCTGAGGATTCAAAAACAAAGGTTAGATTTGACGAAAAGAGAGTTCAGGCTCTGAGTGGGGCATGGTAGACGGTGGCATTGACTGCTTGTTGGAAATACTCAAAGGCATTAGAGACCCACTTGCAACTGACTGTTCATTGCGTAGCCACAATCTCCGTTCAAGAGTAGAGCGTACGTCCAATACATGTGACACAGCAATTTGAGTGGTCTCTTTTATAGTCCTGCTAACTCACTCTATCTTTCGATTACCTTGAGGGTCAAGAGGTCCTTAAATGATTAACTTCCAGTGTGAAAAGAAGTCACTCCATCATGCTTGACTTAAATTGCACCCCATTATATGTTACCAAAAACCTGGGAATACCTTCTGTGTGAAACAAATTCTCCAAACATCTGATCACACTTTTAGTGTCTGGCTCTCTCCTAAATTCATGACACACCTACTTGGAGTGACAATGAACAATCACTCAAGCATATGCTACATTCTCACTCAGTGAGTACAATGGTAGCATAAAATGCATTCCCAACTTTTGCCATGGTGCCACAGGAAGCTCCACTGGAGACAGACGAGTATTGTAAGAACGCAACTACTTCTCTGCCCCATTACACTCTTCACATCTAGACATGACTAGCTCAACTTCAGTATCAATTCCAGGCCAGCAATAAAAGGCACATAATCTCTTCCTGGACCCAGAGAGTCCAACATGTCCACCCAGCGCAAATCTCACCAATCTAGCCCTTAATTTCACCAGCAGATTCCCCTGTATAACAACAGCACCTTCACCTGTAATTCATCTTGGATTTTATGAAAGCCTTCACTCCTGCTGCTCATCAACATTCCTGGGCCAGCCCTGACTGATGTACTTTTTCAGCAAAATTTGACATTTGTCCTGAGCTCCAACATCTTCCCATTCTCTCTGAGAAGCAACCTCGTCTGCAACTACCACTCCATCAACCAAACCAACAACACACTCCACATCATGAATCAACCTTCACTGCAGCATCTTTACAAGGGGAGAGTGTGAGAGACAGTCCGCTCTAGGATATGTCTGATTTGAAAACTGAGTTCCTGCATTTTGGCCAACAACCTCACCAATCTGGGAATTGACTTGTTGAAATGACCATCACCCCAAAGACAAACTGACAATTTCTCATCTGTACCTAAAGTAAATTCTCTGCCCCACAAGTAGGTGTAAAAATAATGAGTATCCCAAACACATTTTGATGCCTCCCTCTTTATAGAACTAGGGGCCATAAGTATCATTACTGGAAATAGCGATTACCTAATTGCAATTCTGTGCGTATCGCAATTAGGGATTCGCTATTCCTAATGTATGAAACTTTTGGAGTTTCAATTAGAGATTCCTAGTGGGTCGCAAATCGACCCACCTCATGAATATTTATGATGTAGGTCGCGATTTGCGACCCATAAGGAATCGCTAAAATCATGGGGATGGTGGCCTGCTGGGGTCAGCAGACCACCGTGTCCGTGATTGCTTTTAAATATAGCAATCATTTTTTTAAACAATGCTGCCTGTTTTCCGTAAAAGGAAAACGGGTTGTGTTTTTAAAAAAAAAAGTAAAGTTTCTTTTAATTTTTTAAGAGCAGGCAGTGGTCAGTGGGACTACTGCCTGCTCTGAAAAAAAGGTTTTTGCTACCATTCCCATAGTTTTGCGAATGGGTTACCATCTACTTGAAGTATGTGGGAAAATACAAATGATTTATGACCGTATTTCGGTCGCAAAACAATCTTGCATACTGAGGAAATATGAATTTTTATGATCAATTGTGTCCCCTATCTTAGACCCCAACGGCTCCATGTACATGCTACAAGTACATGTATGTTCCCTCCACTTCCAGCTCTGAAGACGCAAATACATATGCGTCCAACGTTAACATGTCCTCTTTCAGATCCACCATGAATGGGTCGAATATTCCGTTCCTAAGTATGCATTGCCACCGTCTTTATATGGTGCACCTTTCACGTTTTTCAGCTCTGGCAAGTTAGGCCCTGAATTCTGCCATCGAGCTTTTCCTGCTTTCTGCCTCTGAATGCTCCAGCCTGGACCTGCATCTGTATCCATGACCTTTGTCTTACTTCCTGCGCGGCTAACAGTGCCTGGCCTGGCCTGTTGCCTGCCAAGACTGTATTCAGCCTTCAAGTTATCTGCTCCGCTCCTCGAGAAATGCATTCCTGTCTAGTAGTTTAGGTAAACATCTACCCAGCTACAAGAGCAAAGGGCCCGGCCTTACTGTCTCCGTGCAAGTAATTCATAGCTCCTGTTACCATGGTAGGCCCATGCCCTCTCGCATCTCATGTAGACACGTAGACACTTATACACGCACTAGCAGTCAGTATAGGATAGCCTCTGCCCGAGAGACCTTTCCTTCCAGATAATACAGTTCCTTAAACACAAGATATTAGATACGATTTGGGATTAGGTTGTTCTGACATCCCAGACTTCTGTCTCCTCACGTAGGGCTAAATGTCAAGTCCCCTTCACCCTCCAGTTACACGTCAATCACACGTCATGCTGCTGCACGCGCATCTCTGCCATGTATTTCTGCTGACATTGCAGGATTCTCTTATGGATCCACCCACCTGTGACATCCTCATAATGACGTTTCTAAGTACACGCCCATTGTAACGCCTTTTTCATTACGTATGTGCACTCTTATCTCTCCTCTCGACTGTTACGCCTTCTGCATCTGCCTTTACTGTAATGCATTGACTATATATATGATAACCTGTCAATAAAGTATGCGTTATCCCTTCCCGAACCTTCGTTGTGACGGAATCCGATTGCCTGGTTCGAACCAATTCCTTTGTAAGGAATAAAACCCCATTTAAAACCTCTAATATCACGGATTCTGCCTCTTATTTATTCTGAGTTATCCTTATTGAACTTTACCGCATAAATTAAGTACAGGTAATTAAAATTTACCACATAATTGGCGCCCGAACAGGGACTCCTCCCCCACCCCACGCGCCGGAGGTGCATTGCAGACCCGGTCTCCTGCCACAGCCGGACGGACAACTACGCGTACCTGCAGGATTTCCTGTACCTCCCTCAGGCCAACGGAGGTGACTGAGGCTGCGATCAACACCCAGACGAGGCGGTGAGGAGTGCGGAGGATCCCGACCAGAGCCTAGCTGAGAGAGCAAGATCCGAGGTATACAGAGGCCCACCAGGTTCCGAAGTTCCGAAGTATCCACGCCACGAGTCGAGTCGAGTCGAGTCCAGTCTGGTCTAGTCCAGTCCAGAGTTTCCGAGGCCTTCTGTTCCGTTCCGTGCTTCCCGGTGAGTACCGTTGCTGGGGACGCATCTAGACGTGCGCATTGGTTTGTGCCGGTCAAGACGGGTTTGGGTACGCAGACCCGGTCTGCACTGTTTTAGCAGTGTATCTGTACTGTTTAGCAGTACATCTAGTATTATGCAGTTAGCTAGTTTTATTCTAATTATCGTTGTTCGTTTTAAAATGTTTTAATATGTTTTAAATGTCGTGGTATGAGTGATTGTTCGATCTTCATTACTGTGTTTATTGTATAAATTGTGTTCAAGTCCGAGTCAGAATCAAGTAGCAAGGTTTAAGATGCCGTTCTTTTCAAAATTAAGACAGATAAAAACTAGAAAAGGGATACTCGAGGAAGCCGTTCCCATTCCACCTAGGGACACTCCAGGGTACTTTATGTACCATAAACATGGCCTAGATGCCGTATTATATCTCGATTTGTGGGTGGACTACACCAAGGATTTAGCAGAGAATCAGAGATGGCCCGCTGCTGGGACATGGGATGCAGATAGCATCATGAGAGTAGAAGAAGCATTATGGAAAAAGAAAGCCAGACAGTCACAGAAAGATGCCATTGAATTATGGCGTAAAGAATCGCATAGACGCACAGAAAAAGCACTCAGAAAAGAAGAGAAAAGTAGGGAGGATTCAGACAAAGCCCAAGAAAACGTATTAATTGAGGAAGGTATCCGAGCAAAAGCAGAACGAGTAGACAGACAACGAAACACTCTTATGAATGGTATGTATCCTCTTCTGGCCGAGGGTTTACCTAAGGCCACCCTGGAAGTACCGAAAGATCTGCCACCTCCATTGCTTCCGACTAAATTGCTCCCCAAGACCGCAAAGGACATTTTCCTTTCTTCCTATTTAGACGATGTAGCCCCCGAATATGTTAATGCTCCGCCGCCACGCACACCACCTGCTAACGGCGCTCGACCCCGAGATAATCTGCCCCCACTTCCGCAGCAACATACTCCTCCTTCCGTTCCAAACCTTCCGCCCGTTCCTTCACTCCTTCCTGCATCTATTCTTCCTACCTTACACCCAACGAATCCTTTTGGACCTGGCACCTCAGGAGGTGCGACAGGAGGTTTTCATACGCCACCACCAACACATCGATTGACTTATAGGGATTTAGCACACCAACGTACACCTCAAACAGCGAATTACGACATACTTAAAGAGCCTCTTACAGACTGTAGATATGATCCAGTGCCCGGTAAAGACGACAGAATGATGCTATCATCAGTACGTCTACGACGAGTTGCGAACTATTTAATGATACTACCAGGAATGGTTGATCATCTAGACAAAATATATCACTTTGTCCAAACAGGGCAAGGTCCCGAAAGTATTGGCGAGGCCATGGCATACCAGAAAGTGGACACGCAAAAACTGTTGTTACGCTTCTTCATAAACTGCCTGATAAGAAACAGAGATAGGCCTAGTGTAGACCCGGAAGAAATGAAAGCACTTAACAAATGGGGTCAGAATATAGCAGACGGAAAACATGATAAACAGAATAGTATAAAAAATATGTACCGAAGGATCCGAAAAACAGTAGAACAAATACGTGAAAGAGAACAGCCTGAAAGAGAACTAGATGCAGATAAGACTGAATCCTCGGAGGAGGAGGAACAACCAGAAATGACAACAGGACAATTACAATTACCAGCTAGAGAAATGATAGCTTATGTAGGTAAGGGAAGATCATTTAATAATTCAATGCGTCCGATACGTCCAGAAAGTAAGAGAATTTTTCAAGCAGCCATGTCAAATCCAAAGACCCCCGAACACTTATTTCAGGCTACTGATAAAATACTTCAAGAACGAATGGGGTACCATGTACTCGATTCTATGGATGAACAAGAATTAGCCAGGACAGCAGTACAATGGGCTGACAGTTCTGATAAATATAGTGATGACGCGCTAGTACACACGTTTTTGAATCTTTCACCAGACGAACAGCGTTTAGCTGGTATGTACATGATACAACAGCTCCTTATATTGTATAAAGGCCAACACTCCGATCCTGGTCCCCTTCCTGATATACTGATAGAACTACTCATGAAGAAATGGAGAGGTCTAAGTACCGATCTAATTAAAGTAATTCTAGAACATCGGCACAGATACAGTGCCTTCCTGTGTCCACAGCTTGATCCAGCTCCCTCCATGGAAAGAAAAATGTATTACATAGACAGACAGAATCCCTTACGCGAAGTGCACCCAGTTAGAAATGATGATAATACTTTTAGACGCGTGTTTGTGTACACGCCCATAACTAAAATAGAACTATTGGAAATGAAAAAGTTAGTGCCTAGCCATGACAGAGATCCAGCAGGTTTTCACCGTGAAATAAAAGACATGTTGCTCATGGGTGATTATACCTATCCTGACATTATGAAAATATTAAAAGTATTATTGCCTGCCGGTATTTACGAGAAACTCAAAGAAAAAGAATGGGAGGTGGGAGAGCAAAAGATTGATTGGACTGCATTAGAAAACGAAGAAAATACCCGAACTCCAGGCCTAGGGCTCGGGGACAAAACTAAAGCGTTACCAGGATTGTTAGTACAAGTATTGCCACGTTTATTAACCACGAAAAAGGAAGACTGGGGTGCAATCTCAGCCTGCAAACAGAAACCCGATGAAGACACTAGTGATTTTTATTCCCGATTTGAAAAATGTTTTGGTATTAATAGCGGCCTGAAAGCAAGTAGCGATTCATATCCACATCATTTTGTAACAAAATTAGTCGAGAATTCCCTGCCCCAGGTTAAGAACAGAGTATTGAAAGTCGAGAGCACTTGGCAAGCTAATACCCCGTCGCAAATGTTACAAATGTTACAGTACCACCAGAATAGAATTAGAGAAGAACAAGAACACGAACAAAGACGTATGAAAGATACGAAAATGAAAATGCTCGTTGCTCAGTCAGTTCCAGCTGACGGTCATAAAAAGGGTGCGACACAGTCCAGTAATTCAGCGGCTCCTGTTAAAGGGACATGCAACTATTGTAAACAGCCAGGTCATTATATACACGATTGTGCAGTTCTGAAACACAATATCTCTACGGGTAAAACCAAGGAGAGACCGCGTCCACCTAGACAGGATCAGATCCAACCACAAGTACCTCAGAATGTACAGCCTATGCAAGCTTCGCAACAGACCGTAGCAGTACCACAGCCACAGCCTAGTGCCGCAACACAAAACACGACACAACAGATGTACCAGTATGCACAAAATGACTATCCCGATTATCAGCGATACACATGAAACAGCCTAGAGAGGGAGGTTGGCTTGCCTCTTATTGAGGTTCCCGTAGATCAAGAGGGTCCTTATGTACATAGTGAAGTATTAGGGAAAGACAGAAAGTTTTTAATTGATACAGGGGCAAGCAGAACAACTATAAGTCACGACGAGGTTCCAGGGGCACCCCTCTCAGGCTCACAGAATGTTTCCCTTGGATTTTCAGGAAAGCCTATCGTTAACGAAGTATCGCAACCTCTTCCTCTTGCAGTTGGTCCATTGATACGGACTACAGATTTATTGCTTACAAAATCATGCCCAGAAAACTTGTTAGGTATAAAGACACTGAAAGCTCTAGGAGCTGTAATATGTTGTTCCCCAGAAGGGGTACGATTATTTTTGCGTGACTTTAAAGCTCACTACGTATTTAGAGACATAGATCACCGGTTACAGAATGTCCCTGCACATTTATGGGCACAAGGCCCCACTGATGTAGGTTGTATGCACATTACACCATATCGAGTCACACTCAAAGCAGGAGTGGTATTACCACGAATTCGACAATACAAGTTACCTCCAGATGCTGTAGTGGCTTTGCTGCAAATCATTGACGAGCTCATTGCACAAGGAGTGGTTGTGGAAACCGACTCCAATGTATGTAATTCTCCTATCATTCCAATTCTTAAACGTACTGATCCAAATGCGCCCCCAGTTTATCGATTAATTATTGACCTGCGCGAATTGAATAAATGCATTGTACCACAGTATCCCGTGGTTCCAGATATCTCTTCATTATTGACAGCTATTGATTCAGAAGCAACGTTCTTTACTGTGATTGATCTCAAGAACGCCTTCTTTAGCGTCCCAATCGATCCGGAAAGCCAATATTTGTTCGGATTCTGTTTAAATGGACGAAGCTTCAAATTTGCACGCGCACCTCAAGGATTCACAGAAAGCCCCAGCATCTACAGCCAAGCACTGAAAAGACAACTTGACAGTATCCACATGCCTGTTAACACTGCCCTGCTTCAGTATGTCGATGATCTGCTGATCACCGCCCGAAGCGAGCCCGAATGTGAAAAAGCATCACTGACGGTTTTACATTTCCTGGCCGACAAGGGGCACAAGGTGTCCCCTTCGAAGCTGCAATTCTGTGTTCAGCAAGTTGTGTACCTTGGGCACTTGCTGTCCAAAAGGGGGAGACAGCTCACACCTGACCGCATCCAGTAAATTGTAAACATGTCACCACCCAAGACACAAAAGGAGGTGCGGGCCTTCATAGGCCTCACTTCGTACTGTAGACAATGGATTCCCCAATATGCATTTCTAGTAAAGCCACTCATTCAGTTGACAACCCAGGAGGCAGCGACATCGACTGTCCTCCCGTGGACTCAGGAACATACACAAGCTTTTGAAGACTTAAAGAAAGCCTTATGTCAAGCACCTGTTTTAGCGACACCATGTTACAGTAAGCCTTTTACACTATTTGTCACAGAACGCGAAGGTACTGCCTTGTCAGTACTCACCCAGGAACAAGCAGGTTCACACAAACCGTGTGCTTACTTTTCTAGCACATTAGATCCAGTAGCCCAGGCTCTGCCTACGTGCCTGAAATCAGTCGCAGCAACAGCTTTAGCGATCAGACAAAGCGATTCCATAGTATTAGGACATCAATTGACAGTGCAAGTTCCACATTCCGTGGAAGTTCTTTTAAACCGAACACAGACCCAGCACTTGACTATAGCACGACTGACAGGTTATGAATTGACGTTGTTTCAGCCACACATAGAAATCAGACGCTGTAGTACATTAAATCCTGCCACACTTCTGCCATTAAGTGGAACAGACCCATTGGCACATGATTGTATTGAAGTCATTACTATTACGACGAAACCCAGACAAGACTTGACAGACATTCCATTACCAGATCCAGACCTGATACTTTATGTGGATGGTTCATGCATGAGAACAAGTACAGGAGAGTTAGTGGCCGCTTACGCAGTCACGACAGACACCGAAGTTATTAAAACAAATTGTATTGACACCTTGTCAGCTCAAGCAGCAGAGCTCATCGCTCTGACACAAGCCTGTATTCAAGCCAAAAATAAGAGAGTTAACATATACACAGATTCACGTTATGCATTCGGAGTTGTACACGACTTCGGAGTCCTCTGGCGAGAGAGAGGTTATTTAACTTCTCATGGTGCCAACATTCAACACGGTCCCCTCATTCAAGCTCTGTTAGATGCAATACATCTGCCTACTGCGATATCTATCATGAAGTGCAAGGCACATACAAAAGTCACCGATATCATTTCCCAGGGTAACGACCTAGCAGACCGAACAGCTAAGCAAACAGCACAGAATCGGACCCATGCAACTGACTTGACAAAGACAATAGTTCCGACATCGACACACTGCATGACAGTTAGGGATCCCGCCCTTGATGTAATTGACATACAGACACATGCTACACCAGAGGAAATCAAGAAATGGACTGAACTAGGAGGGATCCAAACAGATCAGGGATGGATGACGAAGGGAAAATCTACATGGTTTCTCCCCGACTCCATGGTTCAAGTTATCATTAACACAATACATAGTCCAGCGCATCTAGGAGAGAAAGCTATGTTAGACAGTATTCGAAACATCTGGTTCAATAAACACTTACGAGCAGCAGCCAAACAGAAAGTGCGTACTTGCATGATTTGTTGTCAGTTCAACCCAGGTAAAGGCATTCCTGTAGAGCAAGGTGGATTTCAACCTCCCGATCACCCTTTTGAAGTCCTCCAGATGGATTATATCCAGATGGAACGTTGTCGAGGATTCAAATATGTCCTCGTAGTTGTATGCGCACTTTCCCGTTGGACAGAAGCATATCCAGTCTCAGATTACACTGCCCCGACCACTGCCAAGCAGCTGGTTCGTGAATTCTTCCCACGGTATGGTTTGCCCCGTATCGTGTACTCAGATAACGGTCAGCCATTCTCATCCGAGCTAATGAAACACATTTCACTCCTGTTAGGCTATCAGTGGAAATTCCACTGTGTCCGGCATCCCGAGGCAGCAGGTCTCGTGGAGCGTCATAATCAGACTCTGAAAATTCGACTTTCTAAAATCTGCAGAGAGAAAGGCGTCGACTGGATAGTAGCTTTACCAGTTGCGCTCTTTTACATGAGAATGATAGCACATTCTCGAACAGGGCTATCCCCGTACGAGGTGGTCTTTGGTAGGCCACCAAACATGTGGGGGACGCCTATACCTCGTAAAATCACCGATGTTGATTGTAATATGCTGACAGATTACCTTGCTTCCTTGATGTCTGCACTACAATCTTGCCGTTCACAGGTAGCTGCAGCCTTTCCTGACAACACCGAGGTGAAGCCCCATGAAGTGGTTCCCGGAGACTATGTATTTATAAGAAATTTCGACAGGAGGAGCCCGCTGGAGCCTCGCTGGCAAACGCCGAAATTAGTACTCCTGACCACGAGGACAGCAGTGAAGATTGAGGGTCGCAAGGGTTGGCTACATTCGAGCCATATCAAGAAATTTCATGGACTGCCTTCTGATTTGAACTCTCAGCCCTACCCTCCTCCACAGACTGACTCAAAACTCCCCCTGGTCGAGAAAACTGCTTCCCAGGAATATAAACTGAAACTAAGGTCTAGCAAGTCAGACAATTTAATTGTTTAAGTCCTCTCCTAGGTGAATCGGTTAAATTAGTCTCTGACATGTATCCTCTAGACCGAAACAGAGAGAAAGATAGACAGAAACAGCTCAAGAAACGTGCATATTGTAAATTACTTCGTAGTCACTGTATAGTGACATTATTGATTATGTTTTTTCTAAATCTTCTGATTATTGCCGCAAGTATACTGTTGCACATATACTACCCTATTTTCAAGCGTGCACATTCTGCTTCCGATGTTACTGCCGAACACTCTTTTAGCGAATTACCTCCACATGAGTTGCCCTACAGACTTGCGCTACGCAACAACACATTCATTAGCATGTTACATCACTCCCATCAGGCCAACAACGCTACAAATTGTTGGATATGTGGCCGACTCCCTCCCTACCAGAAATACAAGGGAGTTCTGCCCCTCTTTCCATATCCATTCACACGCAATGGTTCCTGTGGTGCATGGTTTAGTTTGATTAATTCTTTAGATTCAAATACCGTAGTTTACCGGAGCAACTGGGTATGGGGAAACCTGAACTTAGTTTTGCTTAAAGCCTGCTACCCTAACAAAGAGGGACTTCCCAGAAGGACAGGAACTGATCTAGAAAATGAAGTATATGGATTAGGTAACTTTACACTTAACCTCATGATTCTGAATGTTGAATCCGAAGCCGCACCAGTCTTGCCTGCTATGTCCGTATTACCAGTCAAAGGTGAATTATGTGTAAGAAAGAATGGTACAGTACACTTGGGTCATAGTAAATGTACTACTGTGATCGAATTCAGTGATCAAGGCAAGTCTACATTTAGAGCTTCCCGTCATTCCTACTTCATTTGTGGTCATACCGCATATATACGTTTACCTCTAGATTGGGATGGTACCTGTTACATTGCATTCCTTCTGCCACCTGTTTTCCTAGCCCCTCCTGATTATCATAGAAATACCCATCTAGTACACAATAGACCCCAGAGAGATCTCCCGATTGTCGACTACACTGAAACGGCATGGGAGCAATACACAGACTTCAATAAAGGTCTCTTCCCCTACATAGGTGTTGTCTCTAATAGTAAACTGATACGCAGATTAACCAGAACCCTTGAAGCAGTAGTGAATGAAACTACCTCTGCCCTAGGCAACTTAACAGAGGAGCAGTCTGCGATGCGGATTGTTGTTCTCCAAAATCGTCTTGTCCTTGACGTCATCCTGGCCGATAGGGGCGGAGCCTGTAGAGTCATCGGATCGAGTTGCTGTGTTTTCATTCCAGAAAACGCGCCATCAGTATATAAAGCCATAACTCGTCTTCATAAGATTGCAAGTCAGATACACCAGAATCCAGGCACCTGGACGTGGTCCGGTTGGTTCTGGAGTGTGTTGTCAGCCTGGGGATGGAAAGTCCTATCCTTCCTAGGTATTGCCCTTCTCATAGTATTCAGTTGTTGCCTGTGTCTACAATGTGGGCCAGCGATTTGCGGCCTGTGTGCCACATCATGTATTCCACATTCAAGTTCTCATTCAAAATCCCGTAAGAAGAAAGAAGAGCAAATGATGTTACATGAACAGATTGATGGATTCCTGAGGATCGATATCTCATGAAGGGTCCGTAGGGGACAAGGAGGGAATGAGGAAATATGAATTTTTATGATCAATTGTGTCCCCTATCTTAGACCCCAACGGCTCCATGTACATGCTACAAGTACATGTATGTTCCCTCCACTTCCAGCTCTGAAGACGCAAATACATATGCGTCCAACGTTAACATGTCCTCTTTCAGATCCACCATGAATGGGTCGAATATTCCGTTCCTAAGTATGCATTGCCACCGTCTTTATATGGTGCACCTTTCACGTTTTTCAGCTCTGGCAAGTTAGGCCCTGAATTCTGCCATCGAGCTTTTCCTGCTTTCTGCCTCTGAATGCTCCAGCCTGGACCTGCATCTGTATCCATGACCTTTGTCTTACTTCCTGCGCGGCTAACGGTGCCTGGCCCGGCCTGTTGCCTGCCAAGACTGTATTCAGCCTTCAAGTTATCTGCTCCGCTCCTCGAGAAATGCATTCCTGTCTAGTAGTTTAGGTAAACATCTACCCAGCTACAAGAGCAAAGGGCCCGGCCTTACTGTCTCCGTGCAAGTAATTCATAGCTCCTGTTACCATGGTAGGCCCATGCCCCCTCGCATCTCATGTAGACACGTAGACACTTATACACGCACTAGCAGTCAGTATAGGATAGCCTCTGCCCGAGAGACCTTTCCTTCCAGATAATACAGTTCCTTAAACACAAGATATTAGATACGATTTGGGATTAGGTTGTTCTGACATCCCAGACTTCTGTCTCCTCACGTAGGGCTAAACGTCAAGTCCCCTTCACCCTCCAGTTACACGTCAATCACACGTCATGCTGCTGCACGCGCATCTCTGCCATGTATTTCTGCTGACATTGCAGGATTCTCTTATGGATCCACCCACCTGTGACATCCTCATAATGACGTTTCTAAGTACACGCCCATTGTAACGCCTTTTTCATTACGTATGTGCACTCTTATCTCTCCTCTCGACTGTTACGCCTTCTGCATCTGCCTTTACTGTAATGCATTGACTATATATATGATAACCTGTCAATAAAGTATGCGTTATCCCTTCCCGAACCATCGTGGTGACGGAATCCGATTGCCTGGTTCGAACCAATTCCTTTGTAAGGAATAAAAACCCCATTTAAAACCTCTAATATCACGGATTCTGCCTCTTATTTATTCTGAGTTATCCTTATTGAACTTTACCGCATAAATTAAGTACAGGTAATTAAAATTTTTGCGATTTGGTTTTAGGAAGAGATGCCCTAAACAAGCCCCTTCCTAATAACGGATCGGTATGTATTCGCAGTTCCAAATTGCGATTCAGTGACATGTTACCAGATCGCAAATTGCAATTCATGCATACCAAAATGCATTTTAATGGTCACAAGTGGCCCGTTTCTGCAAATCTGACTGTTTGCGACCGGTAAAATGCATGATACATATGGCCCTATAGTCCTTTTCTGTTTTTGACAAACTCCTTGAGGCAAAAGCTACTGTATTTTCCTTTCCCTCCACCATCTGACTTAAGAACACTCCAAGTCCTACTCCACTTGCATCAACTTTGAGAATGAATTTGGCATTAGCAACAAAAGGCTGGATAGGAGGAGACTTCCATATCAAGTTCCTTAAAGACTCAAATGTTAATTCGTCTTCTTCTCCCCAAGTGAAGTCGACACCCCCCACCCCCAAGAACTTTACTGAAAGCTTCTGTCTGAAAGCAAAATTCTCAACAAATCTTGAATAATATTCACATTGACATAAAAATGATCTTAACTGGTCTTTATCCACGGATGCAGGTGCTTCCTGATTGCCTCGAGTGCATCCACCTCAGGTCTAACACCAGCTGATGAAATAGGATGTCCTTATTCACCAGAAATTTACATTTTTCTTTTTTCACCCTCAACCCTACATTTTCAAATATATCCATCACCTTTTCCAGTAAATGCAAGTGCTCTTCTTCTATTTTAATGAAAATTATAATATCAATTAAATTTGCTATATCGTTAGGTACACCATCAAGAGTCTTAACATTAACTTCTGTAGAACAGACGCTGCCGAGGCTAAGCCAAACAGCATGAGTAAAAAATGGAATGCACCTATGGGGGTGTTAAAAGTTATTAATCCCCGGGAATCTTCACTCAACTCATCTTGATGGCATGCTGCCCCCAAGTCAAGAGTGGAGAAAAATCCAGCACCACTAATCTGAGCTATCATTTCCTCAACTCCAGAGGTTTTATTTTTCGCCACCATGATGGGTGGCAGCCACAATGATGAATCTACAGGTTCAATAACTTTTTCCTCAGCTAAATTATTCAAATGATCTTTCAACTGACTTCTTCTACCCAAAGGTACATTCTGAACCTTCTGCACTACTGGCATTGCATTAGGGCTAAGAATTATTTTATGCTCTTTAATTAAATCTAAGTGATCCTCAAATAACGCTTTATGTTTACACAATACCTCTTGCAACGAAACATTTGATTCACTTGCCACCTCTCTAGTTTAAACTAATGAAACAGCGTGCTTCGTTCCAGGTCTCAACAGCTACTAAATTCACCTTGATCCTTCCACCCCAGAACATTATACCCATCCTCTGCAACTTTAATCTTGGTATGAAAGTTCCTGTCTTTGTAGTGTATGCTTTCATGAAAGCACCCCATCATGTCATTGTCAAACCCCCAAAAAGCAGCAGTACGTATGTCTGGTGGCAATAACTCAACATCACTCCACTCCAGAACTGGTCGTTATTGGAGAACCAGAGCCACAGTGACACTAGGGTCCACCGCTCCGATTCTCACAACACAAACAGAGCCCCCCTTTCTTCCAATTAAATCCTTGGTGACAACCATTTTTATAGACAGTACCATTCTCACATTACTTTGTTATGGCATCATCACTATCTTCCAACAATGGTTGATTTACCAAGGCAATGTTTTGTGAATTTTTACAAACGTTTGGCCTCCTTTCTTGCGTCCCATACACATTTTACCCCATACCAGAACACTGTTTATTGCTAACAAGATGACTTTTAGATCCACACCTAAAAATGAACTATTCATGAATCCTGTATTTTTGGGGGGTTTCTTATTTGAAAAGGAAAAATGTGAGCCCATTTTCGATGTCACACTAAGCATTGATGTTTTCTGTGTCTCCTATCTGGTGATCGGCCAATTTCTTTTGAGGCGATGATTGATCTCTGAATGCGACGTGCAGTTTCCAAACTCTCTTCCAAAGTAGGAATCCTGCATCACAGCAGGCTTTCTTGGGTTCTCTTGTCAAAACAGTTTACCACCAGTTGATCCCTCAAATAATTGTCTAAATGTCCATCAAATTCGCAGATAGTAGCGAGTTACGCAGCTCGGTTAAAAGTCCCTTCATCCTGTTGTAGGCGCTATGTCTTTCGACAAGCTTTGTTGGGTTCAATATCATGAAACAGAAAGCTGAGGAAGTACAAGTTGTTTATTTTACAACCACAAGAACACAGCACACGCAGTCTCTCAGGAGATGCCCCCGATCAACTGTCACTGGCGCCGCTCCGGGACCATGGAATCTTCCCAACCTTCCGCTACAGCATTCCATTCCCTCAAGCTACAGCTCACATTCAACTCCCCTGTAAAAGATCCACCAGCTCTATCGCTTAATTTGACCATATTACATTTACACTATCTTCAGCTGTGAAGGTAAACAGGCATGAGGGTGCGCTCCCGTGCCGCCTGTTGCGTAAATGTAACTTGCTACACACAAAAGGTGATGGGAGGAATGAATTCCAATCCATAGTTTTTTGCACACTGTGCCACTCTAGAGAGAGGCGCACCTTGTGCAAATCAGTACCGACCCTGGTCCCCACTGGAACAGTGGATCCAATGGGGTGCGTTGCTGCGATGATGTGAGTGATGCTACCCAGAGTGACTCCTCCCATCACCTTTTGTGTGTCTGATGTAACGTCCTAAGTGGCCAGGGGTATGCCCAGACGTAGGTCCCTTGCTGTCTGTGCCACAGGATCGAAGCTATACCGCGCTGCGGAGGTTAGAAAGATTGATACCACTCTGAGGGTTGCTTGAGTTTCCTTATGGAAAGGACCTCGCCCAGCAGCTCAGGATGGACTCTTCCCATGAGGAGCAGGGTCAGCACTGATTTGTATAAGGCAGGTCTCTGTCTAGAGGGGCACAGTGGGTGAAAAACGATGGACTGGAATGCTACCCAGAGCAACTGCCAGAGGTTAGGCTATTTCCAAGCACTCATTCCATCACTTTTTGTTTGTTAAATGCAACTTGCTGACAATGGACATTTCAAAGTTAAAAACGATAAGCGTAAACTCGATCTGAGGACATTGGAGCACTTTGCATGTGTCGTACTTTAATATTCGGGACCGCGTAGGGGACAGGGCCCTACCCCTGTCTATCTTGGTATTAGCAAACCGCAAATGGTAAATGCGGCATGTACGAGTGCTTTATATATCGTTTTAGCTATGAATGCACTGTGTACACGTTATTCTGCTTCACTACGCGGGTTCCATTTTGGAAGCAGTGGCCATCTTGTCATTGCCCTCACATAGGCTATAATGGAGTAAATACGGGCCTCACAGTACATGGGCTTCTCCTTTGACTTCTCTGTGACCTGGGCAGCTGGCTCTGCTGCCCCAGGTCAAACCGGTCTCACGAGCTCCCCTTCCTCCGTCCACCTGTGATTAGCATCAGGGCTTGACCCGTCATAAAAACCCTTTGATTCTATACAATCCCCCGGCTAATCTCTTCTACACCTGCTTGTTCCTGCTTTATGACTTGTTTCCCAAAACAGGAGATGCCCATGTTTATTGGGGGGTCTGTTTACATCTGATGTGGGATCTGAACCTTACTGTGTAAATCATTGTGGGCTGGCCGAACTGGAATGTGGGATGGTCATCATGACTCTGCCTTTTCTTTGTAATGTACACTCATATATGGCCGTATCATAAAACCTAGGAATGTATGCTTGAGGCCAGAAAAGGCCTATTTAAAGTGAAGTCCGTTTCCATGATTTTCAGCAGTCTCCTGAGAACATACACGCTGTTGTACTTCTAGGATACCTGTCATTGGTCTGCAGCCAATAAACGAATCTTTGACTTCACCCAGAAGACTCTGTGTTTCTGTAGGTCTGGAACAGGGTGAACCCAGAAGTCATAGGGTGTGTGCCCCTGCACCGCTGGGTCTAAAATACCCAGTACTTCAGTTTGGCGCCCAACTCGGGACGATTTCAGCGGTACCAGTCCAAGCCAGAGGTTCGTGAGGAGCTTCGTGTGGAAATTCCGGAGGAAGGCCGCCACTTCATCGACCCCTGCATGTCGACGTGGTCCGAAAGTCTTTTCTGCGAGGTTCTCCGCGTCCCGACGGCTACGAAAGACTGCTGCCCTGATTAATCGACCTGTTTTGGACCCTTGACGAATTTGAGAGAGCGAAACAATCGAGAGAGTCTTCTGGTGACGCCATCGATCAACAATATTCAGTTAAGTATAAGTGGAGCGTCTCCCATTTGTTTTTGGTATCCTTCGGGATCGTTTGATTTGGTAATTTGGTACTTTGGAGTTTGCAAACGCCAAAACCAGAGGACTCGTGTATTCACGAGAATATCGTAATCGATAATCCTTTGACGTTTGGATCTAGACTAGTGAGCAAAGATGCCTGGTTCTGGACTATTTGGTAGATTATTCTGTTTGGGTTGTGGAAAGGATTTCCAGCTAGAGGAAAGATGTCCGGTTCCTCCGGTTGGAACTCCAACTTATGAGCTCTATGTAAAACATGGCGTAGGCCCCATTGCATATAACGAAGTGTGGATCCACTACACCAGGAAAGATGGTGTTTTAAAATGGCCCCAAAATGGTAGTTTTGATACCGATATTTTAGATAATTTAGAAATTAAATTGTTTAAGAAGAAAGCCCGGCCGGCGATGTTTGACTCTTTCCGCTTATGGCGAAAGGAAGCCAAACAAAAGGAAATTAAGCTAGCGAAAAAGAATAAGAGAGAGAAAGGTATGACAGTGATGCAAGCAGCTGTACAATTTAAAGACAATGAAGAGGAGCAAATGAGTGAGCAATTGTACAGGCAGCGCAAGTTAGGGATTGACAAATGTTACCCAGCTTTACCACATTCTAAGCAGAATGAGTCCGAAGAAAAGGAGAAAGATCCCCTGATGTCACATTTGTTGAGTTCGCCACCCCCGTATGCTCAAACTGCCACGGCGCCTCCCCAGCTTGTAAATATGCCACCTCCAGTGCATATACTGCAAGCCTTGCCGCAACCGCCAGTTGTTTTGCAGCCGGTTCCTATCCCTGTAGCGCAGCCCTCTCAAGCGCCGCCAGTTGTGCCTCCAACTGCCCCCGCACTTCCTGCAACTTTGCCTAATTCAGCAACTGCCTCCCCTAACACTCTTCCTTCCACCACTCCAGTACCTGTCTCTACATCCTCTTTTCTCCCCTCTGTTTTTCCCCCTGTTCTCGCCTCAGCTACTCCTTCAGCGCGACAGCGCTTAGCTAATGTGGTTACTACATTAATGTCTCCTCTCTTTGAGTCATCTGGTGCGACGCCTGGTTTACAGCGTAAGCAATTGCGTAGCCAATTACCTAACCCTGACGAGAAAAAGGTAATAGATAACATGGCGCGTAGATGGATTGTTTTCCCTTCACTGTATAATGTGGAATCAGTTGTCAACGTTTTCCATCAATGGGATGCCCCAAAACAGAGATATGTGTTCGAGAAAATGTGCGAAATTCTCTGTGAAGAATTGGAGGATAGTGGTAAAAATCCGAACCCGCAGGAATTCTGTAGAGTGAGGTTCGATTTTGGAACTGATATAATTGTGGACCGTGAAGTAGATAAAGCAGTTGCGGTTGTATTGTCACTTAGGAATGATGATTGCCAACAATCATTGTTTGAACAAGATGTCCTTATGGGGAAAAAGGTGAAAGCGCGACAATACCCTATGAGAGAAGTTCCCCCGGTATGGAAGGAAGCGGTTGCAGCTGCAGGTGGTAACCCCGCTGTGGCAGCACATTTCCAGCGTGTTTGGGTGCATGTTCCATGGAAGCGCTCTGAGGTGCTAGCGCTTAAGCAGTCCTTGCCTGATCCCCGTAAGAACCCAGCAGGTTATTACAAAGAGTTGTCACAGACGGCAGGGTCATGCGTTATGAATCTGGCCGACATAGACATGTTGTTTGGTAATGTTGTTCCACAGCCTCTATGGGGATCAATTCGTAATGTAGATCACAATGCAGAACTAGGGGATACATGGGCTAACATTGTTGCTGCTGATGCTAGACAAACTGGTGGTGCGAAACCAGAACCGTTGGTAGCTGAACTGCCTGGTAGAATCATCACGTATATGAAGACAATAATGCCCGCGATGCGCGTAAATTGGGACAAGTTATCTGCATGTAAGCAGAAGAAAGATGAGACAGTGTCAGACTTCTTTACTAGGTTTGAAGAAACGTTTATTGATCACAGTGGGCAGGATATGAGTACTGAGGGTGGCCAACGGTTGTTTGTGGATAAGTTTGTGCAGAATTTACTTCCTGACCTGTGTAAAAAGTTAAAAGATTCAGAAAGTTCCTGGGCTGTTTCTTCTTCAGCGCAAATACTGGCTACTGCACAGTATTATGAAAATAGAGATAAAGATGAGAAAGATAGAACAGAAAAGAAAATGAAGGAACTAAAGACAAAGGTCCTTTTACAGCAGGCCTATCCGCCACGTGGAGGTCAGAATAATTATAGGCAACCCCAAGGTGTCTATCACCAACCCCAACAGTTTCAGAGCAACCAGCAAATGAACGGGTATTACCAACCACGTGTCCCTGTAGGTCCCAACCAATGTTCATACTGCAAAGAGGAAGGTCATTTTAAATACAGTTGCCCTAAATTGATGCAGCAGAACGGTAATATGTATGGCGCCGGAGGAAGGGGTGGTCAGCAAGCTCCTAGAGGCAGAGGGCGTGGAAGTGTTCCCCAGAACGCGCGTCCTCTGCCGCCTCAAAGTACCATCAATAGCTTTGATCAGCAAGCTAACGTGACTAGTAATACGGCCCAGTATTACAATAATGATTATTATGCAGAGGACGGTGATGCAGAAAATAATGATTACTAGGACAGCCGTAGACAGAGAGAGGGAGTTGTTTCAGTGCCAGTGGATCAGAGTGGACCGTATGTTGAGGTGACTACAGCAAATGTAACGGAGCCTTTTCTGCTAGACACTGGTGCTGCAAAGAGTTCAATCATGCATTCAAAACTCCCTGGCGCACCTTTGTCTGGCGATATCAATGTTTCAGTAGGTTTTTCTGGCGCCCCAGTTAGGAATCCGATTTCTAGTCCCATGTCACTTTCTGTTGGACCTTGCGAGCTGAAAGCACCCCTGATTCTGACAACAGGTTGTGGTGAGAATTTGCTGGGATTAGATTTGTTGAAAAGATTGCATGCTACACTGTATTGTTCTCCTTCAGGAGTACAACTTACATTAGGCAAGAAAGTGATTTCCCCAATGTACTTGTCTAAAAATACAATGCCGCCTGAATTGTCATCCCTTCCGGATTCCCTTTGGGCTACTGGTCCCAATGATGTGGGCCTCTTGGAGATACCGCCATATGTGGTGACTTTAAAGGCTAATGTCAGACTGCCACGTATTCCCCAGTACAAGATCTCTAATGAAGGGCAGAAAGCATTGTTAGACATTGTCAGCGACTTGATTAATAAAGGTGTGATTGAAGAGACAAGAGGCAACGTTTGCAATAGTCCGATTTTACCTGTCTTAAAACGAACGGATCCTTCACAGCCACCTGTTTACAGATTTGTGATCGATCTTAGAGAGGTTAATAAGATTGTTGTGCCACAGTTTCCGGTTGTCCCCGATATAACCGCCTTGTTAACGATGATTCCAGCCTCTGCTGCATGGTTTTCAGTGATTGATTTAAAGAATGCTTTCTTTAGTATCCCAATTGCAGAAGAGAGCAGGGACATTTTTGGTTTTAGTCTGGGAGGCCGAAGCTTCCGCTTCAAACGCGCTCCCCAGGGCTACTGTGAGAGCCCATCAATATATAGTCAAGCTTTAAAAGCGCAGCTTGATGCACTTGTTTTACCTAGTGGCGCTATCCTGATTCAGTACGTGGACGATTTACTGATTGCCGCGGATACTGAGAAGATCTGTAAAGAAGCCACATTGTCACTGTTGCGCCATTTATCTGCTTTCCATCACAAAGTGTCTCTCTCCAAGCTGCAATATTGTCGACAAGAGGTGACCTACTTAGGTCATCTCTTATCGAAGGAGGGAAGGAAACTGACCCCAGAAAGAATTCAAGCCATTGCACAGTTGAGTGTGCCAAAAACACAGAGAGAAGTGCGTGCTTTCTTGGGCATTACTTCATACTGTAGGCATTGGATCCCTAGTTTTTCTTTATTGGCAAAACCTTTGTTAGCCTTAACATGCAAAGACACACCGAATCCTATCCCATGGTCTGAAGAGTGCCAGAAAAGTTTTGTGGAATTGCGTAAAGCATTATGTTCAGCACCTGTGTTGGGTACCCCTGACTACAGTAAGCCTTTTACATTGTATGTTCACGAGAAAGATGGATGTGCGTTGTCAGTGTTAACACAGCCTTTTGGCGACAGACAGCGCCCATGCGCGTATTTTTCATCAACCTTGGACCCTGTAGCGAGGGCATTGCCAAGCTGTCTGAGAGCGACAGCTGCTGCAGCGATGTCTATCCGACAATCTGCTGGTTTGGTAATGGACAATACATTGATTGTTATGGTTCCACACGCTGTAGACACATTATTAAATAGGACCAAGACACAACACTTGACTAGTGCGCGATTATCAGGTTATGAACTTACACTGTTAGCAAATCACATACACATAAAGAGATGCAATACGCTGAATCCAGCTACATTGTTGCCAATTCCAGCAGACTCAGATGAGATTGAGCAACATGACTGTCTGTTCAGAACAGAAGAAGAGACGAAAGGGAGAGTAGATCTAAAAGATACTCCCCTGACTGAGTGTGATGGCACTTTATGGGTAGATGGTTCATGTTTCAAGCTCCCTAATGGTGACACGACTGCTGCATATGCTATCACGACTTTGCACACGGTCGTGGAAACTGCACGAGTGCCACATAATTCGGCCCAAGCAGCAGAATTAATCGCCCTCACGAGAGCGTGCGTGTTGCCTGAAGGAATGAGAGTGAATATATACACAGATAGCCAGTACGCCTTTGGCGTGGCTCATAATTTTGGGCGATTGTGGAAGGAGCGTGGGTTCCTGACGTCGCATGGAGCTAAAATTCAGAATGGCAAGTTGGTGAATGATCTCCTTGAGTCACTGACCCTACCGTTGCAAGTTGCGATCATGAAATGCAGTGCGCACAGGAAAGTCACAGATGATGTTGGACGTGGGAATGCGTTTGCTGATGAGACCGCGAAAGAAACAGCACAGAATGTGAAGACTAGAATGTATGTTGCAGGCCCCGCAAGATGGGTTAATGATGTGGGAATGTGTGAGAACACAATAGAGAGTGTGAAGTCGCTTCAAGCTGAAGCCACAGAGGAAGAGTTAAGCAAGTGGAGAGAAAGTATGGGTAAGTTGGATGAGAATGGTTGTTGGATTGATCTGACAGAACATAGGCGATGGTTGTTGCCTGATGCATATGTGCTTCCAGTGGTTACTATGGCACATGGAATGGCACATATCAGTACGAAAGGTATATGCAAGTTGTTGGCTCCAGTATGGCAGAATGCTGGGATTCCCAAGTGTGCAGAGAATGTGGTCAAGAATTGCATAGTATGCTTGAAGTACAACCCTGGTAGGGGAACCCCAACTCCAGCTGGTCACTTTGCACCCCCATCATGTCCATTCGAAGTTTTGCAGCTAGACTTTATTCACATGGAAAGGTGCAACAACCTGAAATATGTACTGGTGGTTGTTTGTGCTTTCTCAAAATGGATAGAGGCTTATCCTCTGAAAGATAACACTGCCCTATCCACAGCCAAAGCCCTTGTGAAGGAGTTTTTCCCTAGGTTTGGGATGCCAAGAATGGTGTGGTGTGATAACGGAAGTGAGTTTGTGGGTAAAGTAATGAAGAATGTATGTGAAGGGCTAGGGATAAAGCAGAAGTTCCACGCTGCAAATCACCCCCAATCAGCTGGATTAGTAGAACGCTACAATGGAGCCTTAAAGCTCAAGCTGGCCAAAATCCAGGCGAGCACCGGTCTTAAATGGCCTGACGCTCTGCCTTTAGCACTCCTGTCCACCAGAATGACCATACACTCACGAGTGGGGCTTAGCCCTTACGAGGTTGTCTTTGGCCGTCCGGCCAATGTATGGGGTGTACCGAGGCCCATGAAGTTCAGTGAGATAGAGCATCCAGTACTGCTCGATTACCTGTATGATTTGACTGTTAAACTGCGTGTTTTGCACCAACAGGTACATGATACTCTTCCCCAAGCTTCTGAACCTCCTGGACACCCTATCAACCCTGGTACATGGGTGCTAGTCCGAAATTTCCAGCGCAAGAGCAACGACGAGCCTTGCTGGATCGGCCCTCATCTTGTTCTTCTTTCGACAAGATCAGCAGTGCGAGTGAAAGGAAAGAAACACTGGATCCATGGTACCCACTGTAAAGTAGTCCCTTTGCCTCTGCCATATGACCAGTGGGTCAAGGAGGGTATCGCCGACTCTGAGACAGACACTGTACCTCGTTTTGTGCCATTCAGTGACGCACGCATAAGAGGCACAGTTTCAGACCAAGAGAGTGACAATATTCTGCAGGAAGCTGTGCCACCATCAAATCGACTGGACACCACTGAGCCTGAACTTTTGTTTCAAGACCAAACAGCACCTGGCCGTCTCATTTGAGACCTAGGCCCATGGACAAATAAAGATTTCCTTACTATTTCCTTTTTGACATTTTTTGCTCTCCCATCTGAAGGACTTCCTTGATTTTTGTTTTTCGAACCACCATCCGGGTTCTGCCGCAGGGTCGCGGTGCCAAGACTTTGGGGTACAGGCCGAAGACGCTAGGTCAACGGTTCTGGTTGGTCTAGGGCGTTTCCCTGGACTGACAGGCGTACTCCTTAGCAGAAGACACTCCGAGTAGAGGATGGAGTTTTTTAAGATGGAGAGACCAATTGAGGAAATGAACTTTAACGCAAGGATGTGTACAATTGTAAAAAGTAAATGTTTTGTCTTTTTGTGCCTTTTTACACTGTGTAGTATCACAATGTTTATTGTAGGATTTGTGTTTTTCTCCGCTCAAAAGCCCATTGAACCCACTGAACAGCCTATACCTCTTTCTACTGCCTCCTCTCACTCTTTTCACCCTTTGCCTGAGCACGAACAGACCAGACGATCAGAGTTCGTAAATAACTCGTTTATCCAGCTCTTGCACCAGCACCAACTGGTAATGAATACGACCAATTGCTGGGTGTGTGGGTTAATGCCACATACCATTAACAAGGGTATTCCCTACCTGGTGCTGCCGTATAGTTACAATGGATCGTCATGGGCATTCCAAACCATGTTTCTCTATGCTCTAGATACATACTCCCCTCGCCAACCGCGTTCCATCAGACCTGTCACCAATAATAAGGCTTTGATGAAAGGAGTTGCCGATATGAGTAGGGACATCGGTGCATACTCATCCATTCCCAAAGAAGAGTTGAGACCTTATGTAGGATGGAACGCGACGGGGTATAGTATTAGTCTGGGTGAAAGACAGCGAAAAATCTCGTCTCCAATCTGGGTCGTACCCCACATGGGTCGGTTCTGCTTACAGGGTAATGGTCAGAATCCTAGAGCTCAACTGGGAAGAAGTGACTGTACTGAAACGTACACCTTCCCGGCACAGTTTTCCCCTGCGTTTTTGGCTGCCAAGGGCACATATTTCATCTGTAATGACCGAGCATATACATGGCTGCCCCCTGATTTCTCGGGCACATGTTATATTGCGAACTTGCTACCGCCGACATTTACTGCTGCCTCTGACTATCACAAGACCAGAGTTGTGAGAGGTGTGATTAGTAAGGAGGATACTGCCGGTCAGGAAGCGGGAGACTTCTTCTTGGGTTTCCTGCCGTTTTGGGGACCTATGGTCAATAGTAGGAACCTGAGACAGCTGACTCGTGTGGTTGAATCCACTGTCAATGTAACGGCTGGTGCCCTTAGTAATCTGACAGCTGAGCTCCAAGCGGATCGCCTTATGACTTTGCAGAACCGCATGGTTCTAGATGTTATTCTAGCAGACCGCGGTGGGGTATGCAAGGTCATCCAATCCAGTTGCTGCATTTTCATACCAGATAATGCTCCAACAGTGTATCAAGCCATCTCCAAACTCCATAAAATATCTGAAGCCATACACGTGGATAAGGGAGATTGGTCACTGGTGGGGTGGTTCTGGGAATTGATATCTGCCTGGGGTTGGAAAGTTCTGATGGTCATTGGAATGATCTTAGCCATTCTTTTCCTGTTCTGTCTGTGCATACAGTGTGCTCCCGCGATATGTGGCCTCTGTGCTACCTTATGTGTAAGGAAACCTGTATCGAGGGACGAACTAAGTAATAGGATGATGCTACAGCAACATCTCCATGACTTTGTGAACATTGACCTGGACTCGGATTAAGATGAGTATAGTGATTGCCTATGTAA